>NC_089498.1:19765454-20068484 GCF_036850765.1 Saccopteryx bilineata
ATGAAATAATCACACGTAGTTGGTCTACTGTGTTGGACAGAACAGTCCTCAAGGGTCTGAGCCTTACTTACCCTTCCACAAGAGTCTTTTTTTTTTAAAAGACTTTATTCAATTTTCAAAGAGGAGAGGGGTAGGGAAGAGGGAGAGAGAGAGAGAGAGAGAAGGGGGAGGAGCAGGAAGCATCAACTCCCATATGTGCCTTGACCAGGCAAGCCCAGGGTTTCAAACTGGCAGCCTCAGTGTTTCTAAGTCAATGCTTTACCCACTGCGCCACCACAGGTCAGGCCCACAAAAGTCTTTTACACACATCGTTCTCTCTCTAGAGTGGAAACTTCTTTTTTTTTTTTTTTTTGTATTTTTCTGAAGCTGGAAATGGGGAGAGACAGACAGACTCCCGCATGCGCCTGACCGGGATCCACCCGGCACGCCCACCAAGGGCGACGCTCTGCCCACCAGGAGGCGATGCTCTGCCCTTCCAGGGCGTCGCTCTGCCGCGACCAGAGCCACTCTAGCGCCTGGGGCAGAGGCCAAGGAGCCATCCCCAGCACCCGGGCCATCTTTGCTCCAATGGAGCCTCGGCTGCGGGAGGAGAAGAGAGAGACAGAGAGGAAGGAGGGAGGGGGTGGAGAAGCAAATGGGCGCTTCTCCTATGTGCCCTGGCCGGGAATCGAACCCGGGTCCCCCGCACGCCAGGCCAACGCTCTACCGCTGAGCAAACCGGCCAGGGCCGAAACTTCTTTTTTTTTTTTTCAAGAAATTTCTTCTCTCAGTTTTTCCTCAGTCCCTAGTCTCAGGCCACATCTTAATAATCTACAGATGTGGAACATGCCCACAACAGCAACAACTTTCATATGATAGATTTAGGGTTTCAATGTCTCCAAATTCCATTCTAAGACTTCATACTGGCTTTTCATTTGCACAGTTCACTGAAGTGTTTCGCTGAAATGCAGTCTATCTCAAAAGGCAACTCTCACCCTTCTCTTAAAGAAAGGAAAATCTTTTTTTTAATTGAAAAATACATATTTCCCAACATTTCTAGGTATTAAGTTTCCAAAAATATTGGTCCTATATCAGTTAGACAAGTGGTTCTCACACTTTGCTGCATGTTAGAATCACTATAATAAAGTAATTCATTGTCAGTCACACTCCAGCCCAATTAAATTAGCATTGTGGGAAGTGATTAAAGGGAACCAAAACTTTATCTGCAGTACTCATTTTTTTCCAAAAAGAAGAATCTATTCCTACATCAACTAGTAATTAAACATTAACAAAAATATAAGAAAAACAATGGTAGGATTTAAAAAGAAGTAATTTCTTGTGAGATAAGATAAATAATTATAAACTTGTTATTCAAAGCCAAACTTTTTTTTTTATAATTTTATTTTTTTAATGGGGTGACATCAATAAATCAGGATACATATATTCAAAGATAACAAGTCCAGGTTATCTTGTCGTTCAATTATGTTGCATACCCACCACCCAAAGTCAGATTGTCCTCTGTCACCTTCTATCTTGTTTTCTTTGTGCCCCTCCCCACCCCCTATCCCTCTCCCATTCCCCCCTCCCCCCCGTAACCACCACACTCTTATCAATGTCTCTTAGTTTCACTATTATGTCCCACCTACGTATGGAATAATACAGTTCCTGTTTTTTTCTGATTTACTTATTTCGCTTCGTATCATGTTATCAAGATCCCACCATTTTGCTGTAAATGTTCCGATGTCATCATTTCTTATGGCTGAGTAGTATTCCATAGTGTATATGTGCCACATCTTCTTTATCCAGTCATCTATTGATGGGCTTTTTGGTTGTTTCCATGTCCTGGCCACTGTGAACAATAAAGCCAAACTTTTTTTTCCCATTTTAGTCTACTAGCAGCCACAAGGACACTTCTAGTAATCCGAGAACCATCATCCAGCAACTCTGGGATGCTTGTGGAATACCAGCATTTATACAGAGTGGAGATTTCAGTCAGGTTCCTTCTCCATATTGCCACTTTCACATGTTCTATGACTAAACCTTCCTTCCCTACAACCAAACAGATGGACAGCCCAAAGGAAGCTGGGAGTAAAGACAAGAGGTGTCCAAGTTCAGTGTCAGAAAAAGTCAAGAGGTGTCCAAGTTCAGTGTCAGATGGCCTCTTTATTATGCTTCCCATCCCTCCACCACCCCACACACAGATGTTCCCTGTGAATGAACTTGGCTCCATGTGATTCATACCAAAATGGGATGGTGCCAACCCAAAAAGTTTGAAGAGAGGAACTCACATTTCCTGAAATGATTTTCTCTTGACATTAATTCAAATTTAGGAAGGAGCTGCCTAAGTCTTTTCTAAATACCAGTGAAACATATGTCACTCAAGGCTGATTTTATTTCCTTCTGTTCTCTCGGTGCCTCTTTTATCTGACCAGAGCGGTGCTCTGACTGCGGTTCATGACTGCAATGAGTGACAGCTGGGAGCTAGCCCTTTCCTCCTGCCCTGATTAAAAATGGAAGGGCGTTTCCCACAGCTCTACGGCTCCAGGGCCCAGGTGCTTGGGAAGTGCTGCCAAATATTTCTTCCAACTTAGAAAAAAAAACCATATTGTAATTATATCTATTAATTTTGGCTTAGGTAGCACATTTCAATAACTGAAAAATTCAGAAGCTACAAAGAGCATAAAGTAACATTTGTTCTATCCACGTCCCCCAGCTTCCCAGCTCCCTTTCCCAGTGCTACCAGTTTCTGGTGTATCTTCTCGAAGAGAGATATCTTGTGGATATTTAAAAGAACACGTTTATGTTATCTTAACCCCTTTTATTCTTTTTATTTTATACTAATGAAAGCACACTATGCAAATACATATTTCATTTGTTTGTTTTTTCTGCCCCCCCCCACTAGAATGGGAGCTCCATGAGGGAAGGGATTGTATTTTGTATAATGTTGTATTTTCAGTATGTTGACTGGTGCCAGGCACATTGTAGTTGCTCCATGATTATCTGTTGAGTGAGCAAATGAACACACGCTGTTCTGTATCTGGCCTTCTTCATTTTGGAGATCATCTCATTTCAGTACATGCAAAACCTCCTTATTATCTCACAACCATGTAGTGTTCCATTGCGTAGATTCATTATGGTTTATTTAATCAGATCCCTACTGATGGATATTAGTTTGTTTCAAATCCTTGGCTATGAAAAATAATCCTGCCATTCGTATTCTTGTACAAACATGTCACACATGTGTGAGTATATCTATCTGCAAGAGAAACTCTGAAATGCAGACTAGCAGGGTCAAAGGGTGAGGTATGAGTCATATTTTGTCAACTACTTTTTAATCAAAAGCACCTTCCGATGTCTAAATAGCATTATCACAGTCTATGGCATTTGCCATAAGCCCATTCAAGGGAAATCTCTTGTTAATCATATTTTTCTGCGTAGGTTTGAATTTACAACCTCCAACTCATTCCAACAAATCCAACAGAAAACCACCATACAGGTTGTAACAACACAGATAAATTTCAAAACATAACACAGAAAGGAAGAAGTACACACATAAAAGTGCACACTGTGTCATTCCATTTATATGCTGGTAAATCAAGAATAAATACGATGAATCTATAGTTATAGAAATCAGAACAGTGGTTGCCTGAGATTGGGGGAACATTGACTAGAATGGGGAATTTTCTGAGGAGATGGAAAAGTTTATATTCTGATTTGGGTGGTGGTTACATGAATGTTTGCAGTGGTCAAAACTCATTGACCTGTACATTAAAATGTAGACATTTTATTTTATGTAAAATATACCTAAATTTAAAAATCTTGAAAGAACTGAGCTGGGGGGGAGTTATTATCTATAGATTCCAGTCACACTGGCCTTTTTTTATTCCTCAAACACACCGTGCTTTTCTCTATCTGACAGCTTGCATACATGCTGTTCCCAGTACTTTCTTTCCTCTTACACAAGCACACCCATTCACCTATGCAGACACACACATACACAGGTACAGCTGTCTTTTTACAATTCACAGCGCATCAAACTATCTACAGCAGTGGTCCCCAACCCCCGGGCTGCGGACCGGTACCGGTCCGTGGACCATTTGGTACCGGTCTGCAGAGAAAGAATAAATAACTTACAGTATTTCTGTTTTATTTATATTTAAGTCTGAACGATGTTTTATTTTTAAAAAATGACCAGATTCCCTCTGTTACATTTATCCGTCCCACCCTAAAGGCTGGTCAGTGAAAATATTTTCTGATATTAAACCGGTCCGTGGCCCCCAAAAAAGGTGGGGATCACTGATCTACAGCATTCAAAATGGCTGGAATAATAACACATACTGTTATAACTTGTATTACTTTGCAAAACTCAAGTAGAAGAAATTGCACGTTTCTCAATTTTGGGAGGCTTGAACTTAAATGCAACTCTATCTCTATCTTTGTAGGTAATACAATTGGTGGAGGTAATACAATTGCAATCATTTCTGGCCAGCCTGCCCGCTTGACCTTCTGTGACTAGAGAAATAGCTGGAGTTTAGGAAATTCAGAAAAGTTGGTGAAGGGCTTTTGATTCAAACGGTGCCACTGAGACGCTCGTTGTTTTGTGCCGTTTACTAGCCGGGAAAAAGGCTCAGACTCAATGTCAAGGTCACTCATCAAGACTTTCTCGGAGGGTTCCCAGACCTAAGAGGGGCTTAGTGCTCAGTCTTCCTGGGGCCACCAGCCACCCCCATCCTGCTACCTTTTGGGCTCTGTGTGGGATTGGGATAGGAGTTTCTGTCACTCTGGAACTTGCCCTCTCTTCATCCTCCCAGTGCATTTGCCCTTTAAAAAGCCATCCTGTTGAGAACAAGGAGGAGAGGGCTACAGGAGACTTGGGGGACCTATTAAAGTTGGTAAGTCCTGGCCCTGGCCGGTTGGCTCTGTGGTAGAGCGTCGGCCTGGCGTGCGGGAGTCCCAGGTTCGATTCCTGGCCAGGGCACACAGGAGAAGCGCCCATCTGCTTCTCCACCCCTCCCCCTCTCCTTCCTCTCTGTCTCTCTCATCCCCTCCCGCAGCCGAGGCTCCATTGGAGCAAAGTTGGCCCGGGCGCTGAGGATGGCTCCATGGCCTCTGCCCCAGGCGCTAGAGTGGCTCTCATTGCAACAGAGCGACGCCCTGGATGGGCAGAGCATCGCCCCCTGGTGGGCATGCAGGGTGGATCCGGTCGGGCACATGCGGGAGTCTGTCTGACTGCCTCCCCGTTTCCAACTTCAGAAAAATACAAAAAAAACAACAAAAAAAAACAAAGTTGGTAAGTCCCCAGGTTGGACTCAGCCTCAGCTTCTATATATTAAATAGCAAATGGGAAAAGGGGAAAGAGGATAGAAATACATTTTTTTCCCAAGCTTCTAAGAGTTTTGCAAACAATTAGAGTAATTAAAAGTCCTCAGAAGTAGCCGATGGTGCCCTTTTCACCGAGGGAATGTGGGCCAAGCATGATATATTAAAAGAGAAGGAGCTGCTCTATTGAAGTTAAAAATAATCTTCTGTCACATGGCTAATTTGTTGGAATGCAGCAATTAAAGGGCTGTGAGCAGAGGGAGAGCTGGAAGCAGCTGGGGAGCTCACAGGCGGAGTGCATGCCCTGGGGACTGGGTTTGCAGAGAGAAAAAACAGTGTCACAGCTGACTTAGGGCACATTATCAGAAAACCCACAAAAGGGCCAGGAAGAAGGAAAAGTGGGGTCGTTTAGAGCTGTGACCTTTGGGCTTATCAGACAGTGAAGGGATGGGTCAGGACTTGTCACCTGTGCTCGGGGATGCTGATTCACTCAGCAAGGATGAAGGCCTTCAGTCCCCCCTGCACTTTGAAACCATGCCTTTGAATCCATTTCAAAGGAACACACAATCCGAAGGAACCCTTTGATCCTAAATCCATGGGAAAACTAATCTATATGTATAGTCTTGAGGGGGAAAGCTCAGAACAGGAATACAAATCCTAGTTTGGTGAGTTGGGGATTTTTTTTAATTTTAGAAATTTTTGGCCCTGGCCGGTTGGCTCAGTGTACAGATTGTCAGCCCTGCGTGCAGACATCCTGGGTTCGATCCCCAGTCAGGGCACACATGAGAAGCGACCATCTGCTTCTCTCTTCCTCCCCTCTCTGCCTTCTCTCTCTATTCCCGTCACAGCCAGTGAGTGGCTCATTGGTTCAAGCGTTAGCCTCAGGCGCAGAGGATCGCTTGGCTCTAGATGGGGGCTGCCGGGTGGATCCCAGTCATGGCACATGGGGAGTCTGTCTGTCTTATCTCCCTTCCTTTCACATTAAAACCCCCCCAAAAACCAAAAACAAACAAACAAACAAACAAAAAAACCAAAAACACTACACCTTTGGGGGGTGTTAGGATTTTTGAGTTGAAGATTTTTTTAAAAGTTGTCTAGTATAATATCTGAATTTTCCAAGTGAGGCAACAAGTTCAGAGAGGCTGATTTGCTCTAGGTCACTCAACTAGCAAGTGACAGAAGCTATGTAGATTCCAACCCAGGTCTTTAGACAGAAGCTATGTAGATTCCAACCCACCATGTCCAGGAAGGACATGGTGGTCAGGAATCGCAGGAATCAGGCTGCCCTGACGGTGGAATCCTGATTCTGTGAGCTGTAGGACCCTCTCACCAAGGACCTAACCCCTCACAGTCTCAGTTTACCATCTGTAGAATGGGAATAACAATAATACCCACCACCTAGAATTGTTATAATGCATGTAAAGTGTATAGGGTTACGTCCAGCCTAGAGTGAGTGCTTAACATGTTATTAACCTGTTATTAGCCCGTAGCTGTTCTACACCACCCTGCATCAAATGCCTGCTGCCTTCACAGGTTAACTTGCCCACACATCCTCTTTGGTTTGGGTGGGATTCTCCTCTCCTTTCTACCTCCAACTCTCATTCATGATACATAAAGAAAAAGAGGGCCCTGGCCAGTTTGCTCAGTGGTAGAGCGTCGGCCTGGCGTGCAGAAGTCCCGGGTTCGATTCCCGGCCAGGGCACACAGGAGAAGCGCCCATTTGCTTCTCCACCCCTCCCCCTCTCCTTCCTCTCTGTCTCTCTCTCTTCCCCTCCCGCAGCGAGGCTCCATTGGAGCAAAGATGGCCCGAGCACTGGGGATGGCTCCTTGGCCTCTGCCCCAGGCGCTAGAGTGGCTCTGGTCTCAGCAGAGCGAGGCCCCGGAGGGGCAGAGCATCGCCCCCTGGTGGGCAGAGCATGGTCCCTGGTGGGCGTGCCGGGTGGATCCCGGTCAGGCGCATGCGGGAGTCTGTCTGTCTCTCCCCGTTTCTATCTTCAGAAAAATACAAAAAAAAAAAAAAGAAAAAAGAGGACTAGTCACTTTCTCCCAGCATTTTCGGCATCCTAACACACTCATGTTACTTGTTTTCTCTCAAGTTGTGTCTCCTCCAGCCTGTTCTTTGGTGTGATTTCCAAGTTGCTGGCAAGCAGAAATGGAGCCAATGTGAAGAAGCAAGTCTTACCGTCCCAAATGCAGTAGCCAGCTGTACCTGAATCTTTTAGAATACTTGATCTGTTTTCAAATTTATAATGGGCATCAGTAGCAGAAGGGCCTCTGAACATGCAGTGGAGGTTTGGGCTTCCTTCTCTGAGCACCCCCGAAAGCGGAGGCCACCTTCTGTGTGTGCGCCTAGGTTGCAAGGAACAGAAACCTACCTTACAAGCAGCTTGAGAAAAAGAAAAATAAGGCAAATTTAGTGGCTCGTGTAACAAGTCTAGATTTCATTGTGACTAGATTCAAGCATTCAACATTGTCCCCGGGCTCCGCTTTGTTGGGCTCCATTCTTTAGACTCTTTCCATCTGGCAGACTAAACAGCAGTGGGGAGCCCCAGGCTTTACTTTTTTCTGGTTTAGTACTCTTCAAGTAAAGAAGCAGTCTTACCGCCTTAGTTCTCTTTCCCTGATTGGCTGCCGTAAATCCAGCCTATTTCTGAAACAATAGGGCCCCAGGGAATGAGCTTCTCTGATTGGACAGGTTGGATCTCATAGGCCACCTACCTGCAAGCAAGGGGAGGCGGAGCACATTGATTGGCAGCCCCACTAGCTTCACATAGACTGGAATACGAAGTTACTCCGAAAAAGATGGGGTACTGAAAAAAAAAAAAAAGAAAGAAAAAGGTGGGGTACTGATGCCAGAAGAAAGGGAAAGGCAGGGAGATGTAAACTGTTAATACTGAAGTACAGCACTTATGTGCACTTTTCTGAGGTGGTGGCGTATAGCTTGCTTAGTATTCTTAAAGTGTCCTGTAATCCAAGAAATAGTAACTTTTGGAGTGGAAAATACTTTCTCCCCACTCCAGGTATTTCCTTTTTGTAGCGGGTCATCAATTTACGTTAAGGCACCAAGCTCTTCTTCGCCTTTTGCTCTTGGGGAAGGGAGGGCATTAGGAGAAACGGGGCAGGAGTTGCTCAGTGTCTTCTTCTTTCTGGTCTCTTTGGATCAAGATTCTCAAGAGGGAACACAGGTTTCTCTCCCTCCATCCACACCAGGGGAGGTTGCGGGGAGGGGCGCGTGGCACCCTGGTCTACTGCTGCCTGGGACTGGTGGGAAAGTCTGTTTAATTAGGGTACAAGGAAGACTGTTGCGTACATACACTCAGCCGCATTCTCCAACCTATACCTTTATCAGAGGATAACCTATTTCATGGCTACGCAGACCCACGTAGGGAGGAGGCATGCTATTCCCTGAGCCCCTTCTCAAAAGTCAACAAGAACCACCAATTTAGAACAGGGTGGACACACAGATTTATCCTCTCACTCTCCCCTTCCTGGCTGGGTCACCTGTGGGAGGAGCTGGTCACCTTGGGAATCCAGAGATGGTTGAGTGCGCTGGCAGCAGGCTCAGAGGGAAGTAACAAAAATGACAAAAGGCGAGGAAGCTAGATTAACAACAGCGGGTGACAGGCCCTGGGATTCGTTCACGTGGAGGGGGAACAAAAACAACGGCAGGGTGACTTAATAGTGGCCTTCACCAGAGCCATGCTGAGGGTGTGGCATCGCTGGTATTTTTCCACAGCCTCCCGCTGACCCAGATCATAGTCACATCTGTCCCCCACCTCTCCCGTCTCACTGGTGTCCTTCTACACCCACCTCTCGGAAAACAAATTGTTCCACTACCACAGAAAGGTACAGGAGATTGGGGCGCATAAACCTACTTAAATAAAATAACATTTTATTATTATTTCTTTTTAATTATGAAAGTAATACATAAGCTGTGAAAAGAACTAAAAAGACATACAAAAGTATACAGATGAAAACAAAAATCAACTCCAAGCCCTCACCCTGATATATCCATTTGTGTTTTGGTCTATTATTAGGCAGCCGTTTTTCTATATATGTTTTTAAATTTATTATTTCTTTTAAAAAATTATTAAAATATGTCAAATAAAGTAGCAGTGTATAGTGTAAAAGATGAAAATAGTATACTTGACTGTTTACCTTAATATTATGATGCGTGTATATTATTAAATTGAATGTTTTTTGTTGTTGTTGTTACCACTTCCGGTTCTCTCTCCAAGCCTTCGGAATAGTTGACTTGAATGTCCCACATTTAAGAGGAAAGTACTGGTATTATGACACCCATTTTAGAGATAGGGACCTGAGGTTCTCAGAGTTACCCGAAGGCACACCCAACTCTCACCAGGGGCCCTGCGGACAGGGACCATTTTCTAACAAAATCAACAGTTTTGTTAAGAAAAGGAGGTAAAAAGTGGCACTCACAAGCTGGGGTTCTCGGCCTCCCCTCCCTATCAGAAATGTCCATCACATCACCCTTACCCACACTGGCCTTGGAGCTCCAAGAGTTTGATTCTGGGATATAACTGCAAGTGAACAAAGAGTCAAGGGAAAGCTCTTTATCAGCAGGAGAATTATTTTATTCAATGTGTTTCCTTACATAAATTGGGACAATAGGGGAAAGAATGAGAAAAAATAAAAGGCCAGTTACTCAGGCCACTTTTAATGAATCACCCCCAGTGTCACTACCCAACCCCAGTCAGGAAAAGCTCGAATTTTTCCTTGCCAAGAAAAACAGAGGGCAGGAAGAAACAAATTACGACCTTGTTTGTGTTTTGTGTCTTAACTATTTGATTTATAGGCCTTGATCCAGTGATTATGGATGAAAGAAAATATGCCAGTGTCCCAAACCTAACCTGAACTTAACCGAGGGTGGGTCTCACGCCCGCTGCTCAAAGTTAGCACGCAGTTAGGATGCTCTTAGAATAAAGTTTCATTTATTTACAGCTCGTTTTTTTTTCTTGCTATTTTATCCTGTTTCTAAGCTGTGTTTGGAGAGCTATTTCCTTATCAGTATTGCTTATGAATAAATGTACTGTCTCTTAAAAATAATAATAAATAAAGTTTCAGGGTTAGGGGCTGCCTGTAGGCATTCTCAGCTCAGGGGCAAGGCCAAATTCCTTTCCCACGCTGCAGTTTCAAAAAACCTTTTTTGGAAACTGAACCCCTTTTTCCTCATTCCAGAAGTAGGGCCTTTATCTAGTCAACAGATAGTTATCAACACCAACTGTGTGCTGAGCACCATGTCAGATACTGGGGATATGATGGTATGCATACTGATCAATCAGCACATAAATCAGATAAATATCATGAGTTCTGTGGAGAGAAAAAAATAACGAAACAGTGTGTCAGAGACACTGGGTACCGACCTTGGATGCGGTTGCCCAGCCATATCTCATCTGACATTTAATGTGGGATGAGAATGATAAAATCTGAATGTGAAATTGGGTTGGGAGACCATTCCGGGCAGAGGGACTGTCCCCTAAGGTAGGCTCATGCTTGGCGTATAGAAATAAAGCCCTCTCAGCTCAAAAAAAATCTTGGCTAATCAGGATTATTTTTTAGGATTTGATCCAGGTAGAAGGTTGAGAATTCCTTTATTACTCTTAACTATAGAAGTCAATGTTTGAACACATGTATCATAAGAGAAATGTAAACCAAAACTACAATGTGATACGATTTTTGAAACTTTCAGATTGGTATAATTACCAAACTTTGATAACACACTCTATTATGGGTCTAGGAGGAGAACGGCATTTACATGTGTCACCAGTGAAACTATACATTGGTACAATTGCTAACACTACAAATGCCTAAACACTTGACCTAGAAATCCCATTACCTCTTTTTTTTTTTTATTTAAAAATGAAATGTAATGGGGTGACATTGATCAATAAGAGTACATAGCCTGACCAGGCGGTGGCGCAGTGGATAGAGTGTCAGACTGGGATGTGGAAGGACCCAGGTTCGAGACCCCGAGGTCACCAGCTTGAGCGTGGGCTCATCTGGCTTGACCAAAGCTCACCAGCTTGGACCCAAGGTCGCTGGCTCCAGCAAGGAGTTCCTCAGTCTGCTGAAGGCCCGCGGTCAAGACACATATGAGAAAGCAATCAATAAACAACTACGGTGTCACAACGAAAAACTGATGATTGATGCTTCTCATCTCTCTCCGTTCCTGTCTGTCTGTCTCTATCTGTCCCTCTCTCTGACTCTCTCTCTGTCCCTGTAAATAAATAAATAAAATTAAATTAAATTAAAAAAAAGAGTACATAGGTTTCAGGTAAACATTTCTATAGCATGTGAACTGTTGATTGCTTTGTATGCCCATCATCCAAAGTCAAATCATTTTCCATCACCTATTTGTCCCTCATTACTCCACTTCCCTGGCAACCACTTCACTTTTATCTATGTCCATTTCTTCTTGTACATGTGATGTGTATAATGATGTAAGGTCAAGGTTATTAATGACAGCATTGTTTGTAATTCCAAAAGATTGAGGCTAGTGAAATTGCAGTACGTTCATACCAACTGAATACTGAAGTATGGAAAATTGTGTAGCTATAAAAATAAATGAGAAGGCCCTCAACGTCTTACTAACTAAACATTTCTAAGTAAAAAAAAAAAACACCCTAAGATGCAGAACTATGTGTTGTTTGCTACATTTTTTATTAAAGAGAATAAAATTAAGCATAAATATTTATATTTACTTACATTTGCATAAACTCAGGAAAAATACACAAAACATTATTAAGTGATTATCTGGGGTAGGTGAGTGAAAGGAGATGGATAGTAGAAGGAAAAGGTTGGCAAGAAACATTTTTTAAAAGATTTTATTCATTGATTTGAGAGAGAGAGAGAGAAGCACTCATTTGTCCTTCCACTTAGTTCTGCGTTCATTGGTTGCTTCCTGTATGTGCCCTGAACTGGGATTGAACTCCCAACCTTGGGGTTTCAGGAAAATGCTCTAACCAACTGAGTTACCTGGCCAGGGCCTTAATTTATTAATTTATCACTTAATCCATAGGCATTGTTTACTCCTCCAGCCACACCCGTGAGAAGTACATTAGTGCAAGTAAATTATATCTACTAAAGCTTATCTTAAAAACTAAATTAGTCCTGGCCGGTTGGCTCAGTGGTAGAGCGTCGGCCTGGTGTGTAGAAGTCCCGGGTTCGATTCCCGGCCAGGGCACATAGGAGAAGCACCCATTTGCTTCTCCACCCCTCCCCCTCTCCTTCCTCTCTGTCTCTCTCTTCCCCTCTCGCAGCCGAGGCTCCATTGGAGCAAAGATGGCCCGGGTGCTGGGGATGGCTCCTTGGCCTCTGCCCCAGGCGCTAGAGTGGCTCTGGTCGCGGCAGAGCAATGCCCCGGAGGGGCAGAGCATCGCCCCCTGGTGGGCAGAGCTTCGCCCCCTGGTGGGCGTGCCGGGTGGATCCCGGTTGGGCGCATGCGGGAGTCTGTCTGACTGTCTCTCCCGGTTTCTAGCTTCAGAAAAATACAAAAAAAACCCCAAACAAACAACAAAAAAAAACTAAATTAGAGGTTAATCTAATTTCAAAGGCACTTTCTGTGCCTTGCTACTAGTATTTAACAGACTAAAGGCCCTTGACCACAGACAATTGGATTCTGCCTAAAGGATACTTTGTGTTTGTGGAAACAATTATGACTTTTTTCTTTTATTTATATATTTTTATTAAATTTATTGGGGTGACATTGGTTAATACAATTATATATGGTTCAGGTGTACAATACTAAATGCATCATCTGTAGATTGTATTGTGTGTTCACCACCTCAAGTCAAGTCTTCCATCACCATTTATCCCCCCTTTACCGTCTCCACCCCCCACCTCCTTTCCAACTGGTGATCACCATACTGTTGTCTGTCTATGAGTTTGTTTTCTGTTTTGCTTTATTTTTTGCTTAATCCAGTGTAAAACCAGTAGTCGCGGCCACCATCATAGCTGCCTGGCCTATGCAGGTTCACATTTGATTTGGACAGACGGTAATGAAACAATGGAGCCAAGAACTAGTGGGCCATTAGCTTTAATCCTAGCTTGCACCCGGTGGGCAAGAAATACACACAGTGGGAAAACACTTCCCTTTCCATTCAGGGCTCCCAAAGCCACTGACTTATCTGAGTTTCCTCGAATCAAAGGTTTCTAGCTCACCAGCCTTATTAACCTCTGTTCCCCATCTCCTTCTCTCTGCTCACTCTGCATAAACTGGCTTCTCCTTCAGCACTCCGCCATCTTGGCTGCTTCTCCTCTCTTCCACGTGGCCTTTCTCTGCTCTCCTCTCTAATGCTTATCTCAGGAACCAAGAGAGAGCAAGCTCCTGGTCTGACCCATTTTATACTGTAGAAATCAAAACCTTTAATCTAATATACAAACAAGGAAGTCTCTGATACAAAGTCACTTAGTGTGGGAAAGGCTTAGTCTTAAAACTAAGCCTTGGGGTATAACAACCCTGCCTGCTTACAGCCTGTCCCTCACACCAATGCAAACTATAAGCGAGCAAACCTATATATCATATTTACAAACTTATTTGACCAACATCCAGCTACCTTTTTCATCCAGCCCTCTACACCTCTCCCCTTTGACAGCTTTCCATTTGCTCTCTGTATCTATGAGTCTGCTTCTATTTTGTTATTTTGTTCATTAGATTCCATATATGAGTAAAATTATATGGTACTTATCTTTCTCTGGCTTATTTCAATTTTTCAAAGTGGCTTTTTGCCCAATAGATTGTAGTTAATACAGCGACTTTATCTAGTGTCTGTACTAGATTATCTTTATAGCCTGACCAGGCGGTGGTGCAATGGATAGAGCGTCGGACTGGGATGCGGAGGACCCAGGTTCAAGACCCCCAGGTCACCAGTTTGAGCATGGGCTCATCTGATTTGAGCAAAGCTCAGCAGCTTGGACCCAAGGTCACTGGCTCAAGCAAGGGGTTACTCGGTCTGCTGTAGCCCCACGGTCAAGGCACATATGAGAAAGCAATCAATGAACAACTAAGCAATCAATGTCGCAACGAAAAACTAATGATTGATGCTTCTCATCTCTCTTCGTTCCTGTCTGTCTATCCCTCTCTCTGACTCTCTCTCTGTCTCTGTAAAAAAACAAAAACAAACCACAGATTATCTTTATAAAAAACAACCTTGGCCCTGGCTGGCTAGCTTAACGGTAGAGTGTCGGCCAGGCATGTGGAAGTCCTGGGTTCGATTCCTTGCCAGGGCACACAGGAGAAGCGCCCATTTGCTTCTCCACCCCTCCCCCTCTCCTTCCTCTCTGTCTCTCTCTTCCCCTCCTGCAGCCCAGGTTCCATTGGAGCAAAGTTGGCTCAGGTGCCAAGGATGGCTCTATGGCCTCTGCCTCAGGTGCTAGAAGTGCTCTGGTTGTAACAGAGCAACGCCCCAGATGGGCATGCCAGGTGGATCCCGGTTGGGCGCATGTTGGAGTCTGTCTCTCTGTCTCCCCACTTCTCACTTCAGAAAAATACAAAAAAAGAACCCTGAAAACCCCCCAAAACATGTTGCACTCTAAAGAACTTAAAAATTTTTTTTTTGCATTCATTCTTTCATTGGCTTCATGTAGCCTTTTATATTTGTTAATTCCTCTCCCCCCCCCACCCCGCTCTCCATGTCCTTTCCCTAACCACTAATCCAGATTTCTAACACTTTATCTACATTTTGTCTTTTTTTTTTTTTTTTTTGCGACACAGAGAGAGAGACAGAGAGAGGGACAGATAAGGACAGACAGACAGGAAGGGGGGAGATGAGAAGCATCAAGTCTTCGTTGTGGCACCTTAGTTGTTTATTAATTGCTTTCTCATATGTGCCTTGAGGGGGAGGTTACAGCAGAGTGAGTGACCCTTTGCTCAAGTCAGTGACCTTCGGCTCAAGCCAGCAACCTTGGACATTAAGCCATTGACCAGCGACCATGGGGTCATGTCTATGATCACAAGCTCAAGCCAGCAACCCCACATTCAAGCTGGTGAACCCACGCTCCAGCTGATGAGCCTGAACTCAGCCACGACCTCGGGGTTTCAAACATGGGTCCTCTGCTTCCTAGTCTGATGCTCTATTCACTGCGCCAACACCTGGTCAGGCTTGTCTATTTTTTTAACAGCTTTATTGAGATATAATTAACATGGCATACAATTCGCTTATTGAAGTGTACATTCAGTGACTTTTAGTATAGTCACAGGCTTATGCAGCCATTGTTGCAACCTAATTTTAGAATATTTATTTCCCCCTCCTCTCCAAAGGAACCTCATACTCATTCTCCCCAAAGCTTTAAAGCCCTCTGCAACCACTAAATCTGGAAATTTCACATAAATATAATCATACAGTATGTGCCCTGTCATGACAGGCTTCTTTCACTTAACATGATGTTTTTAAGGTACACCCATGTTTTTAGCATGTTATTTTTACTGTAGAATAATATTTCATTGTAAGAACACACCCCGCTTTATTTATTCATTCATCAGATAAGGGACATTTGAGTTGTTTTCACTTTTTGGCTACTATGAATAATGATGCTGTGAACATTTGTGTGGACACATCTTCATTTCTCTTGGATGTGTACCTAGCAGTGTGATTGACAAGTCATATGGTAACTTAGTGTTTGACTTCATGAACAACTGCCAGTGTTTTGCACAGGAGATACTCTATTTTACATTTACACTAGCATTGTACAAATGGACCAGTTTTTTTGAATACTCACCAACACTTGTTATTGTCTTTTTTATTGTGGCCATCCTAGGTGGATGTGAACTGGAATCTCATTATGATTTTGAGTTGCATTTCCCTGATAGCTAATGATATGAGAGTCTTTTCATTTGCTTATTGGCCATCTATATAGCTTCTTTGGTGAAATGTCTACTTAAATCCCATATACATTTTTAAAATTGGGTTGTCTTTTTATTGTTGTAAGGGTTCTTTTTTTTGTGTGACAGAGTCAGACAGAGGGACAGATAAGGACAGACAGACAGGAATTGATGAGAACCATCAATTCTTCGTTGCGACATCTTAGTTGTTCATTGATTGTTTTCTCATATGTGCCTTGACGGGGGGTGGGGGGGAACAGCAGACCGAGTGATCCCTTGCTCGAGCCAGAGACCTTGGGCTCAAGCTGGTGAGCCTTGCTCAAATCAGATAAACCCGCACTCAAGCTGGTGACCTCGGGATCTTGAACCTGGGTCTTCCGTGTCCCAATCCGATGCTCTATCCACTGCGCCACCACCTGGTCAGGCTATAAGGGTTCTTTTTACATTCTGGTGACCAGTCCCTTATCAGATACAGGCTTACTACCTTTTATTGTGCTTCACAGGTGTTGCATTCATATACAAATTGAAGGCAAGACCCTCCACCCACAAAAGAATCACAACTCTTTTTATTTCAATTTGTTGCAGTGGCCTGAATCCAAACCTACATATCTCCAAGGTATGCTGGTATGTGATTTGTAAATATTTTCTCCCATTCTATGGATTGTCATTTCAGTCTTTAATGGTATTCTTTGCAGCACAAAAGTTTTTCATTTTGATGAAGTTTAGTTTTTCTGTTTATTCTTTGGTCACTTGTGCTTCTGTTAGTGTATTTGTTTTATCCATTTTTAACCTTTGAATAAGTGGAATAATACTCTTTATTTTTTTCATTTTATTAAGTTTAAATCATTGATCACACTGGGTTTCTCTTGGTATATGGATATTTAGCCAAATTATTTCTTTGCAGAAAAAAATTTCTGGAAAAGCTTTAATTATTATGATTTTGTTTCAACCATATAAGGCTCCCTTTTCCTTACTGATTTTGTTTAGGTTTATAGACTTTATTTACTTATTTATTATTGGTTTTAGGGAGAGTAAAAAAGAGAGTGAGAGAGAGACAGAGGCATCAATCTGTTTCTGTGTGTGCTGTGACTTGGGATTGAACCCTCAACTTCCATGTTTCAAGATGACCAGGGGTATACAATTTAATTTTCTTTTTTTCTTTTTTTAAATTTTAGTGAAAGGAGGGAAGGCAGAGAGATAGAGTACCACATGCACCCCTACTGGGATCCACCTGGCAAGCCCAGTAGGGGACAATGCTCTGCCCATCTGGGGTGTTGCTCTTCTGCAACTGGAGCCATTTTTTAGCTCCTGAGGTGGAGGACCTGGAGCCATCCTCAGCACTAGAAGCCAACTCACTTGAACCAATCGAGCCAAGGCTGCGTGCGGGAAGGGAAGAGAAGTGAGAGGAGGAGGGATGGAAAATCAGATGGTCACTTCTACTGTGTGTGTTGACTGGGAATCATAGCTGGGACATCCACATGCTGGGCCTATGCTCTACCACTGAGCCAACCCACCAAAGCCATAATTTAATTTTCTATTAAATTTATTGGGGGGACATTAATAACAGTGATTTTCAACCTTTTTTTTCATGGCACAAACACATACTAATTACTAAGGTCAGTGCCCCTGACTAAATACAACCATTTTCATCTCATGGCACAAATAAATTAGTTACTAAGGAAGAAGAGGTCAGGGCCCCTTTTTCTTTAGTAATTAGTTTATGAGTGCGTGAGAAACAAAGGTTGAAAATCTGATTGATAGGATCACACAGGTTTCAAGTGCACAATTCTATGATACACGATCTGTATATTGCATTATGTGCCCATCACCAAAAGTCAAACCATCTTATGTCACCACATGTTTGGCCTTCTTTATCCCCCATGACACTCCTCCTAACTGATTTGAGATAACATTTTTACTGCATCTTCTTTTTTTTTAATATAATGCTTTGGCATATTTATTTAAAAAAAATTTTTTTTTTTGTAGTTTTGTTTTTTTCCGAAGTTAGAAGCAGGGAGGCAGTCAGACAGACTCACACATGTGCTGGACCAAGATCCACCCGGCATGACCATCAGAAGGCAATGCTCTGCCCATCTGGGGTGTTGCTTGGTTGCGGCAGCTAGGAGCCATTCTAGTGCCTGAGGTGGAGGCTATGGAGCTGTCCTCAGCGCCCGGGGCCAACTTAGCTCCAATGGTGCCTTGGCTGCGGGAGGGGAAGAGAGAGACAGAGAGGAAGGAGAGGGGAAGGGTGGAGAAGCAAATGGGTGCTTCTCTTGTGTGCCCTGGCCAGGCATCAAACCCAGGACTTCCACACGCTGGACTGATGCTCTACTGCTGAGCCAACTGGCCAGGGCCTTAAAATTTTTTTAAATTTATGTTTTGATTTGAGAAAGAGACAGAGAAACATCAATTTATTGTTCCACTCATTATGAATCCATTGGTTGATTATTGTATGTGCCCTGATCAGGGATCAAACCCACAACCTTGGTGTATGGGGATGACACTCTGACCAGCTAAGCTACCTGGCCATGGCCACATCTATTCTTGATTGTATATTTTAGCACTTTCTGTCTTCCACTCTTTCTTTTCTTTTCTTTTTTTAAAATTTTATTTATTGATTTTTTTGAGAGACACAGAAAGAGAGAGAGAGAGAGAGAGAGAAGGGGTTGGAGTGAGGAACAGGAAGCATCAACTCCCATATGTGCCTTGACCAGGCAAGCCCAGGGTTTCGAATTGGCGACCTCAGCATTCCAGGTCAACACTTTATCCCATTGCGCCATCACAGGTCAGGCATAAACACATATATTTTGAAACACATAAATGTAAACACCAGAAGAAAAGTGGGTGATCTGAAACCAGGAAAACCAACCCAAGGTAAAAAGTATCCTTGTCAATGGCTGTTTGCACAGCTATAGTTTCTTTCCCTTCTAGAAACTGGGCTGCGTTGGTAGGGGTTGGACTCTATTAGCATGCAACTCAACAGGATGGCCTGGGGGAAATTCCAGATAAGGCTGCCCAATAGTCTAGGGATGTCTGGCTGACCCAGGGTTGGACTAACTCTAGGATGCTTGCAGTCAAAACTTCCCTGAGGATATGGGCTCCTAAATTTGCACCAACTTCCTGAAGCCACATTAACACTAGATATCCCAGGCCTGGACCTGGGAAGGGAAGGAGAGTATTGCACTGTGATGGCTTTAATAGTTTGTCTTTCTGGCAGGGGAGGAGAATAGGTTGCCAGGGAACATAATACTTTGAGAAGGGGAAGAACAGATTTGAGGGCCACCTCATTGTATTCCATTCCCGGAATGTAAAAGGGGACTCCCCCCACATACACAAAAAAAGTGTGAGAATGAATACAGAAGGTGTGTTTGATTGTCTGCAAATCCTCGTCCCTTGCTCTGTTCTCAAGGAGCATGCACAGTGTTTTTCTTGACAGTTTCCTGTTCCAATTTTACTATTTATATAACAGCAGTAAGCGAACTTGCAAAGTAAATAACAACTCCCCTGGAGCAACATCTCACATACTGATCATGCTGTTATCTGGGATAAATTTCAGAGCACACACTTGGACAGCAGCTGGTGGAGGGAGGGTTTTCTAATATGTAAATATAGCAAAAGTTGCCTGACCAGGCGGTGGCGCAGTGGATAGAATGTGGGACTGGGATGTGGAAGGACCCAAGTTTGAGACCCTGAGCTCATCTGGTTTGAGCAAAGCTCACCAGCTTGGACCTAAGGTCACTGACTTGAGCAAGGGGTTACTCGGTCTGCTGTAGCCCCATGGTCAAGGCACATATGAGAAAGCAATCAATGAACAACTAAGGTGTCGCAATGAAAAACTAATGATTGATGCTTCTCACCTCTCTTCATTCCTATCTCTCTGTCCCTATCTATCCCTTTCTCTGACTCTCTCTGTCTCTGTAAAAAATAAATAAATAATAATAAAAAAAATAATGCAAGCAGCTTATGCAAGCCTTACGAATGGCATTTAAAAAAAAAAAAAGCAAAAGTAAAATGTTAATGTTAAAAATGTTACATATGGTAAGTGCCATCTTCCTCTTAGTAAGTTTCCTTAAGAACTGGGTCTAATGTATAGCATCTAGAAATAACTTCAAAATAGCCAGCATTTACTGAGGGCACTCTGTGGCAGGCACTTTGTTTAGTTTTGCTCAATACTCATGTTGACAGTGTACTTAGCTATAGCTCAGGGGTCGGGAATCTTTTTGGCTGAGAGAGCCATAAGCACCACATATTTTAAAATATAATTCTGTGAGAGCCATACAACGACCCGTGTATGTTACGCATTATCCAATAAAAACTTGGTGTTGTCCCGGAGGACAGCTATGATTGGCTCCAGCCACCCGCAACCATGAACATGAGCGGTAGGAAATGATTGGATTGTAAAAATGAGAATGTTTTATATTTTTAATGTTGCTTTTTAAAAAAGATTTGTCTGCGAGCCAGATGCAGCCATCAAAAGAGCCACATCTGGCTCATGAGCCATAGGTTCCCGACCCATGCTATAGCTATTTAGTAAATACTTATCAAAGGGCTTGAAAAAAATTTATTATAGACCTTCAAGAAGAAAAAATTACAAACTGTTATTTCTCATGAGTATAGATGTAAAGATCCTTAAGAAATAGTACCAAATTGAATCCAACAATATATAAAAAAGACCAACATCATAACCAAGTAAGCTTTATCCCAAGAATACAGAAATGGATAAGTGCTTGAAAACCATTTAAAGTAATTCATCATAGTAACAGGATAAAAGAGAAAGATCATATGATTACCCCAACAGATGCAGGAAAAAAATTTTAACAATATTTAATATTCTTTTTTTTTTATGATTTAGTATTCTTTAATGATTAAAAAAAGATTGGCTCAGAGGTAATTCTGTCCTCTATCTGATAAAGGGCATTTCCTGAAAAATCTAGGCAGCATAATATTTAATCTTGAAAGACTGAATGCTTTCTTCCTCTTCCTAAAACTGGGAACAATTCAATGCTCATTTCACCATTTTAATTAAATATTGTGTTAGAAACCCTAGCCAGTGAAATAAGGCAAGAAAACAAAAAGGTACACAGATGTCAAAGGAGAAAGTAAAATTGTCTCTATTAGCAAATGACATGATTGCTACATTTAAGTTTATTTTAAGAAATCTAAAAACAACCCCTAGAACTATAAGTGAATTTAGCAAGGTCATAAGATACTAAGTTGATGTACAAAGTCAATTATACTTCTCTATTATAGCAGCAAACAACTGTAAAATGAAATACCAGCAATTCCACTTATAATAGCATTAAAAACCATAAAATATTTAAAAGTACATTTAACAAAATATGTAGAAGACCTCTATGCTGAAAGCTACAAGTTAAAAAGAATTCAAATAAATGGAGCAGTATGCCATGTTTGTGGATTGTAAAAACTTAAAGTTATTAAGATGTTCATGCTCTATAAATTTATCTATAAGCCTATAAGCTTTTACAGATATTAACAGCTTTTGTTTTGTAGAATGTCCCTCAGTTTGAGTTTGCCTCATGTTTTTCTCATGGTTAGATAGGGATCATGGGTTTTGGAAAAGAATGCCATAGAGGTAAAGTGTCTTCCTCATCATGAGGGGGTAAATGCTATCAACATGATTTATCTCTGGTAATGTACCAGTAACCTTGATCACTTGGTTCAACAAGCTGATTTTTTTAATAATAAAAAGTCAGTTTTGCTGTTGAGGCCACACGTTGTACTTTGACTCATATCCTTTCTTCCCAGCTAATCAAAGGGGTTGAGGATGCCCACCAGGGCAACATACAAAATATGCAATGCTTCACAAATTTTTTTTTTGCTTTTTTCTGAAGCTGGAAACGGGGAGGCAGTCAGACAGACTCCCGCATGCGCCTGACTGGCATGTCCACCCGGGGGCAATGTTCTGCCCCTCTGGGGCGTCGCTCTGTTACATCCAGAGCCATTCCAGCACCTGAGGCAGAGGCCACAGAGCCATCCTCAGCACCCAGGCCATCTTTGCTCCAATGGAGCCTCAGCTGTGGGAGGGGAAGAGAAAGACAGAGAGGAAGAAGAGGGGAGGGGTAGAGAAGCAGATGGGCGCTTCTCCTGTGTGCCCTGGCCGGGAATCGAACCCGGGACTCCCACATGCCAGGCTGACGCTCTACCACTCACAAATTTGCATGTCATCCTTGTACAGGGGCCATGCTAATCCTTTTTGTATCATTCCAATTGTAGTAGATGTGCTGCTGAAGTGAGCACTCAACAAGCTGACTTAAAAGTTTATGTGGAAATACAAAGGATAGGAGAAACAATTTTGAAAAGTAGGAGCAAAGCTGAAAGGTTTACATTACCTGGCTTCAAGCTTACTACAAAGGTATAGTAATTAAGACAGTGTGAAATTGTTAGAAGGATAGACAAATAACTAGAAAAGAATAGAAAGTTCAAAAAAGACACACACTTATATGGTCAATCAATTTTAAACAAAGACATAAAAGCAGGTCAATAGGGAATTGTGTTTTCATCAAATGGAGTTGGAATAACTGGCTATCCAGTTGAAAAAAGAGATTGAGAAAGCAGCCTAATGTTACCAAGTTTGTGAGTGGCAGGGACAGGATTCCAAGCTAGACTTTATGGCTAACATATGTTATAAGTTATAAATATGAATTTATAATCAGTACATGCAGGCCACAGTATTTTTCTGAATCAAATTCCATTTGAGGCCATACTTTTAAAAATGTCAATGTCATGAAAGAAAAAGAGGTTGATGAAATGTACCTGATTAAAGGAGAATAAGGACACATAAATAAGTGCATTGCATGATTCTGGATTGGATCCTGGATCACATAGATACACCATTATTCCACAAAGGACACTATTATAATAATTGAAAAATGATATGGACAGTATGTTAGATGACAGTTTAAAATGAATGTTAAATTCCATGAATTTAAAAATCATACCAGGGTTATGTAAGAGTATTTACTTCTTTAAAAATTTATTTACTTAGCCTGACCAGGCAGCGGCGCAGTGGATGAAGCGTTGGACTGGGATGCAGAGGACCCAGGTTTGAGACCCCGAGGTCGCCAGGTTGAGCGTGGGCTCATTTGGTTTGGGCGAAGTTTACCAGCTTGGATCCAGGGTCCTTCACTTGAGTAGGGGGTTACTCGGTCTGCTGTAGCCCCGCGGTCAAGGCACATGTGAGGGAGCGGTCAATGAACAACTGGGATGTCGCGGCAAGAGGCTGATGATTGATACTTCTCGTCTCTCTCCGTTCCTGTCTGACTGTCCCTCTCTCTGACTCTCTCTGTCTCCGTAAAAAAAAAAAAAAAAATTAATTTACTTATTTTAGAGAGAGAGGAAGGGAAAGACAGAGACAGAAACATTGATGTGTTCCTCTATGTGTCCTGGCTGAGGATCAACTCTCAACCTTTGCGCATCAGGATGACTCACCAACCGAGCCATCCAGCTCTACAGTAAGAGTATTTTCTTATTCTTAGAAGATACAGGATTATTTGGAGGTAAAGGGTCATGCTGTCTGCAACTTAATCTGAAATGGTTTAACATTATTGACAACAATGATAATAAACATATATCAAATATGGACAAGTATTAAAAATAGGTGAATCTAAATTAGAAGTATATGGAAATTCATTGTATTATTCTTTTTACTTAACTGTTTGAAATTTTACAACAGAAATTTAAATATTGCCTGACCAGGCAGTGGCACAGTAGATAGAGTGTCAGACTGGGACACAGAGAACCCAGGTTTGAAACCCTGTGGTGGCTGGCTTGAGCACGGGCTCCTCTGGCTTGAGCACAGGCTCATCAGCTTAAGCGTGGGATAGAGACATGACCCCATGGTCGCTGGTTTGAGACCAAAGGTTGCTGGCTTGAACCCAAGGTCGCTGGCTTGAGCAAGGGGTAACTCGCCTTTGCACTAGGGCTCAAATATGTCTACCAGCTGGGAACCCTGGCACTGAGGGTCCAATCCCTCATGTATCTTGTAGCCTTTCCCCTCCAATGTCTAGTCACCTGCCCAGATCCTTTTGAGGAAGCTTGTGGCATCACCACTACTGGAGGAATCCCACCCACTTTTCTCTTGGAAAGCCCACTTTTGCTTTTGTGGTACTCCAAATTCATCTATTCAACTTCTCCCATTGCTCAGGGGTTCATCCAGTCTATCCTCTTAGGGTTTGTTTTATTTTAAATATTTTATTTGCCCTGGCCAGTGGCTCAATGGATAGAACATCACCTGGCATATGGATATCCCTGGTTCAACTCCTGGTCAGGGCATACAAGAAGAGTGACCATCTGCTTCTCTCCTCCTCCCTTTCTTCCTTCTCTCCCTCTTCCCCTCTCACAGCCAGTAGCTTGATTGGTTCAAGCATTAGCCCCAGGTGCTGAGGATAGCTTGGCTGGTCTAGTGCATCACACTCAGGCACTAAAAATAGCTCAGTTGATCCAAGCATTGGCCAAGAAAGGGGTTGTCAGGTGGATCCTGGTAGGGGTGCATCTGGTTTGCTCACTTTTTCCCCTCCTCCCACTTAAAAAATTATTTATTGATTTTTAGAGAAAAAGCAGAGAAAGTGAGAGAAGCATTAACTTGAAGTTGCTTCACTATAGCTGTTCATTGATTGGTTCTCATATGTGCCTTGACCTGGTGTAAAGCCAGTAGCTGCCATCATGGCCATTTACATGCAGGTTCGCATTTGATTCAGACAGATGGTAATGAAACAATGGAGCCAAGAACTGGTGGGCCATTAGCTTTAATCCTAGCTTGCACCCGGTGGGCAAGAAATACACACAGTGGGAAAACACCTCCCTTTCCATTCAGGGCTCCCAAAGCCACTGACTTATCTGAGTTTCCTCGAATCAAAGGTTTCTAGCTCACCAGCCTTATTAACCTCTGTTCCCCATCTCCTTCTCTCTGCACAAACTCTGCACAAACTGGCTTCTCCTTTAGCACTCTGCCATCTTGGCTGCTTCTCCTCTCCCCCACGTGGCCTTTCTCTGCTGTCCCCCAGCTTGGGCTCCTCTGCCCCATTTTATAGTGTAGAAATAAAAACCTTTAATCCAATATACAAACAAGGAAGTCTCTGATACAAAGTCACTTAGGGTGGGAAAGGCTTAGTTTTAAAACTTAGGCTATAACGACCCTGCCTGCTTACAGCTGTCCCCCACACCCAATGCAAACTGTAAGCGAGCAAACAAACATATCTATCATATTTACAAACTTATTTGACCAACACCTGGCAAGCCCAGCTTTCAAACCGGCAGTGTCAGCATTCTGGGTCAATACTCTATCCATTTTGCCACCACAGGTCAGGCTATCCTCTTAGGGTTTTTAAAAACACTATTGGACTCAGTATCCTAGAGATGGTGGTATAAAAGGAAATGCTGTGTAATTTTACTGATTCATTGTATGAGAGATAAAGATATATCTAATATACTTCAAAAAAAAGTTCATGTTTCCCAAAGTTATCCACAGATCACTCGCATCAGAGTCATCCAAAATACTTGGTAAAAAATGTTGATTTTCTGGTTCTATATCCAGACTCATGGGACCTGAATCTCTGGACATGGATCTGTAAATCTTTCTCTTTCTTTCATTCTTCCTTTTTTCCTTCCTATCTTTGTTTTTGTTGTTTGTTTGTTTTTGAGAGAGGCAGGGAGAGAGAGAGAGATGGGAACATCGAGCTGTTCCTGTATGTGCCCTGACCCAGGAATTGAACCGGCCACCTCCACGCTCCAGGTCATTGCCCCAACCAATCGAGCTATTCAGCCATGGCTCTTTTTTTCTATCTTTTTGTTTATTTTTTTAGTATCTTAAAACAATGTTTTAGTATATCTCCTGGTTCTGTAGGTTGAATGAGCGATTCTGTTGATTTAGCCTTACTCATTCATGTGTTCGCATTCAGCTGACAAGTTGATTAAGAGTTGGGCTCAGCTAAGACAGCATTTAAACATCTGGTCTTTAATCCCAGGCTTCTTCATGGCATCATGATCTTGGGGTCATGTTCTAAGATGGTGCAGATGGAAACTTCAAGGCCTCTTGAGGTCTAGACTTTATAACTTGCGCAGTAATACTCATGCCACAATCTATTGGTCAAAGTAACAAGGCAAGCCAAGATTCAAGTTGAAGAAGGGACTCCATGTCTGGATGGGAGGGAATCTGCTCTTTTGTTTTATTTTTATTTATTTTTTATTATTATTTTTTTCTGAAGTTAGAAACGGGGAGGCAGTCAGACAGACTCTCACGTGCGCCCCACCAGGATCCACCCGGCATGCCCACCAGGGGGCGATGCTCTGCCCATCTTGGGGCATTGCTCTGCCGTGATCAGAGCCATTCTAGTGCCTGAGGCAGAGGCCACAGAGCCATCCTCAGCGCCTGGGCCAACTTTGCTCCAATGGAGCCTTGGCTGCGGGAGGGGAAGAAAGAGACAGAGAGGAAGGAGAAGAAGAGGGGTGGAGAAGCAGATGGGTGCTTCTCGTGTGTGCCCTGACCAGGAATCAAACCCGGGACTCCCGCACGCAAGGCCGATGCTCTACCACTGAGCCAACCGGCAAGGGCAAGGAATCTGCTCTTTTAACATGGCTTCCTCAGGTGAATCATAGACACCAAGAGTAATTGTCATTTAACAAATATGTGTTCAGAGCTGTTTCCTGTTGCATTTGGTACAAACCTTTATTTCTAGAACTTATATTATATATATATGTGTGTGTGTGTTTATATATATAATTATTATTTCTATTTCAGAGGGCTTATTTGTTATGTCACCTTTTTATCTCTAAAGGTTATTACAGTATTTGTGACCTAGTAAATGTTCAGTGAATATCTCTGAAATGAATGGAAGTATTTGACTCTAAAATTTGTGGAATATCCTAAGAATTGTTTGGGCTTGCTCTGATAGTTTCATTATAATTAGGGAGGTAAATGTGAAAAATTAAGATTTTAGATACAAGGAGTTTCCTGAAATAGTAGTATGCTTAGGTACTATAAAGAGATGGAACCTCTGGAGCACAGAATTGTAGGAGAGTTTGTGAAGTAGGAAGAATTTGAGGAGGAGCTTAAAAGGTGAGTCAGCATGGAAAGGAAGAGGGTCTCTTAAGTGGATGGGCCTGGTATGGCCACAGATATGAATTTAATACCAGCAAGTGTAGGAGTCGGGCTGGTGCACAAAGCTTATGAAAGTGAATGGTGTAAAATATTAGTTGAAGTTGCTGGGGATGGATTATGGCGAGCCTGAGAGAGTGATTTAATGAAAATATTTTATCACAATCAATTTGTCAGTTGTAACGGCAGTTAAAAATGATTGGCTCGCAACACTGTACATTAACTGAACTTGTAATTCCAAAATGCTGGGGACTGCTAGTCCATGACAATTGAGGCAATCTTTATTTTAGAACACATAGAAACGAAAATAGTGTAGATATGGTCTGATCACCAAAAGATTAGTTTAAAAACCAATCCTCCCACCAGGTTTATTGAGCTATAATTGACATAAGAACATCAGATTCTTAGTAGTGGCAGAAACTTGGGATACTCCACCTGTGGTAAAACTTAGTATTGGCAATGCCATTTTAAAGGACAAGTCAGGCTTTCTGTCCTGTCCTTTCTTTGAAAAATGGAGGAAAAGGATATAGAAGTGTCCTGACTTACAAGGATGACTAGGGTCATTTGGTTTTAGTTCTCTAAAAGGATTAAGGTTATCTGAAGAGCTTCCTTTCCCTTTCAATAAGAGACAAAATTTATGTACCAGCCTACACTGATTTTGGCTCTCCTTCCCTTCCTGGAATCCTGAGATTAACGTGTACCTCGGCAAAGGAGGAGAGATAGACACTAAAAGGTTTATGAATGTCTTTGATTGTATTACCTTGAAAGTTTTAACGTTTTTTGTAAATCCCCTAAACCAGGGGTCCCCAAAATTTTTACACAGGGGGCCAGTTCACTGTCCCTCAGACCATTGGAGGGCCAGACTATAAAAAAAACTATGAACAAATCCCTATGCACACTGCACATATCTTATTTTAAAGTAAAAAAACAAAACAGGAACAAATACAATATTTAAAATAAAGAACAAGTAAATTTAAATCAACAAACTGACCAGTATTTCAATGGGAACTATAGGCCTGCTTTTGGCTAATGAGATGGTCAATGTGCTCCTCTCACTGACCACCAATGAAAGAGGTATCTCTTCTGGAAGTGCGGCGGGGGCGGATAAACGACCTCAGGGGGCCGTATGCGGCCCGCGGGCTGTAGTTTGAGGGCCCCTGCCCTAGACAAATGTTATAATCTTGTTAATGATTGTGTCATGCCCCCTCCAACCTGTATGTGGTCAAAGGGTATCTTTATTATATGCGGCTTAAGTGTCTGTTTGTCGCTGATAGCTTATTGGTTGCTTGTGTAACTGTACTAGCCAATGGGGTGAAGTTGCCACGGCATTCAAATAGTCCCGCCTTCTGGCATGCCACCTCACAAATTGAGGTTAAAGATTGGAGCAATTATTATGCTGTTAAGAAATCTTAACACCAGAAGTCTTGCAATGGTACAAGACTAGAGGTTCTCCAATTGAAAAATAATGTCATAGCCCTGGCCGGTTGGCTCAGTGGTAGAGCATCGGCCTGGCGTGCAGGGGTCCCCGGTTCGATTCCCAGCCAGGGCACACAGGAGAAGCGCCCATCTGCTTCTTCACCCCTCCCCCTCTCCTTCCTCTCTGTCTCTCTCTTCCCCTCCCGCAGCCGAGGCTCCATTGGAGCAAAGATGGCCCGGGTGCTGGGGATGGCTCCTTGGCCTCTGCCCCAGGCACTAGAGGGCTCTGGTCGCAGCAGAGCAACGCCCCGGAGGGGGGCAGAGCATCGCCCCCTAGTGGGCAGAGCGTCGCCCCCTGGTGGGCGTGCCAGGTGGATCCCGGTCGGGCGCATGCGGGAGTCTGACTGTCTCTCCCCGTTTCTAGCTTCAGAAAAAATACAAAAAAAAAAAAAAAAAAAAAAAAAAAAAGAAAAATAATGTCATAATAGCTAAGTCTTTGACTGGCTCCTCTAAAGGTGAAATACATGTCATTCCAAGAATTGATTTGGCTCCATCTCAAACAGGGTTGCTGTTTCAATTGAGATGTAGACAATTTCCTGTAAAACTTGCCTTTGCTATGACCATCAATAAGTCTCAGGGCCAAACGCTTAAGCGTGTTGGCATTTTTTTACCTGAGCCCGCATTTGGACACGGTCAACTTTATGTTGCCTGTTCAAGAGTTTGTGAAAAAACGGATGTAAAATTAAAATAATTGATGGTCCTCTGCAAGGCGAGCTTAAAAATGATGGAAAGAGCTACACAAGAAATGTTGTGTACAAAGAGATCTTTGACATGTGAATTAACATTTTATTATTTAAATCACCTTTATTTATTGAGCTAGCTTATCGCCAGTGGTTTCCTTCATTGCACTCTACTTTAAGCAATTAAGCAAGTAGAAGGGGGAACCCCGTGGGGCAGTAAGCAAAGGGGTGTCCTCGCTGCCTGTCCTGGGTAATTCAGTTTGAATTAGCAGACACCTTTGCACAAATCATTTTAATTACAATTTATAATATCTAGAACAGTGGTCATTTCGTATGACCGCCGGGCTTTCTAGTATAATATAACCAGCCTCTGAAATATACTTGGGGCTGCACGATTTGGGTTTGAAGAATCCCCCCACCCCCTGTGTATGCCGCCGGCATAATCAATAAAACTCCTCAAAATTCATTTTTGGACTTGGTGTCTTTACGTAAACCTGCTGACGTGAGGTACAGTACTTTTCAGAATCTGGGGTAACATACTTTACAACACACCCCTAACCCTTATTGCTGTCCCAAGGCTTCGGGCCAGCCACTCCGCCTTTTCGAACACCTCCTTTTAATTTATGTGTTGAGTACTAGGTGCTAAGAACTCTGCAGAAACACTCAATAATTTAATCGGTCACATTTCTCTATAAGGTAGTGGTTCCCCTGGCCATTTTACTGGTGAGGAAACAGCCTTAGGCGGGATTCGCCAGATTTCTTGCAAAGAAAAGATGTAAACCCTAGTCTGGAATACAGGCTGCGCAGGCGATGGGGAGAACGATCTTGGCGCGACCTAGGAAGGACCCACCGCGAAGGAAAAGGAAACAGGAAAATGGAGTTTTGGTCCTCACTTTCAGGACTCTGCAGGCCTGAACGCCGAGTGAAGGGGAAATCTGGCCCCCGTGACACCTGTCAACACGTCTCCACTTTTCCAAAATCACGGTATCTGGTTGGCGAGATTGGAAGGGATGGATGGTTGTGATTGGTTAGGCGAACCTCGAACCAGGCCTACGTCCTGCGGAACAGAGGAGGACTGGGCGGGACTTGAAAATAAATCCCTCGTTTCATTGGTAAAGAAAAGAACCAGGAACTATTGGGAAGTGTGATTGGCTGTTGCCAGGAACCCGGGAGGGCTGAGCGAACGGTCTTCCTCAAGGAAGTTAGCAGCGAACGCGGTTAGCGGTGGAGAAGAGGCCTATGGCGACTGTGGAAGCAAGCGGCCGCGATGGAAAAGGGCAGGGCGTGGAGAACCCCGTCACATATTACCGTTTGGAGGAGGTAGCGAAGCGCAACAGCTCGGAGGAGATATGGCTGGTGATCCACGGGCGAGTCTACGATATCACCCGCTTTCTTAACGAGGTGGGGAGCCTCTTGGAGCTGCCGGCGTGAGGAGTGGAGTGGTCGGGCCAGGAAAGGCTGCTAGGGACGGGGGAGGGGTGTCGGGGGAAATGAGCGCTTGCTGAGAGCGATAAACCATACGAAAGGGGCCACAACTCTCCGAGAGGAACACTGGGGGCGAGGTGGGGGGTTTCTAGCTGCATGATTTCCAGCCAGCACTAAATTGTGGTACCTTATAATATCGTGTATTACTTATGCATTGAACACCTAACGTGTGCTAGGCTAAACTCTAAGCCATTATAATCCCCATTTTACAGAAAGGACAACTGAGGCTCAGAGAGACGGGACTCGCAAAGTCACACACTGAACAGGGAGCCATTCGAACCTAATTTGGAAGGGCTCCAAACCTCTGCGCTTTCCAGTCTGCCTCGGAAGTAATACCATTGTTTGTTTTTCATTTTCTTATTAAGAAGCTGAGCGTCACCCTCTTCCCCATTGTGCTGCGTTTATCTTTTTCTAATTTGAGTTCAAAGGGTCTCTAATTTGAGGCTAGAGGGTCAAAGGTCCTGACTTGACTTTTTTTTTTTTTTTGGCCATTGACTCAAGTTCTGTCATCCTCTTAAATCTTTAAGGTGTTCTATTAAATTTAACTACACAAATTCTCTTTGAGACCATTGTACAACTGAGTGATTTCTTTTTTCAATTTAAAGAAACAGGAGAGACAGTTCATTTGTTTAAACTGTATTGAAGTGTACTTTGCACTCAATAAAGTATGCCCACTTGAAAGTCCAGTTTGATGAGTTTTGACAGTATATTACCCAATCATAATTTCAATGAAATAAATGCATTTCCACCACTCTAAAAAGTACCCTCTTGCTCATTTGCAGTCATTCTCCCTACTCCCAATCCCTAAGGCTGTCATCTGTTTATAGATATAAATATTTATTATGTATTATATATTGCTTTGTACCATTTTATTTTGAGTTAAATAATCTTTTGATAATTCCTTGGAAACTTGCATAAGGTAACCCTATTGTAACTGAGAAAATAGTTCCTTTTCATTTGTTCTATCTCTGAAGCAAATGTACAAGTAAAATATTTTTTTCTATTTGGAGTCGGGGGGGTGGTGTAAAAACCTCTAAATCCTGATTTATAAATCTGTAAAATATTTTAAAACGTAAAATTTCCCCCAGAGGACATTGTTTTCAATAAATCTTCCTAGTGGCTAATAAGTTAACACAACATCATAAAGTTACTAACATCATAAAGTTTAGTAACTTCTTGCATCTGTATGGTGTATGGCATTTTATGATTTTAAAATTACTTTTCCATTATTTCATCCTTAAAATAATTAGTGAGAGTGCCTTGGATAGTAGTGAGCTTTTTTTTTTTTTTTTTTTTAATGGTACAAGAAACATGTTGAGAGAGATTTAGGTCATATAGTTGAATGGTGGCAGAATCTGGCTGGGATAAATCTTGTCTACATGGATTTCTACAGATTTAGATTTCTCTTGTCTACATGGGATTGCTTCAGAATTCTAGCCTTAGCTCTGTCCCTCATAATAAGGAGGTTTCTGGCATGTTAAAACATAGTTCATAGTGGGTAGGTAGTGTTTTTCATTTGTGGTTTTATTTTCCCCAAGTTTCTCAGCAACACTCGTGTGTAGGGAGCATTAATTCAGTCTTGAGTAGTGATTGCTAATCTGGTTTACCACGTGGTGATGGAGCCAGAGACATGACAGGTGTGCCAGGGCTTCCCCTGAAACTTGAGCTGCAGATCTTCACCTGCAGCTAGCTGTTTTACTTGTCTGTTCTGTAGTCTGTACATTTTCTTATTCATTCCAATCCTATTCATTCATGCACTTACATGTTTATCAAGTGTGTGTTACATGCCACTTACTGTTCTAGGTGCTGAAGACTCAACACATGCCTTCATGGAGATTACAATCTGTGGGAAGTGGACAATAATCGGAGTAAATAACTCAACTATATGCTGTGTTATGTAGTTGTAAGTGCTAAGAAGGAAAATGAAGTAGAGAAGAGGATGGTGGGTGTGTATGGGGTATGGGTATTTGGATGATAGGTTGAAATTTTAGGTGTTCTGTCCAGAGATGACTCTATTAACAAGATGCCTCAAGTAAAGGCCAGCGGAAGCTGAGGGAGCTAGCCATGTGGATAACTGCAGGAAGAACACTTGGCAGAGGGAGTTAGTGCAAAGGCCTTGAAGTGGGAACATGTGTGGTGTGTTTGAGGAAGAAACAGTGTGGAAGGTCATAGTGGCTGAATAGCAGTGAGATGAGGTCATCATGATCAGGGGATAGCAGATCAAGTTATAAAACTTTGCAAGTTTTCAAACGAATTTTGACTTCTGAGAAGGGAAAGCACAGTGGAGCAGAGGATTGGCATGGTGTGACTTAACGCTTTAGTAGTGTCACTCTGACTGCACTGTTGAGAAGAGACAGAGGAGTGCAAGGGCAGGATTGAGGGGCCCAGTTTAGTAAGGAGGCTGGGCAAAAGATGGTGGCTTGCTCCAGGGTGGTGAGAAGTGTCAGATTTTGGATGTGTTGTGATGATGGAAGGCTTTAATGATACGTTGGATTTAAAGAAAGAGAAAGAGTTTAAGGATGACACCAAAGATTTTGGCCTGCAGGTCTGGAAGAATAGGGCTTCTATTAGATGAGATGGGGAAGACTTAAGGAATTAGATCTGTATTACAGCTAACTTCTTTCACATTTTAAATATAAGTTGGAAGGGTTGGGAATGTGATGTAGGAAAATAGAACAGGTAACTTTTTTCTGGAACTTGGGTTAAATTTTTTTACCTTTGAATAAGTCTACAGGTATACAGTGAAGGAAAGGTAGCCTTTCTAGCTAGCTAAAGTTAACTACTATTACTTGTGTATCCTTCCAGAGTTTTGTTTAGCATATGTAAGCAAAAATGAACATAGTCCTTCCCACTCTGTTTTTACATAGAACACATCAGTTTTTACTGTACACACCAGTCTGTGCCTTCCTTGTTTGCTTAACTGTACGTATCAGGAATCTTTCCACATTGCTGCGTGGAACACTTCTTATTCTTAGTAGAATTTGTTGTATGGATAATTTATTTAAGCAGTCTCCTATTGATAAACATTTGGGGTTGTTAGTAATAGTTTGCTTTCTAGGTTTTCCCCCACAAGTGAAACCTGTTGAGAGCCAATGTACCTACAATAAAATGTCCAGATTTTATATGTAGGGTTTTCTGAGTTTTGATAAGTCTCACCTGTGTAATCACCATCACAATCAATACATAAACATTTCTACAGCTCTTGCCCTCATACAAGCATTAATTTGACTTCTTTCTTTGTAAGATATATATATATTGATTGATTTTTAGAGAGGAGAGAAAGAGAGAAGTGGGGGAGGAGCAGGAAGCATCAACTCCTAGTAGTTGCTTTTCATGTGTGCCTTGACCAGGTAAGCCGGGGGTTTCAAACCAGCAACCTCAGCATCCCAGGTTGACACTATCCACTGTGCTGCCCCAGGTCAGACTGATTTGACTTCTAACGCTAGAAAACTGTAGGCACCATTTTGTGTCTAGTGCCTTTTGCTTAATAGTTCTGTGAGATGCATCTGTGGTTTTTTTCTTTTCTTTTTTTTAAAGATTTTATTTATTGATTTTACAGAAAGAGGAGGGGGACGGAATGAGAAGTATCAACTCATAGTTGCTTCAGTTTAGTTATTCATTGTGTGCTTTGTGTATGTGTCTTGACCTGGCAAGCCCAGGGCCTTGAACCTATGACCTCAGGTCGATGCTCTATCTGCTGTGCCACCATGGGCCAGGCTGTGTTTTTTTTTCCCCTGTGTGTCAGCAATTTGTTCCCATTTTTTGCATTTTATTTCATTGAATATTCTAAAATTTGTTTATCTATTAATCTGTTTTTTAAGATTTGGGTTGTTTTCATTTTTTTGAGCTATTATGCATAAAGCTGCTATGAACTTTCATGTACAAATTTTAGTATGGACATATGTTTTCATTACTCTTGGGTAAATATCTAGGAGTGAGATTGCTGGGTCATATGTTTTTGTTTTTTTTTTAACTTTTTAAACAACTGTCAGATCTTTCCCAAAATGTCTACATCATTTTATACTCCCATCAGCTATCCATGAGTTTTCCGGTTTCTCCACATCATCATCAAGATATGGTATTTGTCATTTTACTTTCAGCTGTACTAGTGACTCCAGTGGGTGTGTACTGACGTATGATTATGGTTTTAACTTGCATTTCTCTGATGACTAATGATGTTAAGTATCTTCTTGGGCTGATTGGCCATGTTTTCTTGTAAGGTGTCTGTTCAGTCTTGCCTGCTTCTTAATTGGGTTGTATGTTTTCTTATTGTTGTCTTGAAAGTGTTCTTTATATATTTTAGATGCAAGACCTTTCAAATATATATAAGTATGGCAAATATATTCTCCCAGTCTGTAGTTTGCCTTTTCATTTTCTTAACAATGTCTTTTGAAGAGAATTTTGGTGAATTATATTTATGAAATAAAATTCTGAAAGCTGGGTGCTGGTTTTGTTGTTTATGCCTGGTTGTTTCCTATTTTACCAGTTAGTGGTTGTGTAACCTCAGGCAAATAAGCTCTGTAATGGCTCCTCCCATCTGTAAATGAAAATATTAGTACCTACTTCACAGGGTTGTTGTTGGGACAGTTAATTTAGATAGTGCATATAAAGACTTATCATGGTTCCTGGTATAAATGCTAGTGGATCTTTTTATTTTGTTTTGTTTTTTAGAAGGTGGGGGGGACAGACAGAAACAGACAAACGGGAAGTGAGAGAGATGAGAGGCATCAGCTCATAGTTTGGTGTGTTAGTTGTTCATTGATTGCTTTCTTATATGTGCCTTGACCCCGGGGGGGGGGGCTCCAGCTGAGCCAGTGACCCCTTGTTCAAGCCAGCGTACCTTTGAGCTCAAGCTGGTGAACCCTCACTCAAGCTAGCAACTTCAGGGTTTTGAACCTGGGTCCTCAGCATCTCAGGCCGACACTCTATCCACTGTGTCACTGCCTGGTCAGGCTAGCGGTTATTTTTATTATTATAAAAAAATATTTTCTTGCAGCATCTTTTGAGTGCTTACTAAATTGTAGATGCTGTGAGGATTTAAAGGTGAGTTAGCTGCCTTGGACCTGCAGGGAGGATGAGGTCTGTGTGTAAGTAATCGTCATGCAAGGTAGAGTGTGGGCTCGCCTTCAGAGGACTGAGAATGCAGACTCCTTTTGGTGCAACCCGAGGATTACCCCTGGATGCTTCAGAGTTTGACTAATAACATTTCATACTGAATTTCTCCAAGGCTGGTCAAAACACTGTGCATTTTTACCTATCCTGTGGAATTAACAAATCTGTAGAAAAAGTGCTGTCTTTTCTTGAGCAGTCCCAAGCGGTCAGTCCTAGGGAAGCCTAGGGAAAAAATGTGAAATTTAACCTCCAGCACTGTCTGGTGAAAGGTTGTGTTCAACAGATTGACTTTTATTTATTTATTTTGTATGTAGGCATGGGCGAGCATGTGCCAGAGAGGGAGAGAAGGCAGGTGGGAGGGAGAGAGGGCAGAGTGTTTCCTACATCTCCCTGTGGTTCCGGTGCCATGCTACGTTCTGGAGTACAGCCGTTCATTTAGACAGCCATGGTCCCTGTTCTTATGGAGCTTACTAGTGAGGGAAGAAGGACATTAAATAAGTAATTGTAATTGTGATAAGTAAATACCCTGAAGGTGTATAAGGAATTATGAAACTGTGTAGCAGTGGCTCCTCACCTGGTGGGTTAAGGGTGTCAAGTTATGTTTGGATTGGGAGACCTGAACTTCAGACCCTGGGCAGTCATGACATTGTGTAGGTGACACCCCAGTTTTAGCTGGTCTCTTTCTGATCCAAAGGCAAAGACCTACCTGTGAACTTGTACCGTTTCTTTCTGTTTCCCACCCAGTGTATCTTATTTCTCTGCCCTGTCAGACTTTTCTAGGAAGTGGTTTTTGTCCTCTCCAAAATTTTAACCTCCATATCTTACTTTGATGAGGTATTCTGCTAAAATAGGACTAAGGGCCTTCTTTTCATCACATGGCTTAATTTTGTAGCTTCTGCAATCTTACTTAATTTTCATAGATTATATTTTCCAAATCTGGTGGTCTTTAGCTTACCCCTATGTTCACAGTTTTATTACATCAGTATGGTGTTACTACCCACAGAGAATTTGTGTAATTTTTTTCCCCCACTAAGATTTTTATTATGTAACTGTCATTCTTTATCTTTTCCTCTTTTCTGCCGGTTGCCTATCCTTTCTATAGAATTAGTAATCTAGAAGTAATCTGTTAATAATTTGTCCTCTTTCTTTTCTATATTAAAACATAAATTTTTCTTCCTTCTTGTTTTTGTGGGGGACGTGACATTGATAAATCAGAGTACATATCTTCAGAGAAGACATCTCTAGGTTATTTTGACATTTGATTATGCTGCATTCTCATCACCCAAAGTTCAATTGTCTTCCGTCACCTTCTAACTGGTTTTCTTTGTGCCCCTTCCCTCCCTCAACCCCCTTCCTCTCCTCCCCCCACCCTCTTCCCTCTTTTCAACTGTACTTATTAACATAAATGAAAAGGAAAATGCCAAATTGCTTCCCCTGCTCCATACCACATATTTTTTGGACAGCTGAACTAACTAAAAGCCTTCACGAGAGGTTATTACAAAATTTCTTTTGTGTCTGTAAAGTATTTAACTTGATTATTGCTTGACTGAAATAGAAATAAATGAGTTGATCACAGTCCTTGTTTCATCTCTTCCGACAGTTTATGATCTTGGTTGCAGTAAAGTTTATTTGGAACATTTTTATTTGTAATATTGTGTAATTGCTTACATATATAAACTGAGGCAAGATCCATTAGTCTTAAAACACAAAGACTGTATCTAGATCAAAAGAACCTTTTTTTGCAAATTCATAATAAATTATATTTATTAAAAGCAAAACAGGTTCTAGAGAAAAATGGGAAATATGTACCGCCTTATGTTAGGTTTATTTAATTAAAATAAGGAGGAATTGGCCCTGGCTGGTTGGCTCAGCGGTAGAGCGTCGGCCTAGCGTGCGGAGGACCCGGGTTCGATTCCTGGCCAGGGCACACAGGAGAAGCGCCCATTTGCTTCTCCACCTCACCGCCGCGCTTTCCTCTCTGTCTCTCTTCCCCTCCCGCAGCCAAGGCTCCATTGGAGCAAAAATGGCCCGGGCGCTGGGGATGGCTCTGTGGCCTCTGCCTCAGGCGCTAGAGTGGCTCTGGTCGCAACATGGCGACGCCCAGGATGGGCAGAGCATCGCCCCCTGGTGGGCAGAGCGTCGCCCTTGGTGGGCGTGCCGGGTGGATCCCGGTCGGACGCATGCAGGAGTCTGTCTGACTGTCTCTCCCTGTTTCCAGCTTCAGAAAAATGAAAAAAAAAAAAAAAAATAAGGAGGAATTTATGATTGTCCAATAGATTTGAATAGTGTAGGCAACCAATCCAGATTACTGAAGGACCCCTAAATTCCTTCTATCTTAATTTGTTGTGTTTTGCTGTGATTCAGACAAGCAAATTTTTGGCTTATAGTAATTATTACTATGTAAACCTAACTTTATTCTCTTTTTATTGTGGTGAAATATATGTAAAATTTGCCATTTTAACTATTGTTAACTGAACAATTCAGTGGCATTAATTATATTCACAATGTTTTGTTATCAATACCACTACTTAATTAAATGTGCAGATTAATGGCATTTAGTACAGTTACATCACTGTGCAACCATCACCACCATCCATGTTGAGAATTTTTCATCATCCTAAACTGAAACTTAATACACATTAAACAATAACATTTCATTGTCCCTCAGTTTATTCATACTCTCCTTTTGGGACATTGAGTTGTTTCAACTTTAGGGTCATAATGAATAATTCTGCAATGATTTGCATGTGTGTAAGTACATATATTCATACACATTTTTCTTGGGTATATACTTAGAAATTCCACTTGATTTTTTTTTTAATAAGAGCTCATTTGTTTTATTGATTGATTGATTTTAACAAGAGAGGAAAGGAGAGAGAGAGAGAGAGACAGGAACATAGATCTGTTTCTGTATGTGCCCTGACCAGAGATTGAACCAGCAACCACTGTGCTTCAGGGCGATGCTCTAACCAACAGAGCTATCTGGTCAGGGCTCCACTTGATTTTTTAATTTAAACTTTATTGAGGTAATTGTAGATTCACAAGCAGTTGTAAGAAATAATAGATCTCTTGTATCTTTTACCCATTTCCTCCCAATGGTAACATTTTGCAAAATCAGTGCAATATCATAACCAGGATATTGATGTAATCGACAGGTCTTTTTTTTCTTCTTTTTTTATAATTCATAGATCTTACTCTGATTTCTCAGTTTTACTTTTTACATTTGATTTGTCTTTTAAAGAAAGCAGGATGGTTTAATTTGTAGAGTCTTGAGTCATTTGTTTTTGATTATAGTTCTCAACTTGCAAATTATATCTACCTCTTACAGCAGAAATGGCACCCTGCCACCTCCCTGGAACATTTAATCCAGACAGAATGATTCCTGGGCAGCCTTTATCTGTGTATCTGCCAGAAATTGCCTTTCTCCCTTCTTATAATGATATGTATCTTATCCAGAATAACTGGGTCATTAATTCAATTGAGTGACCATATACAGTACAGAGCCATTGATTTTTCATTGGACTTGATATATTCTGAACTGCACATCCAGAACCTGTCGTTGTTTAACCCATCCTTGGTCATCCTGAAGGCACTTGAGTAAAGTTTTGACACATTTGTTCTTTATGTCATTCTGTAGGCTTAATGAACAATATAGGAAGAGTTGTTTTGTTCATCCGTAGTTTACTTTTATAGAGGAAGTTATAAAATAACAGCTACATAAATTGTACAGGGAGGTTGCATCACAAGAAAACAACGAGTTTACTGTGGTTAGAACTCAAGGCTAATTGTACATGGTAATTAGTTATAATTGGCGATCTTTCAAAGATTGAATTTTTGCTAAGTTTTTTTTATTTATTTATTTTTTATAGGGACAGAGAGAGAGTCAGAGAGAGGGATAGACAGGGACAGACAGACAGGAACGGAGAGAGATGAGAAGCATCAATCATTAGTTTTTCATTGCGCGTTGCGACACCTTAGTTGTTCATTGATTGTTTTCTCATATGTGCCTTGACCGCAGGCCTTCAGCAGACCGAGTAGCCCCTTGTTGGAGCCAGTTACCTTGGGTTTAAGCTGGTGGGCTTTTGCTCAAACCAGATGAGCCCGTGCTCAAGTTGGCAACCTCGGGGTCTCAAACCTGGGTCCTCTGCATCCCAGTCCGACGCTCTTTCCACTGCGCCACCGCCTGGTCAGGCAAAGTTTTTATATATTATCATGAGCTTGAGTTTTCCTCTTTCTCTGCCTTTTATTTCTATAGTCACCAGAAAAAGAATTTAAAGCATTTTAAATATAGCTCTTTCCCTATATGTTACCCAGGACACAATCCTAATTTCTTCTGGTTTCAAACATAAAGGGGAGCCCGACTCAGAGCATGCCCACCAACCAGCTCATGCCTTCTTTTTATTCTGAGAGGCTCCAGCTCAAACAGAAGTTACAGGGTTAAGGACTATTCCAGTGTCCCAGCAGAGCTCATCCCTGCGTGGTCTTCAAGAAAACAGAGGTCTGCAGTTCCTTTTTGAACATGCTTTCATGCAGTTCTTTGACCATGAGCTCCTCTTTGACATAATCTAATTCCCACTGGTGATCCATTAGCTCCAAAACTTCCCACTTTGTCTTTATTTATTTGTTTCATACACTTTGTCATAGCTGCTCCAGTCATTGCTTCTGCATCATTTCTGATCAGTCATTGGCATTATTTTGGCCCAGATTCAGAGAGAGTAAATGCTCTGAAGCTCAAATACATAGCTGATGTACCAGGATGCCGCTAATGTGGGTTTTATTCCTTGCTGTGACATAGGCTTAAAAAAGGTTCAGTGGAAATACGACTTTGGTTGTGACAGAGCCCAAGAATGTCCTGTTGATTCATTTGCCCATAAGAATCATGGGGAGGACCCTTGTTAATTCTCTCACATTATGTCAGTGAGTATAGTGGATTGCTCATAGAAGAAGGCGATGCTAATTTTCCTCTCTATCTCTCTCTCTATCTGAAAAATAATCTATCCTCTTGGTTGTTGAAGTGATATTTTCATGTCAAGCAGGGTGGTTGGGAAAATAATTTCCATTTTACCTGATTGCACTTCGAATTAGGACTTAACTGTCAGATACGTGCTTCTGGGTTAGCTTCTTGTTGCTCTGCAGCAGGGTGGACGTGTAGTGGTGGATCATTTCCACTGAGGTGGCGATAAGATGGGCAGGAACACCCAGAGCCTGGTGTTGGGTAGAGCCTTCACTGAGAGCCAGGCGCCCGGGCCCCAGGACTTCCCCTCCCTGGGGAGCTGGGCTTTTCTCGGTTTCTCTTCAGGCCCTTCTCCTGCCCCTCAGCGTGGGCATAATCATGGCCCAGGACAGCCCTGGGCCTAGCACACTGCCTCCAGCTGGGATGCTGTGGCTTTTTAAGCAAGATGATCTGAAGTTTATAGAATTCTAAAACAAACCAAGGATTCTTTGACACATTTTTTACATGTTCTAAACCATCTGTCATGTTTTTGGAGCTACTAAATGTAGGGTTTTTTAACCACTCTGACCTCCTTGCCTCAGTGAGAAAGAATTGACTACAAAACAGTGTATACTGTATGAATTCACTTTCGTAAAAACATAAAAACGTTTCTTTATTGCTGCCTAGTATGTAAAATGGTAAGTGGCAATAAAATATATGGAATAATGTTTGAAATGATTGGATATATAGGAAAAACAATGTTATATTATACACTGAAATGTTAATTGTACTTAATTCTGTTGTGGTATTTATTTATTTATAAGTGGTGAGAGATTGGTGAAAATGAAATACTTTGTCATGATAAGGCTGTGTAGGAAGTCATATATTTAATCAATTCCTGAAATATTGAATATTTTCAAGCTACTAAGAAGTTTTATTATTCTTTTACTCTGAAAAGCAACGTAATAGTTGGGTATCTCATAAAGAAAAAAAATATTTTTCGTAGTTTAGGTACATAGAACAAATTGGGACACAATTCCAAAACTAACAGTTTAACATAGCTGAGAAGTTTCAGATGGAGTAACAGATGAGTGGTGGCTCTCTTACTCTTGCTTTGAAACAGTGTGCTTCAGTACTGGGATGGGAGACCCACCCACTGGCTAGAGAAGTGTTAGGAGACATAATGAAAGTAATTCTTATCCTCAAGTAGCTCACAGGCAAGGGACTGTGACTGGGAGGTTACAGTTAAATTTATGCTCTTCAGTTAAGTTCATTTTTAAGACAGGGATGATCAAATTAGTCCTGCTTAAAAGGTTATAAAAAGGAACTACTTAAAAGTATTACTTGATAGTTTAAAAATACAAATTTAGATATGTCAAATAATGTAAATTCTAAATTTGCTAGTTGTAAGTAAGTGTTTATTGAGTGTTTTCTTTAGGTCAGAAACTGTGCCAAATGTAACCTCAAAAATTTATTTATTTAAAAAAAATTATTTATTTTTTGCCCTGGCTGGATAGCTCAGTTGGTTGGAGTGTCATCCTGACACGCAGAGGTTGCCAGTTCAATCCCTGGTCAGAGCACATACAGGAGCAAGTCAGTGTTTCTGTCTCTCTCTCTTTCTCTTCCTTCCTCTCCTTTTAAAATCAATACAATAAATATATTTTAAAAAATTATTTATTGCCCTGGCTGGTTGGCTCAGTGGTAGAGCGTCGGCCTGGCGTGCAGAAGCCCCGGGTTTGATTCCTGGCCAGGGCACACAGGAGAAGCGTCCATCTTCTTCTCCACCCCTCCCCCTCTCCTTCCTCTCTGTCTCTCTCTTCCCCTCCCGCAGCGAGGCTCCATTGGAGCAAAGATGGCCCGGGCGCTGGGGATGGCTCTGTGGCCTCTGCCCCAGGCGCTAGAGTGGCTCTGGTCGCAACAGAGCTAAGCCCCGGAGGGGCAGAGCATGGCCCCCTGGTGGGCAGAGCGTCGCCCCCTGGTGGGCATGCCGGGTGGATCCCAGTCGGGCACATGCGGGAGTCTGTCTGACTGTCTCTCCCCGTTTCCATCTTCAGAAAAATACAAAAAAAAAAAAAAATTTATTTTTTCAGTAGGTAATACTTTACTTCGTGAAACAATTTCAAAAGGGTATGTAGGCCTGACCAGGCAGTGGCATGGTGGATAGAGCGTCAGACTGGGACGCAGAGGACCCAGGTTCAAAACCCTGAGGTCACTGGCTTGAGTGCAGGCTCATCAGCTTGAGTGTGGGATCATAGACCATAGGGTCGCTGGCTTGAGCCCACGGTCTCTGGCTTCAGCAAGGGGTCACTTGCTCTGCTGTAGCCCCCGCCCCCTGTCAAGGCACATATGAGAAAGCAGTCAGTGAACAACTAAGGTGCTGCATGAAAAGCTGATGCTTCTCATCTCTCTCCCTTCCTGTCTGTCTGCCCCTCTCTTTGACTCTCTTTGTCAAAAAGAAAAAGGGTATGTAGTTTCAAGTCCTTCTCCCACGCTGTCTCCCAGCTACCTGTTCTCATCAGTGTCTCCAGGGAGACCTTATGCATATGCATACCTATATGTTTTTGCTTGTTAACATCACAGAAGATAGCATGTTATACAAACTACACTTCGCTTCTTGAGTACAAAGTATTTCATATTCTTATTTAATACAATAATACTTAAGAAAGGCACTCATTATCTCCATTTTACAAATAAGAAAACAAAGATATCTCAATTTCTTAATTCATCCAGGGTGACAATATAGCTTGTAAGTTGTAGATAGACTACTTCCTATGTATAAAGATAGTTATTTTGATACTACTTATTTATTTATTTATTTATTTATTTAATTTTTCCTTTTGAAACCATTTCAGACTTATAGAAAAGTTGCAAGAATAAAAGAAAGGATTTCATGCCCTGATCAGGTAGCTCAGTTGTTTGAAGCATAGTGCCGAAGTGCAGAGGTTGCTGGTTTGATCCCTGGTCGGTGCCCATATAGGAGTGGACTGATGTTCCTGTTTCTCTGTCTCTTCCTTCCTCTCTCTAAAATCAATAAACATTTTTTTAAAAAATAAAGGATTTCATATATCCTTTGCCCAGAGTCTCCATTCAGGTTTCGGTAACTATCTCAATAATGTTGGCAGAGCACACATTGTTCCCAACAGCTCTTTCAGGATGGAACAGCTCTTCAGTCTTTCTTAAGAAAGCTTTCATAACCTTGATATTTTTGGAGATCACAGGTCAGTTCTTTTGTAGACTCTTTCTCAATTTGCGATAGTCCTAGGTTTCCTCACAATTATATCCATATTGTGTATTTTTGGCCAAAATATCACAAAAGTTATGTTGTGCTCTTCCCATTCCATTCCTGTCAAGTGGCATGCAATGTCGGTTGGTTCCATTACTCCCAGTAAAGGGAGAGAAGAGAAGAGGGGGGTGGGGGAAAGTAACTTTTATTGATTTGCTTTTCAGAGAGCCCTCTGTTCAGTAACTATCTTTCTCTTGTAGCATCCTGGCGGAGAAGAGGTTCTGCTGGAACAAGCTGGTGCAGATGCAAGTGAAAGCTTCGAAGATGTCGGCCACTCCTCTGATGCCAGAGAAATGCTGAAGCAGTACTACATTGGGGATGTGCATCCGGTAAGAACAACTGAGCTAGGGCTGCTGGCGGAGAGGGGAGCTCCCAGCCACAGAGCAGTGGGAGTTCGTGTAGTCCAGCCATCAGGCTAAAATTTCTCTAGCATCATCTAGCCTTACTTTGCTAAGATGTAGCTTCTTATTGGTAAAGCAACAGACAGTCTCCCTGAAAAACTAAGGAAACTGATTTTGGATTTCTTTTGTTTAATTGATTTTTTTAATGCAGTTAATAACATTTATACTTAAAATAGTGGTTTGGTTATTCTGGCAAATTCCTTTCTAAAGATGGTAACTGTGGAGTTTTTAAACCATACCATTTTATTTATTTGTTTTTTAAGATTTTAGTTAATTGACTTTTTTTAGAGAGAGAAGAGAAAGAGGGGGAGGAGTGGGAAGCATCAATTCATAGTACTAGTTGCTTCTTGTTCGTGCCTTGACCAGGCAAGCCCAGGGTTTTGAACCGGTGACCTCAACGTTCCAGTTCTACGCTTTACCCACTGCATCACCACAGGTCAGGCACCACACCATTTTAACAAGAGACCTCAGTATGCTCAGCACGGAGCACGGGGTGGAGGAACAGGACTCTTTTGCAGACCCTGATGTCTCTCAGGGAATTCACTTCTATCAGAATGTAAATCTGATAGAATTTCCAAGGTTAGAAACAAGCAAATAGTGAGCGTTCATTTGAATATATTCAAATATATTTTAATATATTGTTTTAAGATATTGTTTTCCTTTTTTTTTTTTAACAGCATGACCTTAAACCTGAAAGTGGTAGCAAGGTAAGAAGTCATCTGTTTCTCTTGTGTATTTCAAGTGTTTATATTTCTTTTCACTCAAATAGAATTGCTTTCTAAAAAATTACCTTAACAAGAGAAGTATTTAGTGTTCCCCCAAGCAAAAATTCTATTTTTCAGGAATCTGGACTCAGTACCGTCTCAGGGAAAAAGAATAGCTGAGTCTTGAACAGTAGGAAACATTTATTCATGTTTCTATTTACTTTGTTAAAAAGTTGAACCTCCAAAGCTGTGCCCTGATGGTTTTGAAAGAAATTAGTTTATGGGTTCAGTTGCAGAAAAAGTATTTATAATTCTTACATTAAATACTACAGATGATAATAATTATTTCTGTACTAGAAAAAGAATTAGAAAGTTGATTTTTTTCTTACAAGTCTTTGAAGGAGTTATAGACTGAAGTAATTGAATAGAACAGGCCCTCCTGTTCCCAGTTCCAAACTTAATCCTTTCATCCTGTAGGCTCAAATGGGCCTACACCCTTCCCACTTACACAGTGATACAGCAAAAAACAAAAGATTAAGTATTGGAAAACCTTAATGTACATTACACAATGTACCCGGAAGAAAATATGAAAGCCTTTTTTTACTTCCCACAGCTAATTGGTTCATCTCCGTATTCCCTTACAATTTTCCTTGATTTATGTCCAGGAGATAGCTATTATACTACCCTCTGGTTTAAAGGAACAGCAGTTTAGTTGCCTGGAACATCATGGAAGTGATGCTCCTTCTCCTTTTCCTCCTCTAGCTTCTTGCTTCCCTTTCCTCATTGAGCTGGAATTATTGAACACATTTGACACAGCACTTAACGTTGGCCTAGACACAAGAATTCTTCCAGCTTGAGATTGCTTGGCAGTGTCTGCCATCTGTTACCTTGCAACTCGGAGTGTGTAAATTAACTCTTCTGTCTTAGTACACTCTGCTACTCTGAACTGTTGAATTGTTTATGAAGGGGGATGAAATGGTTTTTTAAATGCTTTGTGAGCGCTGTTGATTTGTTTGTCCTCCCCTCCTAACACATGTACTATCCATTCTTGAATCCTTACTTGTGTAGTTAAGAGAAAGTTTGAGCTAAGCCTCATTTGTTTATTGAATGTGTCCAGAAAACATTGCTCTCAGAGGCCAACATTTGATTCAAGGGGTATTCCCACTTGTATAAGAAATGCGCCTTGTATCCGGGAGCCATAATCTACTTCTGCACAGCTACTATTACAGCATCCTTTATATTAAAACAATAGAAAAAATTTTTAGAATTAGTGTCTGGAAGTCTAAAAATTGCTGCTTCTTGCTGTTTGTTTTTTTCCCATTGGTAGTACAGTATGTAATTAAGGCCATTCCTGGGAATGCTGAGTGGGGATTTTCAAATTCTCCCTGTGCCACCTATATTGGAACCCCTTCGCATGTTTTTTGACATGTATATTTCCTGGGCTTCCATTACTACTGACTCATAATCTTTGGAGGTAGGACTTGGGAATTTGCATTTAAAGTAAGCCAGGTAGCCAAGCACCAGACTTTTTGCTGAATGGTTGTTGGTCTTTCATTTGAAAACTTAGGAAACTTTAATTAATCCTTTTCTGTGATAATTAGAGATGTCTCAGTTAAATTAAAACTGTTGAGCCTTGGACTTTTTGTAATAAATACAGTATAGAAAAAGAATCCCGGCCCTGGCCAGTTGGCTCAGTGGTAGAGCGTTGGCCTGCTGTGCAGAAGTCCCGGGTTTGATTCCCGGCCAGGTCACACAGGAGAGGCCCCCATCTGCTTCTCCACCCCTCCCCCTCTCCTTCCTCTCTGTCTCTCTCTTCCCCTCCCGTAGCCAAGGCTCCATTGGAGCAAAAGATGGCCTGGGCGCTGGGGATGGCTCCATGGCTTCTGCCCCATGGAGAAGCCTGGAATGGCTCTGGTTGCAACAGAGCGACACCCCGGATGGGCAGAGCATCGCCCCCTGGTGGGTGTGCGGGGTGGATCCCGGTTGGGCGCATGCGGGAGTCTGTCTGACTGCCTCCCCGTTTCCAGCTTCAGAAAAATACAAAAAGAAAAAGAAAAAGAATCCCTTTCAGCTTACCAAATTCTGTAATAATTTAGAAGTTTCCAAATGTAGTTTGGCTCCTGCCTTGGTTTAACGGTAATTAGAGGCAGTGTTTTCAAGTATCCATTTTCCTTACGAATGTTGTACCCGAAGGACAGTCTCCGTTAAGTAGAGTCTGGCTTTGAGTGTTTCCAGTCAGACTGCTGTACTTCAGGCAGATCAGGCAAGCAAAGCTGTTTGGAAAATTTTAAGACCACCTACATAGGTTTTCATAGAGCTGTAGTTTAACCTGATTTCAGGTCCAGGAAGAAATTCTTGGTCCCTCAGATTTATTTCTTACAGAGGTTTTCAGTAGGCACCTCTATGTCTAGGATGTAGATTTCTCTTTAAAAAAATTTTTCTGTCCTGGTTTAAATATTCACCATTAAGAAATGGATGAAATGTTAATTTTATTAATACTTTCTTTTGGTTAAGGGTTTCTGAACCTTTATGAATAAATGATTTCTTTTAAAGCTTGCCTTATGGGACAGTTTCATTTTCCTTCTCCTTATCCCTTCCTTTATCTGCACAGCTCCGTATCTCTTCCCTGCCTGAAACTTCTTCCCTCTCCCAACAACAAAAGACAACAACAAAAAAACCCCAGGCATTGCTGTTGCAGAGTATTAATCAAGAATCCTTCCCCAGTTTTTTTGTTTTTTTTTTAAACTACCTCTCATACTGCTTCTGCTGTGACACAGATAAACAGTTGATGGTCACCATTGTTTTCTTTTGAGACTGATAATCAGCCTGAGGTTCAAGGCCCTGAAATTTTACAGTACAAAACTGAAAAGCTTAGAAGACAGATTGGGCAATAGATGTTTTTCTTACCTGCTTCAGTCAAATATAACTAGTTAAAAAAACTTCTTGTCTCTCTGAATCTCATCATTGCTGGATTAGTCCCCATGCTGAGAGCCATCAACTGTCTATTCTTATTTGACTTAAACATTTTTCTGATCTGCTTTTGGTAATGGAAACTCACCTTGGAACCAGACTTAGTGTTTTCTGTGCCGGTACTGCAAGTAACCTAGACACCGTTGTGGTCCACGAAGTCTATTTTGAGTATGTGTTTACTTATTGATTAGCTGTTTTATTACTGCCCTCAGTTCAGGAGATAAGGTATAGTACAGGGGTCCCCAAACTATGGCCTGCGGGCCACCCTGAGGCCATTTATCTGGCCCCTGCTGCACTTCCAAAAGGGGCACCTCTTTCATTGGTGGTCAGTGAGAGGAGCACATTGACCATCTCATTAGCCAAAAGCAGGGCCATAGTTCCCATTGAAATACTGGTCAGTTTGTTGATTTAAATTTACTTGTTCTTTATTTTAAATATTGTATTTGTTCCCGTTTTGTTTTTTTACTTTAAAATAAGAGTTGTGCAGTGTGCATAGGGATTTGTCCATAGTTTTTTTTTTTTTTTTTCATTTTTCTGAAGCTGGAAACGGAGAGACAGTCAGACAGACTCCCGCATGCGCCCGACCGGGATCCACCCGGCACGCCCACCATGGGGCGAAGCTCTGCCCATCCTGGGCGTCGCCATGTTGCGACCAGAGCCACTCTAGCGCCTGAGGCAGAGGCCACAGAGCCATCCCCAGCGCCCGGGCCATCCTTGCTCCAATGGAGCCTTGGCTGCGGGAGGGGAGGAGAGAGACAGAGAGGAAAGCGCGGCAGAGGGGTGGAGAAGCAAATGGGCGCTTCTCCTGTGTGCCCTGGCCGGGAATCGAACCCGGGTCCTCCGCACGCTAGGCCGACGCTCGGCCGACGCTCTACCGCTGAGCCAACCGGCCAGGGCTGTCCATAGTTTTTTTTTTATAGTCCGGCCCTCCAACGGTCTGAGAGTGAACTGGCCCCCTGTGTAAAAAGTTTGGGGACTCCTGGTATAGTACATACAAATGCTATCTTGACACAAAAAGAGGGCACCATTTCATTCATTTACTCAGCAGATATTACCTAGGTGACCGTTCAATTACTTCACTAGTCAAACCTTATTATAATGAATAGACCCAATAAATTGATAAATTGACCATTTCTTATTTATATTTTTTTGAATGGCTAGCATATGTTGTGCATGATTAAAAAAAAAAAAGACAATGTATACTATAAAAAATGACTCCCTCTGATCCCCAATTCTATCTCTTAGTTCCCCTTACCCAGAGGTAGCCAGCTACCATTTTCTTGTTTACTTTTTTTTTTTCTTTAGAGAGAGAGACAGACAGGAAGGGAGAGAGAGATGAGAAGCATCAACTCGTAGTTGTGGCACCTTAGTTGTTCATTGATTGCTTTCTCATATGTGCCTTGACTAGGGGGGGTTCAGCCAAGCCAGTGACCCCTTGCTCAAGTCAATGACCTTTGGGTCATGTGTGTGACCCCATGCTCAAACTGGTGAGCCCACGCTCAAGCTGGCGACCTCTGGGGTTTCAAGCCTGGGTCCTCAGTATCCCTTACACTCTATCCACTGCACCACTGTCTGGTCAGGCTTTCTTGTTTACTTTTCCAAAGAGATTCTGTGCATACATAAATATAAATAGATGCGGGATAGATTGTTCAATTTGTAGATAGAGCAGCTGTCCCTTCCTTAAAAACAAATCTCACACATCCTATTCTGCACCTTGCTTGTTTTTACTTAAAATTTTATATTAGTGATCGTTCTTTATCCGTTTATAAAGATCTTCATTCTTTTAATAGATATTTAGTATTTCATAGACAAAATGTTTGATGAAATGACATTTGTTGTAACAGGATTTGATCTGTTTTTTTTTTTTAAATGAATAAGCCCTGGCCTGTTGGCTTAGTGGTGGATTATCAGCCTGGCATGTGGATGTCCCAGGTTCAATTCCCAGTTAGGGTAGGCAGAGGCCATGGAGCCATCCTCAGTGCTTCTCTACCCCTCTCTCTCTTGCTTCTCTCTTTTTCCTCTCCTGCATGACTCAATTGAAGCAAGTTGGCCCCAGGCACTGAGGATGGCTCCATGGCCTCTGCCTTAGAGGCTAAGAACTCAGTTGCTGAGCAACAGAGCAATGCTCCAGATGGGCAGAACATTACCCCCTAGTGGGATTAATGGGTGGATCCTGGTCAGGGTGCTTGCCGGAGTCTATCTCTGCCTCCCCTCTTCTCACTGAATAAAATAATAATAATAATTGTCTCCATAAAGGCTTAAACATTTTCTAAATTCATTTTTTAACTAAAGTTTAACTTGAAGTCTAGTAAATTTCATATACCAGAAGCAATCCATACATTGCATTTATAGGCAGATACATTTTTTATTCTCCCAGATGCTGCTTGAGTGTAACATACAGTTTTCTGTTATACATACATACATATTATCCATACATAGCATTCAGTTTACCTTCTCTTATGGGAGAGAAACTGAAAAGAATTCATTGTTTATGAAATATAGTTAGTTGGTCACATTATACTAAATATTTTCTTTTAAGAATTCTTTAATATTCCTATCATACTTACAACCTGAGTTATTGAAGTTTGGAACGGGCAGGTAGTGATTGCCATTTGCCAAAGCATTTTGTCAGGTTCTTTTGTTCCCGGTTTTTATCTAACATTTGTGTTTTGTAACATAATTTTTTGAAATAAATAGCATAATCCCTCTTGTAATAGCATAATCCCTCTTGAAAGACAAAATACCCTTTGCTGAGGGTTCTCAAGGATTAATCTCCTCTTGTAATGTTCTATTTAGAAACGATACATAGTTTTGCAAAACAAGGTGTCAGAAGGACAAGGTAACATCTTTTTTAAGTCAGCCCTCCAATATTATAACAAGTTTTTCATTTCTTAGGTTAGTAGGAATCATGTTATGAGTGTTTTAATTTTTTTTCTTCAGGGATGTCTTATATATTGTATCACAATGAGTTCTTGAGAAACTTGTGTAGAAATTTGTTTTAGAGGATGTTTTTCATCCTTGAAATTTTGCCCTTATCTATAGAGAAATATTTTTTCCATGACTGGGCTGACTCTGGTGATGCATGCTTTACAAGACAGTATCTAATCCAGAAAGAAATTTCAGTACATTGGAGCCTTCCTAGGAAAATTGTCCCCAAGATCCACACTATATAGCTGTGTCATTGTTGTGACTATAAAAATGTTGAAATCATGTCTTTCAGTACTTACACTTTTCATAAGATGAACCTCATACTAAAATTATAAAGTGACAGGCCTGACCTGTGGTGGCGCAGTGGATAAAGCGTCGACCTGGAATACTGAGGTCACCGGTTCAAAACCCTGGGCTTGCCTGGTCAAGGCATGTATGGGAGTTGATGCTTCCTGCTCCTCCCCCTGTTCTCTCTCTATCTCTCCCTCTCTCTCTCTCTCCCCCCTCTCTCTCATAAAAATGAATAAAAAAATCTAAAAGAAAAAAAGTAAATAAATAAAAAATAATTTAAAAAAAATTATAAAGTGACAGCTCATGTTCAAGTCCATTGTGTTATGGGGGGAAAATCCTCTCCAGTAGTGTTTGAAGCCAGAAGTTTCCAAGTTGTTTTTTATAAGTACAGTACTGGCCACATAGATACCAACGTGTTCTAAATAAAAAGCTGTAAAAACTACCAGACTACTCACATACTCATTAAATTTGCTGAAGGTGTCCTGTGGCTTAAAATTCACTTTTAATTATAAATACTTAGGATCCTCTTGGAATAGCAAATACCCAAATGAGGAATTAAAAATAAGTTCCTTATATACCTTATATTTATTTCTTTTTTATTTAAATCCTTGAAAGTCTAAATATAAACTATTTAAGCTGAAGGTATACTTATAATGCCTCTTCTGTATATTTTAATACATTACAATCATCTGGCACATTGCTTCCTGTGTTTTATGTCCTGGTGACAGAGCACATCATTTATTAAGTGTGTGTTCTCCTGTGTTTTTTCATAAACAGGGTTCCATAGTGAAACCACCCCCACTGACCCCCAAGTCCCATCATATATCCATATTTGTCAATTATGACATTTCTTTATTGTTTAACAATACCAAAGACGGTCAGAACTTAATGGCACAATGCCTCTTGAAGAGTATCTGTAAGTACACACCTTTACATACCTGGTGTAAGGTAGAAGAATCAATGTATAGCAGTGCCCCTTTTGGCTTCCTAGACGTGGGGAATGGTGTCTTTCCTGCCAGCCTGTGGAAGGCTGCTTGTGTAGGTGTTGCTAAAATGCCCTTGGGTCAGAAAATTGTGTTGGAGTCATTGAATATGGCTTTAGAATTCAAGTCCATCTAGTCTGAGCCTTTCATTTTACAAGTGAGGAGACTGATTTAGCATTGATCTTGAAGATCTTAGACATAATTTTAGTTATAAGCAGCTTTATAAAAAGGTTGTTCAGCTATTATGAAACATTTCCTTTTATCCTGCAAAGTTCAGGTTGGTATTTATATGTACATTAATATATTTATTATTTATTTTACAAGGGAATTAAAGCCTTAATGAACCTACAACTTAAGGAACCAATATAATCAAACAGTTCATTTCTGTTAAATTTTAACTAAAATTAAAGTAGATTTATAGCAATTTGGTTGTTTAGAAGTGTATTTAAGACTCCTTGGAGAATAAGAAGCATGCATATTAATTACTTGGTACAACTTTTGCTAGAATTCTGGATTTGATCGGCTCTCTTGTAACTAAAATCATATATTGTTGCAAGTACTATTTTCCATGCCAGAGATCAAGAGGGGTCACTGTTCTCTTGACCAAAAATCTTTCATGTAGATGAAAATGTGGGCAAGAACATAACCAACCAGAATGCCTGAATACCCAAAGGAATAAGTTAAAGTCAATCATAAACTAGGAATTTCAGTTAAACATCCGTCAGACTCAGCACAGAGCTTTGGAGTGGAAATGAGAATTGGGGAACTGTGTATAGAGAGGACGGACGGAAGGGTGGAGGTGAAAGAAGTTTTTGTGTTAGTAGAACCTTTTTCTTTTTAATTTTATAAATTTAAAAATAACTTATTTGGCTTCTTTTCCAAACTTGGCTGAGGTACTTGGCTACTGAGAGCAGTGTCTTAAATAACTCTTTCATTATAGTTGATTAAAAGTGGAGTCTCCGTAGTTTGACATTTACTTGGCTGTCAGTATCCTGAGGAGAAGCTATGCTTCTTTCTCTTTTCTTTTCTATGATGTTAGGAAAGTTGGTCTTTTTGACACCAGGAGTGGATTGATCTTTAAACAGAAGTTGAATATTTAGTTAACACACGTGTTTTAATTTTCTATTGCTTACCGGAAACTTAAAATTTCAGCATTTAATGTTTGGGTTCTCTCTGGTCTCTTTCTTTTTCTTCTCTTTCGTTCACTACATTATCTAAGGCTCACTCTGGTTAGCACACATCCAGGGCTTTTGGTTAAAAAAAGAGGCTAAAAGCTTCAGAATCTAGAGAATACATTTGTTTGAACTATATATATATATATATAGCTTTTAATGTGATACAGATTAAACATTATAATACATATATTACTCCTAGTGCTGTCATGTAAACCTTTCTAATTATCCCATTTTAAAAATATACTAACTACGTTTTTATTTTAGTAATCATTGGTATATATGTGGCTAGCTAATGCATAAAAGACCGTGGACATTTTTGTGATGGAATTTAATGATTCTTGGCTATTATAGTGAGATATTTTAAAAGGCAACATTATAAGTTGACTTGATGCACACACCATCATCACTACCACCTTCCAAATCTGTAAAACATTTGTTACATTTCTCAAAGATTGACCTTTGACATGTTTTAATTAGCCCAATTGTACTATCTGTCCCAGATAACAGTAATCATCAAGGTCTCAATGAAGTGTAGTAGTATATTAATATAGTTTATCTAAAATTTTTTATTGTGAGTTTCACTTGCCTGTAGGCTAATTTCTTTCAGGTTTGGGGCATGTGTTCATTTGTATGACAGTGTTTTGGATATATGAAATTGGAATTCATTTCATGGTCTGCTCTAAAGTACCTAGGCCAGTATGTAGGGTTTTTGAAAATTCCAGGAGAATACTATGAATGGTGGTTAAACAGAGTTCATATTCTGTGTTCACACCCTGGAGTATTTCTACATATTGGCAAAGATGATATTTTGGGCAGCAGTAACCTATACTAGTGGGTTATTGCCCTCTGGCAGTAAATTAGCAGATCTTATGTACTCTGCAGTTCATTAATAGAATCAATAACTTCATTTGATATTTAAATTAAAAACTTAGTAACAGCTTAATTTAGATATAAGTCAGATCCCATTCAATTCACCTATTTATGCCAAAATTTTGTTTTTAAGGCTTTTAGCATATCCACAGAACTGTGCAACCATAATTACAGTCAATTGTGGAACATTTTCATCATCCCAAAAAGAAACCCTCAACCATTAGTAGTCATTTTCAATTTTCCTCCCAGTCTTCTTCCCCTGAGCCCCAGGAAACCAGTGATCTGCTTACTGCCTCTAAATTTGTTTATTTTGAACATTTCATACAAATGGACTTATATGTGGTATTTTGTATCTGGCTTCTTTCACTCAACGTAATGTTCTTGAGGTTCATCCATGTCGTAGTACATACTAATACTTCATATCTTTTTATTGCCAAAATTTTATTTTTAAGTTTATTTTGGTATTTTCTTTCCCTTAACTCCATTCTTTCCCCCTTTCATTGTGAAATAAGCCCTAAGTTCTCTAATCATAATTATTATGATTTCATAAAGTAAGCCAGTTCCTTTCTGTAAGCCACAAAACAATCATCTCCATGCTCTAGTCCAGGGGTAGTCAACCTTTTTATACCTACCGCCCACTCTGTATCTCTGTCAGTAGTAAAATTTTCTAACCACCCACCGGTTCCACAGTAATGGTGATTTATAAAGTGGGGAAGTAACTTTACTTTATAAAATTTATAAAGCAGAGTTACAGCAAGTTAAAGCATATAATAATAATTACTTACCAAGTACTTTATGTCGGATTTTTGCTAAGTTTGACAGAATAAATCTTTATAAAACAACTTACTATAGTTAATTCTATCTTTTTATTTATACTTTGGTTGCTCCGCGATTGCCCACCATGAAAGCTGGAATGCCCACTAGTGGGAGGTAGGGACCAGGTTGACTACCACTGCTCTAGAGTGTTTCACAGTTAATGTATATGTTGCAAGACGAGATTTTATTTTTAAAATATGTTTTTAGAAAATGTGGTCTTAGCTACTGCCAGTGGCAAGCCCTGTTGAATGTGGTCTATCATTGTGATACCAAGTCTATTTTAATATGTTTGTGTCAGTAGCATTTTATCATACCTAAAAAATGTTTACACCATTTCTTTATGCTTTCATTAATGGCTTTTCACTAGGGAATTATCAGAAATAGAATTCCTGTTTCTCCCCTTGCATATAGATTTGCAGACATCAAATTGCATGAAAGATGAAGTTCTGTTATTAGCTACAGAGCTTATATAGATATTCAAGAAGATAATGTATTTTGTGTTAATCTTCGTTCTTTTTGTCATTTTTGAATATGTGTTTTCTTCAGGACCCTTCGAAAGATGGCACGTGCAAAAGGTCAGTATCCCCTTAATGCACTTCTTTATGCTCAACATAATGTCTGACAAGAGATTCTTCCATAAATCTACATATGTGACATAATTAAGAGTACAATTTGACAGCAGATTTTTTTGGGGGGGTATTATTGCAAATTCAGAAGTTCCTTGGCATTAGCAAAATTAATATTTACAGCTCTAATCATTTTGAGTAATCTCAAAAGTTCATACCTTAGGTGTTTTTTTTTCTTTCTTTTTTTTACAAAGACAGAGAGAGAGATTCAGAGAGAGGGATAGACAGAGACAGATAGACAGGAACAGAGATATGAGAAGCATCAATCATTAGTTTTTCATTGTGTGTTGCAACACCTTAGTTGTTCATTGATTGCTTTCTCATATGTCCCTTGACCGTGGGCCTTCAACAGACCGAGTAACCCCTTGCTTGAGCCAGTGACCTTGGGCTCAAGCTGGTGAGCTTTTGCTTAACCCAGATGAGCCTGCCCTCAAGCTGGCGGCCTTGGAGTCTCGAACCTGGGTCTTCCGCATCCCAGTCCGACGCTCTATCCACTACACCACCGCCTGGTCAGGCCTTAAGTGTTTTTTTTTTTAAGTGAAATTGGAATCACGCTCAGTAAGAGGCTGGTATGCATGTACACAGGTAACTGCTATTGAATCAAGCCCAGTTTCTGCAACTTCCTCTTAAAACTTGATGTCATTTAATCCTTACACTCACTCTGAATGGTAGGTACTATTACTACATTTTATAGAAGAAAAAAATTATGTATTGATGTCATTCAGGAATTTGGCTTTTCTGAAAAGGTTACTTACAAAAATATCTCTTGAATAATATCAGTAACAGCTCTGAAAGGTATAAATTTACCTTTTCTTGTGTGCCTCTACTTAAGATGACTGTGGAATTCTTTGCTTATAAAGAATATTTATAGAGATTATATAGAGCTACCTGTTTTATCTTTCTGAGGTCCCACTTAAAGCATTTCAGAGACAGAGAGAAAAATGTATCTTTTTCCCCATTAAAATATCATGTCTTTTTTATGAGGTGATAGAGTATTAGAAAAGTGCAAACTTCATGGAAACAGTGAATTCAGCTTCCTTAACATTAAGGACTTATGCTTAATAAAGAATTTGAAAATACAGCCTGACCTGTGGTGGCGTAGTGGATGGAGTGTTGACCTGGAATGCTCAGGTTGCAGGTTCAGAGCCCCAGGCTTGTGTGGTCAAGGCACGTATGGGAGATGATGCCTTCTGCTCCTCTCCCCTTCTCTCTCTCTCTCTCTCTCTCTCTCTCTCTTTCCTCTCTAAAATGAATAAAAAATTAAAGAAATTTAAAAAAAGAATTTGAAAATATAAGCCATAAACTTGCAATAGAGTTAGGCTACAGATAACACTGACTTAGAATTATTATGCAGAATATATAAAGAATTTCTACAAATCAATTAAAAAATAACTTAGTAGAATATGAAAAAAAGACTAAAGCACCTTACAGAAGAGGAAACACAAATATAAGCATATAAAAAAAGGTTTACTTTTATTTGTCATCAAAGAGGTGCAAAATAAGATCATTGGGTATATTTCACACTTACCATATTGGCAAAATATTTTAAATTTTACAAATCAGAGGAGGAGTAGTTTAGGAAGTAGATCACCAAGAATCTTAGGTCCTCTTAGGGGAATATAGGTGGGGACAGTCACTTTGGAAAACAGTTTGGCATTATCTATTAAGTTTGACAATAAGAATAACTTTTTTTTTTCTTTTTCCAAGTGAGAGGAAGGGAGATAGAGAGACAGACTCCCACATGCACCTTGACCGGGATCCACCCAGCAACCTCCATCTGAGATCAGTGCTCACAACCGAGCTATTTTTAACGCCTAAGATGCAACCATCTTCAGCACCTAGGGCAGTGCGCTTGAACCAATTGAGCCATAGCTGCGAGGGGAAAATAGAGGGAGAAAGGGAAGGGGGGAATAGCAGGTGATGTCTTCTCCTGTATGCCCGAACTGAGAATTGAACCCGAGACTTCTGCATACTGGGTGGATGCTCTACCACTGAGCCACTGGCCAGGGCCTATGAATAACTTTTGACCAAGCAAGAGAAGTATGTGCACAGTATGCCAGGAAACACGTACTTGAATGTTCATAGCAGCATTATTCAAGATCTTAAAATATGGGAAATAACCCAGATAATCACTCATTAATAAAATTAATGATTTCATTCTGGTATATTCATACAGTGGAATGCTGCAAAGCCATAAAAGTAAATGAATCACAACTACGTGCAATAATCTGAATGAATCTCCAAGAAGATAATTCTGTCTTATGGCCAGGGTATTATTGTTGAACCTAAATCTCCTTTGGTGCAGGCCCTGGCCAGTTTGCTCAGTGGTAGAGCGTCAGCCTGGCATGCAGGAATCCCGGGTTCGATTCCTGGCCAGGGCACACAGGAGAAGCGCCCATCTGCTTCTCCACTCCTCCCCCTCTCCTTCCTCTGTCTCCCTCTTCCCCTCCTGCAGCCATTGGAGCGAAAATGGCCTGGGAATTGAGGAAGGCTCTGTGGCCTCTGCCTCAGGCGCTAGAATGGCTCTGGATGCAACAGAGTGATGCCTCAGAGGGGCAGAGCATCGCCCCCTGGTGGGCGTGCTGGGTGGATCCCGGTCGGGCGCATGTGGGAGTCTGTCTGACTGCCTCCTCGTTTCTAGCTTTGGAAAAATGCAAAAAAAAAAAAAAAAGGGAAAAAAAATCTCCTTTGGTGCAGAAAAAATGCATTTCTCTGGTTTGAGTCTCAGTGGCAGTTAAGTATTACAAAGGATTATGTGAGTATTCGTGGTGAACCATCCTTGGTCTTTTGTACTGAAGAATTTCTCTTTGTTTTCTCAAGAATCCTGCTTTTAAACTCTTTGTGTCTCGTGGTTACCCTCCAAGATATCTGAACTCATGACTTTTATAGGGAGATTACTTCAGGTTCCCATGTGTCATATTGCTATTGTACATGCCAACTTGCTTTTATTTTTTTTAAACAAAGCTACCTGGATGATACTAAACTTGTCCAGAGCAGCATTTGCCATATTTACATGTACAAACTTCTAGGCATGTTTAGGCAAAGAAAATCATTTTTATTATTGAACCTAAGTGTTTCTTTTGGCATCAAACCCTTTTAATACCAAGCAAGGTTGTAAGGATTTTTTTTTTCTTTTTTGTATTTTTGTGAAGCTGGAAACGGGGAGGCAGTCAGACAGACTCCCGCATGCGCCTGACCGGGACCCACCCGGCACGCCCACCAGGGGGGTGATGCTCTGCCCATCCAGGCGTCGCTTTGTCCTGACCAGAGCCACTCTAGTGCCTGGGGCAGAGGCCAAGGAGCCATCCCCAGCGCCCTGGCCATCTTTTGCTCTAATAGAGCCTCGGCTGCGGGAGGGGAAGAGAGACAGAGAGAAAGGAGAGGGGGAGGGGTGGAGAAGCAGATGGGCGCCTCTCCTGTGTGCCCTGGCCGGGAATCGAACCTGGGACTTCCGCACACCAGGCCGACGCTCTACCACCAAGCCAACCAGCCAGGGCAGGATTAAATTTAAAAAATACGCCTGACCAGGCAGTGGCGCAGTGGATAGTGCGTCAGACTGGGATGCAGAGGACCCAGATTCGAGACCCCGAGGTCACGAGCTTGAGTGCGGCCTCATCTGGTTTGAGCAAAAGCTCACTAGCTTGGACCCAAGGTCACTGGCTTGAGCAAGGGGTTACTCGGTCTGCTGAAGGCCCGTGGTCAAGGCACATATGAGAAAGCAATCAATGAACAACTAAGGTCTCGCAATGAAAAACTGATGATTGATGCTTCTCATCTCTCTCCGTTCCTGTCTGTCTGTCCCTGTCTATCCCTCTCTCTCTGTCCCTGTAAAAAAAAAAAAATGAGGCAGTTATTGCTAATAGTTAGATTTAATGCTTCTAAATTTATAATTATATATAAAATGGTGGAGTTTTTCTGTTTAAAAATGTTCGTTGTAGAATATGTGAAAACAAAGCACAAAAAAAAAAAATTTAAACTATCCATAAGCCTATAACCCAGAAAGAACTACTATATGACTTTATAAAAACACATATGAAGGTATGTATATAATCCTTTTTTGGTAGCATACTTATTATACATTGTTTTTTAATCATTTTTAAATGATCATTTAATATTGTCACTCCAAATATTTGTTTTTTCCCAAGTACTGTGATAAAAGCAGTTAAAATTCCCAAAGTCAAAACTCTTTGCTCATAAAAATATTAAAGTGTGAATGTTGATGAAAGATAGCAAACATTTGTATAAAATGTTCATTCATGACTTCATTGCTTTTCCCCCCAATTTCTAGTTGCTGGTCCTACTGGATTTTCCCCATCCTAGGCGCTGTGCTCTTAGGTTTCCTGTACCGCTACTACACCTCAGAGAGCAGATCCTCCTGAGCAGGCTTGCTGCAGTCTGGGAAGCACGTCGTTCTGGGAGTGAAAGCTAAAGACTGGTTTGGAGGCTGCAGTGGTGCCCTGTCCTCAGTCCTGCGGGTTGTATTCTTCCCCTTTGGAGCTCAAACGGTTGACCTCTGACCTGGACACCTCAGACCTGGACAGTGTCCTTTCTCAGCGCCTTATTCCCAGAACACCTGTTCACTGTTCTGTGTCTTTGCCAATATCTTCACTGGTTTCCATGCACACCTTTCCATTATAGAATTTTCTGTTACTTGAAATCCAGTATGTCCTAGTGGCATTGCCCTGTGGTAAAGATGCCCGCTTTCCGATACTTTGAATACACAGTAGACATTCTTAACACAGCTGCACACTCTGGTTTTCTTTTTCCCTTTTTCTTTTAAGTAAATATTATTTTTTAAATCCAGGCTTAATTTTATTATTTGTCATAAGGGGTTTAATTCATGAAGAAAGTTGTATGCCTATAACTTAAAACACAACTGCCAAATGAGCTTGTCTCTTGTTTATGTTTGTTCAGGCTAGAAAGAGCCATGTGACCATCTCCTCCCTCCCGAGCTCACATAGCAGGGAGCTCTTGCCAGCCTAGTCCGCTGTGTGGTGCTGGGCTGGACTGGGCTTCCCTTTCATTTCCTGGAATGGAGAGAAACAGGAAAGGGGAGATGAATTGGAGCGATAGGGCAAATTGATAGAAATCTTTCTTCTGATAAATATTGAGAAAGACTGCTTACCATAGGACAGGAGTTTAGAAAAGCACCAAAGACTTCATCCTTTACTTTGATTTGGCACCAGTTTCTAGCCATCTTTTTTCCTTTTCCTGAACCCTTTATATTGATAAAATATAAAATTGTAATAATTATGCCTGTAGAGCTTTATTAGGGATTTTTGCTGCTTAGCACTGATTACTGATTAGCACTTTTTTTTTTTTTTTTTTTTTTTTTTTTAGAGAGAGAGGAACAGTCAGGGATAGGCAGACAGGAAGGGAGAGAGATGAGAAGCATCAGTTCTCCGTTGCAGCACCTTACTTGTTCATTGATTGCTTTCTCATATGTGCCTTGATGGGGGGGGGGCTCCAGCAGAGCAAGTGACCCCTTGCTCAAACCAGTGACCTTGGTCTCAAGCCTGCTACCATGGCGTCATGTCTATGATCCCACGCTCACGCTGGTGAGCCCCTGCTCAAGCCAGCGACCTCAGGGTTTTGAATCTGGGTCTTTAGCATCCCAAACCAATGCTCTATCCCAGGAGTCCCCAAATGTTTTACACAGGGGGCCAGTTCACTGTCCCTCAGACCGTTGGAGGGCCGCTACATACAGTGCTCCTCTCACTGACCACCAGTGAAAGAGGTGCCCCTTCCGGAAGTGCGGCAGGGGCGGATAAATGGCCTCAGGGGGCCGCATGCGTCCTGTAGGCCGTAGTTTGGGGATGCCTGCTCTATCCACTGGGCCACTGCCTGATCAAGCGATTAGCACATTTTTTTCCCTCTGTTTTTAGTGAAAGTAAAAGACTCCAACTTAATGATAAAATATTCTGTCTTTTGTTTGCCCAGATAATAACTTCCATAGTCAGGTAGCACTTGAAAGGGGAGATGGTGACTAAAGAATGTTTTCCATTTCATCTGTCATTTACCTCTATGGCTCTAGTTGGGGTTTTGTTGATTTCCCATTGAGAATAAAAAAAAACTCGTAGTGCTTCTTTTTTTCTCCCTCAGATGACTGTTTCATTGAAGACCAGGTCATTACTCAGAATTATGTTACTGTTTCTTCTCAGTTCAGGAATTCCTCTGGCACATTTGCCTTTCCTTTTCCCCTGTGGAAGCACCTGAGGAGACAGTAGTACCCTGGCTGTCTTCTTCCAACTACTGCTTTGGTGATTTTTCTCCCCATTCTTTGAGGATTACCATCTGCTTCTGAGCCGTTGTCCTGTGCATGGGGGTGGGGGTGGGATGTGATTCAAGAAGGCCCGTGGGCACTGCTTAGTATCCCCTCCTCCCTTCTGCTTGCCAGGGACTTGACGAGACAGGAAACTGCCCCCAAACCAGTGTCTGCCCATGCAGGCTGTTTAAGAAACAGTTCAACCCAGGTCTTGTATCCTGTGATTTAGCAGTTGGTGGGTGAATTTAGAATTTATCAAATAAAATTATTCATTTTTGCACACTTGGATATGGCACGAGTAATTTGGGGGAATTTCTGGCTGATTTTTATATGTGAGGTATATGGTATGGTCAAACTTTTATCATTAGGATACATTTTTATATGTATTATAAAATGCCACTTTAAGACAAATTATTGAAAAAATAACCTGTAGGTACTATAATATATAGTAAAAGTGTGAAGGCAGGGAAGGGTTGCCTTGAATAAGAATTGGTATATAATTGCTATAAGTTGCATGATTACCTGGAACCCCATTGGGGTAGAAGTAAAGAACAAAGGAGTATTGAGGAGCTGGAAAGAGAACAGTCAAGCTAAAACTAAGCCGGAAGATAACTTGGATCAATCAAAAGTGTGTTGGCAGTCTCCAAAACTGAATGAAAAACATCTGGCTTATAATAAACATTAAAGAATGATAGTGTTGGGTAAAATTGGTGTCTGATATTTTTAGGGTAAACACCAATGCAAAAGGTATGTTTTTCTATTTCATATTGGTTGTCTTTTCCTGTTTATATCTGGACTTGTTTTTACTTGGAGCCAGAGGAAAAAGTTTTCAGACTTTGTCTCTACCATCCATGAAATCCATCCAATACCCTGGGCTTCTTTTGATCTGCTAATGTGATGTCACTTTGTATTATAAAAACCATTTTTGGGACCATTTACTATTATTATTCTGCTGCCTACATAAACAGCCAGGTGAAAGGTAGAGCTTGTGTGAGAGTTCGCAGAGAGGTTTTTCTAAACAATAAAGTAATACAGTACGTTAGCCAAGTCCATCAAAAAGGACTTTTGTTTTAAGAGGTAGACTTGAAAACTCAAAACAGTGTCAACATTGGTAGGTCATGAAAACCCCTCTGGAGCAAGTGGGGCCTGCATCTGTTGGCTGACCGTGCCCCCTGGAACTGGTCTCTGAGGTGTTTGGCTGTTTATTCCCAAGGACGATTACCTGCTGTTACACACAGACTGTGCATCATGGCTGGGGACCACAGAGGGAGATGAAGGAAAATTTGTGCCCCCAAAATAGGGATGTACCCGGTCTCCAAAATATTCTGGCCACCTCTTTAAGAATTGGTTTGGCTTCCAAATAACTTCTACATTTCTAAAGACGAAATATTGTGCTCTTATGTGACCACTTTAGCAGAAACAAAAATCCATTAGAACCTATAATTTGAGTCTATTGGGTCCTCAGAGCAGTTGTCATAAATGCATATATTGTGAAATAAGAGCATTGTTGAGTTTATACCGATTTAGTTCTGATGTGGAGCCCTGAAGAATGCTTTTTACAGGCCAGGTATATCATTACCATTGGTATCTCGTGCTTAAAATCTCAAGTGATAGCTATCTAGTTAAATTCCGTTTTAGGAGAATGGTAATGTTAATTGCTTCCTCAGGAGAAATGGATTCAGACATGTCCTGTCTCAACAAGAAATTGATTCTTTTTAAAACCATGTCATTTGGTTGCCAAATATCACAAAAGTAATGGGGAGTTTGGTCATTTTGGTTTGGAATTTGTGGGGTGATCTCAGAGGGACTGTCCAAGAAGCAGAGCGGTGTTTCAGTTCCTGACCCTCCATCGAGCCTCTCACCCTTGAGTTTTAGGAGCTGCTCTTTGCCTGCATCTATATTCTACATTTGCTATTTTGACAAACATCACTACGACTGTATGACTTCCTTTCTTTTTATTTCACCCTTGACTGTGAACAAGTAACATTAACATTCCTTTTGTGTATTCAATAATGGAGTTTGTTTACCTATTTTATTTCAACATATTTTGAACAAAGATCTTTGTCTTTCTGCTGGAATGTGCACACAGTGCATGTTTGTTAGAGCCACACACAATAAAGATACTGTTTTCCTTTTCTTGCCCTGACTACAGTTATTAAAAAAAACACACACACACAACTCTTTTTTTGAAAGTGGAAGTGTTGGCTTTGTAATCTTCAGGTGTTTTAGAAGAAAAGGATTGAGAAGCGTGGAAGTCACCTGAATCTGCTAATACCATGCTTAGTGTACCCGGGTGGGGAATTTGATTCAGGATTTTTTTTTGCTACAGCTCTTGCCTTGCCTTGAAGTGAGTTGCTCATTTCCTAATCGTGAGAGGCAAAAATCAACACTTGCTGTATGGATGGCTGTAACATGGCCACCAGGTAGACACGTTGGGAGTTCTGTTTTTGCTGAAACCATCTGCTAAAGAGAAGCCAGTGCAAGGTAATGATATTTTGTTATCTGCAATGCCAGCCTTCAAGTGATTGTTTTTTTTGGATATAGCTTAACTGTTGGGGAAAATTAAACACTGAGATTGAAGTTCTAGTGATTGTGTTAATAAAACAAGGGAAATAAACCATTTTTCTCATTACTCTTAAAACCTACTGATAGCCTTCTAACATTACTAATGAGACACGGTTCACAAGGGCTTCATTATTTATTTCACTATCACATGGATTGAGCATTACTAATAGGAAAGGATAGTCCATCCTTATTACTAGTGTTTGAGTCTAAACTGTAATCTTCCGCTATAATAACCCATATCACTGCACTCTTCCTGATCCAGAGTATTCGGCAGGTGCTTGACAAATCCTGGCTGAAAAATTCCTGAAAACCTGTAGAATATGATTCTAATTATGTAAATTTAAAGGTAAGAAACACCAGTCTACTCAATTGTCAGTAATTGTAGGTAATGTTGGTAACCTAACTTTATTTAGCTAAATAGAAGTCTATACTATGTATTTCAAGTCCCACTCAAATTAATTACATATATATCAGCATTTAAAAAACCTTTTATGAAGCATTATGGAAAGACGAAAGTTGCTTTCAAAAAAAAAAACAAAAAAAAAAAAAAAGAAAGTTGCTTTCAGATGAAACATGAATGCAGTTGTACTACTGTCATTTATATAACATCTGCTATGTGCCATCCAATGTCTTTGATAATTTACAAACATTTCTGCTCCTTCCCTTATAGCAGGGGTCAGGAACCTGTGGCTCGCGAGCCAGATGTGGCTCTTTTGATGGCTGCATCTGGCTCACAGACAAATCTTTAATAAAAAAAATAACGTTAAAAATATAAAACATTCTCATGTATTAGAATCCATTCATTTCCTACTGCTCATGTTCATGGTTGCGGGTGGCTGGAGCCAATCACGGCTGTCTTCCGGGACAACAACAAATTTTTATTGGATAATGTTTAACGTACATGGGTAATTGTATGGCTTTCTCAGCCAAAAAGGTTCCTGACCCCTGCCTTACAGGATCTTTTTGTGGTAGATGGGGGAGGGGTTATCCAAAGTGTACCACACAGCTAACAGGAGAGCTACAGTTTAAACCCAAATCTAGTAGCCCTAAAAATTTCTACTATTGGTGGTTACTAAACTCAAGCTGTACCAAAATAAGTAATATGCCCGGTAGATCTACTAATGATTCCTACATAGATGTTTCTGTGTATGATTAATAAAATGGAACCACTAATTAATTGTTTTCCTAAATAGTAAATACTGAAAAATAGCTAGTGTCTTAGAAGTCTTGGTTGTTGAGATGAATCATAGTGATTCAGTAGAAACAACATTTAAAATGACCCTCGCCTGACCAGCACTGGCACAGTGGATAAAGAGTTGACCTGGGACACTGAGGACCCAGATTCAAAAACCCCAAGGTTACCAGCTTGAATGTGGGCTCATTTGGGTTGAGTGTGGGGTTGCTAACTTGAGCATGGGATCATAGACATGGTCTCTGGCTTGAAGCCCAAGGTCATTGGCTTGAGCAAGGGGTCACTGGCTCAGCTGGAGACACCTGCTTGAGGCATATACGAGAAGCAAAGAATGAACAACTAAAGTGCCACAACTATGCATTGATGTTTTTCATCTCCCTCTCTATCTTAATAAAATAAAATGATTCTCATATCTCTTGCAAAACAGTTTCCTGAACCAGTTAATGAGAATTTAGATTTGAACTATGTTACTACAAACAACTTTTAATAAAAGGTAGCCTATGTAGGATAGAGAGTTGAGGACTCTTGAGGACATCTTTAAGCAGCACGGATAAGTCCTTGCATAACTTCATCCCATCACCCAATCTGAGATCCTGGATTAAGATTTAACCTGCAACTATATATGTATATCATTTTTAATGAGAAGTAATTGTTAATTGGTTGGCTTGACCTTAGCTTCCTCTGGACAGATCTCTCTGAATCATGTAGAAATCTGAAAAACAGAAATCTATTATGAGCACATGGCATAAGATTTGGAAGCTTGTCATTTTCAGCTTTCAAAATTGTACTGTATCATGAAAAGATGATTCAAGTTCATTAGAGAAAGCACAACATAATGCAAATACAAATACCATTTGTTACAAGTGTGACAAATGGCATTTTTGATCCATCTGTGCCAGTCTCAAAGCAGTTTCCTATTGTTTCCTCCGATTCTACTCTTTGTGACAAACAATATTAACTTGAGAACCACATGGACCTGCAAAGTGGAGGTTGGGAGGGGGCGATGATGCAGGGGTTAAATTTTATTTTTTCTTTAAAAAAAATGGTACTTTGAGGTGTCTTTTTCTAGTTTCCTCATCTAAGTTTTTCGGAACAACAGAATGATGTCCCCCATAAAAACATCTTCCAAATCTGCCCAATTACCTGAGAAATCTAATCAGGAGCAAATAGAGGTAGAAGTTGGGTGAAGCTAAACCATGAGCAGCACGGGAAATTGAGCTTTCCAAAAAACCAGTCTGACCCCCTGTTCTGTAGGCTTTTAAAATTTTTTTGATTTCTTTCTTACCTCCCATCCTAACCCTGCCTTGTCCCTTTTGTTTTGTGTTTTATTAGTAAATGACAAAGAGCATCTCAGCCTTCCTTCCCATTGGTTTCAAGCATTGTGGTACAAAAATGTACTCGGTAGTCTACTAGAGAACATTTGGAAGAAATAAAGCTAATTTGTTTATAATTTGAACCATTTATGTAAACTAGTGCAGTTCTGCTTGAACCTCTCTATTGACCTTCATTTAAGGCTAAATTCTACCTCTGGACCTTTCATGTGTGAGTCAATAAGTTTGCTTTTTGTGTAAACTAGTTCAAACTGGGTGTCCGAGACACATGTCCTGACTATTATGGCCTCTGCAATTTATCTGACCTTAAAATGCCTGCCCCAGTAATGTCTTTGTAAGGGTTTTTTGCCTCTTTAATCAGAAACCTCTTTTTGATTGTGCCTAGTCTAGGTGTCTTTGGAAAGAATTATTTCTCACCTTAAAAGTGATATATACCCACTCAGGCTAATTATTTTCATAGAATAAGATAACTGAACCTTTTTAAAGGTTTAAACCCAAGGCAGATACTATATATAATCACAGACTTTGTGTATGTGTCTATTTAAGGGTCTTCAATTGACTATATGCCCTCTGAAGGAAGGGTCTTCTGCATCCTTCAGGGTGTTTTATATTATGCTGGACCATAGAGAGGGCTAAGGGATTCAGGATGGTTTATCGTGCTGTGTCTGAACCATAGCCAAATAGGTTGAATAACTATCTAGGACTCCCAGGTAGAATTCTGAGATGAATCCTAGTATTACCCACATCACTAACAACCCCAAGCCCCATTCACTCCTGCGCACCTACAAACCGAAGCCTGTTTTCTCTGTAAATAGATTCAGTGCCAGCATTCATTGGTTTCATAAAAAAATTTAAATAAACTTTATTTTTTAGAACAGTTTCAAATTTACAGAAAAACTGTGAAGGCAGTTGAGTTTCTATAAACTTGGCACTCAATGTCCCCTATTCACATTTTACATTGGCATGGTGCGTTTGTAACAATGAAGCAATATCAATACATATAAAGTCCAAACATTATTCCTGTTTCCTCAGTTTTTACCTGCTGGGGTTTTTTTGTTTTTTTTTTTCTGTTCCTATATCGCACGTTACATTTAAACATCATGTTTTCTAGGCTCCTCTTGACTGTGACAGTTTCTTGGACTTTTGTTTTTGATGATTTTGACAGTTTTGAGGACTATTGATCAGGTACCTAATAGGATGCCCTTTATTGGAATTTGGTGTTTTTCTTTTTTTTAAAGATTTTATTTATTCATTTTAGTGAGGAAGAGAGAGAGAGAGAGAAGGGGGAGGAGCAGGAAGCATCAACTCCCACATGTGTTTTGACCGGGCAAGCCCAGGGTTTCGAACCGGCAACCTCAGCATTCCAGTTAGACTTTTTATCCACTGCACCACCGCAGGTCAGGCAGGTGTTTTTCTTATAATTAGACTGAGGCTATAGGCTTTTTTTTGAGGCAGGTGGGAGGTTACAGAGGTAAATTGACCTCTTTATTACATCATATCACAGGTATATACTATCAGTGTGATTTATGACTGTTGATGTTGACCTTGATCACTAGACTGAGATAGTGTTTGTTAGGTTTCTCTACTAGAAAGTTATTCTGTAGAAGAAACTTTCTGTACTGTTCCCTATTGAGAGGATGTAACTATGGAAAGTCCACACTTAAGAAATAAGGATTTATGCTCTACCTTCTGAGGGTAGAGTATCTATACTGATTATTTGGAATTCTGCGTAGAATATTGGTTCAAAGAATTGTATACTTGATTAACATTTAGACTTTTTTAAAGTTTATTGATTGGTTTTAGAAAGAGAGAATGGAGAGAGAGAAACATCAATTTGTTCTTCCACTTATTTATGCATTAATTGGTTTATTCTTGTATGTATTCTAACTGGGGATTTTCCCAACAACCTTGGTGTATTAAAGATGACGCTCTAACCAAGTGAGCTACCCAGCCAGGGCTAGATTGGTTTTTGACTGCCCTAAAATAACAGTATAGGGTTTCTGATTGAACATAGTAGGTTGAACAAACTTGTTTATCTCTGTTCCTTTCCAAAAGCCACACAAATTATGAGAATAAGAAATAAACAAAAATAAAAATCTGAAAGACAGCCTGACCTGTGGTGGCGCAGTGGATAAAGCATCGACCTGAAAATGCTGAGGTCGCCAGTTCAAAACCCTGGGCTTGCCTGGTCCAGGCACATACAGGAAGCATCTACTATGAGTTGATGCTTTCCACTTCTCCCCCCTCTTTCTCTCTCTCCTCCCCATTCTAAAAAACAATAAATAAGCAAAACCTGAAAGACAAAGTGAATGAGAGTACACCTCAATTGTGGAAAGAACTCAAGAAAATTTTGGAAGATGGGGAGCCATTACACATAGAGTACAAACAAATTTAGATGCCTACAGGAGGAAACGCCAACAAGAATGAGGACATACCACAGATCCCTGAAAAACTCAAATGGAAGCACTGTTAAACTCTGAGCGTAGAGGTTATATAGTAACCTTGAAAACTGAGTTAAACTCGCCTCCCCACACTCACCCCACCTCCACTGCTAACCCTGGCCTGCACAGCTGGGCAACTGCCCCTGTCCTCTGAGAAACTTCAGAGGTTTAGTCCTCAGAAAGCTAAGCCTGAGAGGATCTTGATAGGAGATCACCAGGCAAAGCTGGTGAGTATAGAGCTCAAAGTGGGGATTAAACAGAAGTTTATACTAATCGCTGTTACCCTCCCACCTCACTCTATAATCCCAACATGCAAGATTATAACTCTAGGCTGGGGATAGGAAGATTCCTCTCTAGAGAAACTCACTAGTCCAAGAGAAAAGATCTATGAATACATTTGGCAGTCTCCACATGGTCACCCTGCATGAAATCCTTCAACAATCTCGGCTGATGCAAAGCTCCAAAAAGGCTTTTAGTGGACTAGGACTGTCAACCATTTTTTGGAAAGCCTTAACATGAAAGCTAAGTGACTGAAACAAATAGGAAAAAGAACTCAGAGGAAGAGATAATGTAGAAGAAGAAAAAAGACCCTGATAACTTCTGAGAGATGATATATCCATGGATAGAAACATAGGATGGGAAAAGAACATTCAGAGAATAAAAATTCTAGAAAACCAACTTAAAGCTACTGATGAATGCTAAAAATTAGTGGGCAAAATCTTAAGAAGGAACAAGATATTTACATAGCATCAAAATATCTCCCCTAAAGCATTTACTAATTACAAAGAGAAAAGCATTAATTTTTTTTTATAATGAAGAAAGCTGGCAAACATCACGGTAGCCAAGTGATCAAGTTTAATATCACCAGTAATAACAATATTATGTATCCTTGATACATTGAGAGGGGCGCATCACTTCTTTTGTATTTCCCAAGACTTATAACCTCGATCTAGGCATGAGACAATATCAGGCAGACCCAAGTTGATGGGTGTTCTTTAAAACCACTGCCCAGTATTCAAAGGTAACAAGTCACAGAAGACAAGGAAAAACTGAAGAGCTGTCAGACTGGATGAAATTAAGGGGACATGACAACTAGATGTGGGATCCTAGAACAATGTGGATTTTAGTTTTTTTGTTTTTGTTTTTTACAGAGACGGAGAGAGTCAGAGAGAGGGATAGACAGGAATGGAGAGAGATGAGAAGCATCAATCATCAGTTTTTTGTTGCGACACCTTAGTTGTTCATTGATTGCTTTCTCATATGTGCCTTGACCACGGGCCTTCAGCAGATCTAGTAACCCCTTGCTTGAGCCAGCAACCTTGGGCCCAAGCTGGTGAGCTTCTGCTCAAACCAGATGAACCCGCACTCAAGCTGGCGACCTCGGGGTCTCGAACCTGGGTCCTTCCACATCTCAGTCCGACGCTCTATCCACTGCACCACCGCCTGGTCAGACAATGTGGATTTTAGAACAGAAAAAGGGAATTAGTGGAAAACCTGGTGATATTAAAATAATGTCTATAGTTAATAGCATTGTCACAATGTTATTTTCTTAGTTTTGACAATTGTACTGTGGTTATGGAAGATTCTAACATTAGGGGAAGTTGGGTGAAGAATACATGGGACCTCTACTATCTTTGTAAACCTAAAATTATTTCAAAGTAAAGGTTTGAAAAATGAAAGCAGAAATAAAAATGAAAGCAAGAGAAGGTATGAAAAATAAAAATGAGGAAGTCTCCCACAAGGTAGGGAGAAAAAAAAAGAAAAAGAAAAAGGTGGGCCTGACCAGGCAGTGGCGCAGTGGATAGAGCATCGGACTGGGATGTGGAGGACCCAGGTTCAAGACCACAAGGTCGCCAGCTTGAGCGCGGGCTCATCTGGTTTGAGCAAGGCTCACCAGCTTGAGGCCAAGGTCGCTGGCTCATGCAAGGGGTCACTCGGTCTGCTGTAGCCCCACGGTCAAGGCACATATGAGAAATCAATCAATGAACAACTAAGGAACCACAATGAAGAATTGATATTTCTCATCTCTCTCCCTTCCTGTCTGTCTGTCTCTCTCTGACTCTCTCTGTCTCTGCCACACACACAAAAAACACACACACCAAAAAAAACCCACGAAAAAAATAAAAAGAAAAAGGTGAGAAATTAGAGATTTACACTATGAGATACCCTATTTCAATTAATAGGAAATCTAGAAGTGAAAAATGGAAAAATAATGATAGAAATAATACAAGAAAACATCCCAGAACTAGTGATTATGATTTTTGAGGTTGAAAAGATCCCTGAGTGCTCAGCACAATAAGGAAAAATAACTTACACTAAAGTAAAGCCTATTGTTGTGGAATTTCAAAACAAAAGAAAGGGATATGAAGAAAATCCAAAACCATCAACCATGGCCACCCTTTGGATCACCTTGAAATTACCTTAGAACATTAAAAATTACCAATATTTGTCCCTGCCACAGAGCAATTGGAACATAATCTCTGTTTCAAGGGAATCTGATGCATGGTGAGAGTTGAGAACCACTATTCTAAAAGCTTCCAAAGAGAGAAAAAAAAAGTAGTTCACTTACAAAGAGTCAGGAAACAGATATCAAAACTTCTCAACAGCAGCACTGTAAAGAACTCGGAACAATGCCTTCAGAAGGAAAATGTCTTCAACCTAGAATTCAGGATACTTAAGAAATTTGTTTTTCATGAGAATGAAGAATTACCACCCTCAAGTCTATTTCAGAGGTTTGGCCATTTTCTAAATGAGATTTTTTTAAAAAGTGGATGCACCCATTTTCTATATTTGTTATGCATATTCCTTCCAAGCTATTCTTTCTTAAACACATTCTTTATTCAAGAGTTGCCTAGTTTTCAGTTTCCTTTATGATTTGACTCAATTACCACCTATCGGATTTTATTGGTTGGAATAGTGACAGTGAAGTGGAAAATGTGCCCTCTGCTGGTATGGCGGAAAAGAGCATTCCTCTTAAAAACCTACCACCTCTATCTGACCTTGATAGAACAAATTAACAGAGGCTTCTTCATAACATTGTGAGTGCTTATTTGAAGATCCTTGACTGCATTGGGTCTTGGCATTGTGAAATAGCCAGTCTCTTTCAAAAAGGCCTAACATTTACAAAAAAAGCAGAGTGGGGGTTATACTGGATTATAAATAAAAGATATATTCTCAATTGATACAAGAATGTAAAATATATACACCTCACATATCATTCTTGAGAACACTGGAATTCAAACAAGAACAAACATTCTAATAGGATATTGAATGACTTGGATATAAAAAATGAGACTAAAATGATTGATGATCACAGGACATTATATTTTCACTTGAGTTAAAAAATAATGTTTTTTGAAACTTTAAGGGTTTGGGCTTATTGATATCAAGTGGGTTAGTAATATACTTTCTCATATTAGAACCATACATATTAGACGTAGTATTTTTGCTGATAGTTGCCCTGTAAATATAATAGCAATTAAAATTAGAAACAGTCATGAGAAAAACATTTTCTCAGAAATGTTAGCTTTATGATAAATATTTTTCTGATGGATACGCTGCATTTGTTACTCTTCAGTTGAAATTGCCCTTGTAGACATCCTTTCTTGCTGATGCTGAGTGTAGTATTAGTTATGTATCCAGTATGGGTAATTATTTGAAGACCTTTCCTCCTCCTCTTCTTTTTTTTTATTCTTATTCTTTTACAAAATATTAAGTTAGTGGTACACACATGTAAAATTGATATATAATGTAATACCTTTTATAACCTATTTGTCCTATCATCTACAGACATACACATTTTACCATCTAACACAAAAAACATCACTGTTGTATCCATCATTATTGCAGTTGTTTTTCACTGATGGGTGTACCTTACCTCGCCAAATATTCTTTGATGATAGATTCCTCCAACAGGTGTACGCCCGTGTTCTAATAATACGTGACTAGCACATTGATAAAAGGGATGTAAACATGTTACATTCCCAAATACCTTAAGCAAATGAATATCAATACGTATATATGGCTCTCATTTATAGTATTTCTTTAAAATTTGGGATTTTATGTTTTGTTTTTAGAGAAGAGATAAATATATGAGAAGCATCAACTCGCAGCTGCATCATTTTAGTTGTTCGTTGGTTGCTCCTCATATGTGCCTTGACTGGGGGGCTCAAGCTGGCAACCTCGGGGTTTCGAACCTGGATTCTCAGCATCCCAGGTCAATGCTCTATCTGCTGTGCCACTACTGGTCAGGCTAAAATTTGGGATTTTAATATGGAGAATATTCAAACATCTAGGGGGACTGATTGGCTGCTGGGGTTCATCTGTGTAACTGAAGGACTTGGAGGCCATCGAGGAGCAGTGACTCACACACCTTGTAGCATTTAAATGGCTTGCCTGCCATGTGTGCTGCCTGCCATCATGTGATCTGTTAAAGGGTAGGGTTTGTCCTAAGTGTATACCAAAATGTTACATCTTGTGCTTAATGTAACTGGTAACAGACACTATCCCAATAACTTTAAAAAATATGTTTATGACTCAGTGCCTAAACAGGCAACTCGGAGAGGAAGGATCATTGACGTTAAGAGGAGAGAGCGGGCAAGAGCTGCTGTGTTTATTTTGTCACGGTCCATTTATTCTTTTCTCGCAGGGAGTTACTTACTTACCTCTAACCTTGAATCTCCAACAGTATGTTCAGTCACAAATCTCCACTATTTATGACTCTGTTACCATTTGGCAATATCAAACATTTTTATAAGTGAGTTGAGCTACAGTTTATTATGTGGTTTTCTGTGGGAAGCATTGGAGTGGGCTTCTCGACATCCAGCCCACCCCTACATGGTAAGTCTGAGACAATTGGGTAATCCCATCCCCCTGAACTGATGGGTTGCACAGGTGACCCAATTCTCACCAGTGGGATGAGATTTCTGGAAGACGTTTCCTCTCCAAAGAGAGGGTCACAGAGAGAAATGCTGTCGTCACCCTGCTACCAGCGTGACAATGAAGCAAACACCAAGAAGGCTGAGTGGAGATGAAAGACCCTAGGACTTTGTTGACTCGAGCTGCTGACTCAGTGAACCCTGAAGCATGTTGTATAGCAGGACTTCCATTTTTGCAGCAATCATAAATTTTCTTATTGTTTAAGCCATCCGAATTGGGGTTTGTTTCTATTACTTGCAGCTGGAAGCATTCTCACTGATAAGCTATTTGTAAGGGAAATGACTCATGGGAAAACAATCCTCCTAGCTTCTGATTAATACTGGCCTCCAGAGATAATTATCTGGGCCATCAGATACATAAAAAAATAGGGAGGTCATAAGATTAAAATGCTAATGGTTACATTTAGGGAGAGGGTGGGGATAGTGACTGGGAGGGGACCTGGAGGGGCTTCTGAAATGCTTGTAATTTCTTGATCTGGGTGGTGGTTGCATGGATGTATTTATTTTGGAAAAAATTCATTGAGCTGTATACTTCTGATTTGTGTACTTTTCTGCATGTAAGTTGTACTTTAGTTTTTAAAAAGTTTATTTAAAAATATTATATTGTAACCAGGCTTTCAAACAAACTGTTTAGATCTTAACCGGAAGACTAGGCATATTGTGATCATTTTATTAGGCAGCCAAATTAAGCTGTAAGGATTATGTTTTCTGTTAGAAGATTCAGAAGCTCATTGTAAAGACTTGTCGCTAGCATATGGCCAACCTTCTCTAATCTCAGCCAAAATGTTTTCCCTTATGGTTTGAATGGGAGGGCCTCAAAGTCTTGCAAATGAAGGACTTCATTTTAAGAATTCAGTCACAATGAGTATTAAAAACCAGAACAAAACCTAACAGATTGGAGCCTCTCCATGTGTGGCTTTGTCAAGCAACAGTTTCAGAGATGCATTTTTACTTACCCAAGAGTCTACCTCAAGGGGCCACTGGGTTTGGGAGACTATAATCGTGAACCTCATGCAGCCTGGGTTATGAAGACCTTCAGTTCATGGAGGAAGAGATATAACCTATTTAGTCTGTTGTGTGTATGTAAAGCCAGTAGCCACGGCCACAATCACAGCCACCTGGCCCATGCAGGTTCACACTTGATTCAGACAGACGGTAATGAAACAACGGAGCCAAGAACTGGTGGGCCATTATCTTAGCTTGCACCCAGCGGGCAAGAAATACACACAGTGGGAAAGCACTTACTTCCCTTTCCATTCAGGGCTCCCAAAGCCACTGACTCATCCAAGTTTCCTAGAATCAAAGGGTTCTATCTCACCAGCCTTATTAACCTCTGTTCCCCATCTCCTTCTCTCTGCACAAACTCTGCACAAACTGGCTTATCCTTCAGCACTTTGCCATCTTGGCTGCTTCTCCTCTCCTCCACGTGGCCTTTCTCTGCTCTCCTCCCACATGGACTCCTCTGCCCCATTTTATTGTGTAGAAATCAAAACCTTTAATCCAATATACAAACAAGGAAGTCTCTGATACAGAGTCACTTATCTGAGGCATAATGGGATTCCTCATAAGAGTACACCACCCCACATCATGCAACAGTCAAGGGTGTGTGGAAAAGCTTAGCCTTAAAACTAAGCCTTAGGCCAGGGGTAGTCAACCTTTTTATACCTACCGCCCCCTTTTGTATCTCTCTTAGTAGTAAAATTTTCTAACCGCCCACCGGTTCCACAGTAATGGTGATTTATAAAGTTGGGAAGTAACTTTACTTTATAAAATTTATAAAGCAGAGTTAAAGCATATAATAATAATTACTTAACTAGTACTTTATGTCAGATTTTCACTAAGTTTGGCAGAATAAATCTTTATAAACAACTTACTATAGTTAAATCTACCTTTTTATTTATACTTTGGTTGCTCCGCTACCGCCCACCATGAAAGCTGGAACACCCACTAGTGGGCGGTAGGGACCAGGTTGACTACCACTGCTTTAGGCTATAAGGACCCTGCCTGCTTACAGCCTGTCCCCCACACCCAATGCAAACTATAAGTGAGCAAACACATATATCGTATTTACAAACTTATTTGACCAACATTGTGGAATAATAATATATGGGCTTTGGGGACCAAATTATCAAGAGAAAGACTTGGCTCCACTAGAGAAAACCCAGCTAAGAAAAGGTACCATAAATCATAGTTTGGAGAGTGGAATTGGACATGTGTCGGCAAGACCTTGGAAATATTAATCTTCGTGAGGGAGAGGACATGGAGAGGGATCACATCATGAAACTCAGTGGGTAATACGGTTGGTTGGTAGTCAGACCCATGGAATTAAAATTTCTTAAAGATGTAGAACCCTGTCCTGTTTGAGTAGCCACATTGATTCACAGAACTGCAGGCTCCTAAGAAGAATGTGGAGACATATTTACATTCCACCTAACTCTTCAAAGCGCTTTCACATGAATCATACCCTCGTTACAACCTTGTGAAGTCGGTAAGTTAGATATGATCATGAGAGACAGTGACCAAGAGAACAGGTTTTAGGGTCAGACCTAGGTTTAAATACTGGCTGTCTTTCTAGTAGAGCGGTGTTGTGTCATTTTCTTAGCCCGTGTCAGGACATTTCACAATATATGGAGGCATTTTTGATTGTCACAACTGGAGAAATACCATTAGTAAGTACCTAGTGGGTAGAGCTAGGGATGCTGTTAAACATCCTACATCCTACAAGACACAGGACAACACCCCCTCCACCACCACCACAAAGAATTATTGAGCCCAAAATGTCCATGATGCCGCTGTTGAGAATCCCTGGGCCCTATTTGACTCTCAGTCTCTTCATCTGTAAAATGGGGATATTGACATTATATAATGAGGTTATTAGAAAGAAATAACAGATGGCATTGGGTTGTCTGTTCCGTTCTCTGCTCTAGAAGCTGCCCTCTTAGGACTGTACATCTTTCCAGAACCGATTTCCATGGGCTGACTGCCAACCATCTGGAGTCCCCGTTTAGTTTCATGATGTTTGTCCCTAGCAGGCATTTTGCATGATGTGATTCTGTCCCTCTGCCACAGTTGAGTGCATCAGGGGTCCTAAATTAAAGCAGTAAAAATTCTTTCCCCAGGGAACTTTCTAATTTGTGTTGAGAAATTCCAGGCTCAGTCTTGCTGGTGACTTGAATGGAGAAGATACAATGTGGGTAGTCATTTTCTCACACGTGGAAGGGATGCAGGGACAGCCAGCTTACAGCAATAAGAAAAGTTAGGGAAAGAGACAGGTTCCCAGAGTCTGTTCCCCAACTGCACCCCACCCTTAGCTGCTGTTGGTCTTTTCTGCATCCCTGTCATACTTTTCGCTTAAGCTGCCTTCAGTTACGTGTTCCTTATGCCCAAGAGACACATAATGACTACTGATATGTAAAAGCACTGAGCTCTGTGCCTTGAAATAATAAACCCAGAATAAGGGACAGTTATTATTATCACCCTCAATTATAGATTAAAAAATTGAGGCAGAGAGATTAAATAACTTGTTTTGTGTCACACAGCTCTTTAGTGGTAAACTAATCTGCAATCCAGGCTTCCTGACACCTAGACCTGAGTTCTGTTCTGTCTCTACTTTGAAATGTGACATAAAACTTTTGGAATAACACACACGAGTAGGTAAGTACCTATGTACAGTTAAAAATAATTCAAAGTGGATCTTGGTATATCCATCATCCAGGATAAGAACTAGAAAATTGGCTTCAGCTCAGAAGACCTTCCTGTGCCCCTCCCTGACCCATCTCCTGCTCTCCCTGCCAGAGGTAACTAATGTCCTGTTTTTTGTTGAAATATTTTTTAATAGTTTTTCCACCTACGTATGCATTCCTAAACCACATGACTTAGTCTCACTTGTTTTGGAACTTTATATAGGTGAGATTGTACTATATTATTTTGTGACTTGTTTCTTTCAATACTATGAAATTCATCCATGCTATTATGTGCAGCTGAAGTTCATTTACAACTTAGCCAAGCTACTGTTAATGGGCATTAGGTTATTTCAGATTTTTGGCCCACAGTATTATTGTGAGCATCCTTGTTTGTACATCCTGAGTGTATACTTGGGAGTGGACCAGAGATGCTTAAGACCTTTGCCCACATCCTCGTCCATTCGGGATGTTTTCCATGCCGATGCTGAGGCTGTGGGTAAAGAAAATGCTGTGTGCTGCTGTGGGCACACAGTGATTTAAAACACAGTATCCTTCCTCAAATAGTTAAACAGAGTTACCATGAGACCAGCAGTTCCACTCCTGGGTATCTACCCAAGAGAAATGAAAACTATGTTCACACAGAAACGTGCACATGAATCTAACCAAAAGGTGTAAACAGGTCAAATGTCCATCAACTGATGAATGGGTAAACAAAGTGTGGCATACCCAAATAATGAGATAATATTTAGTATAAAAAGGAAACACTGATACGTGCTACAACATTATGCTTAGTGAGAGAAGCTGAACACAAAAAGTCACATCTTACATAATTTCACTTATATGAAATGTTCATAATAGGCAAATTCATAGAGACAGAAAGTAGATTAGTGGTTGTCAAGAGCTGGGGTTAGGAAATAAGAAGTGACTCTATGGGTCCAGGGATCCTTTTTACAGGAAATGTATCAAGGTAACATTGGTTAATAACATTGTATTATAATACCACATTTGTATATTCCATTGTGTGCTCACCATCCAAAGTCTAGTCTCCTCCGGTCACCATGTGTCTGACCCCCTTTTCCCTCGTCATCTTTCCCCAACTCCCCCTTCCCTGTAGGAACCACCATATTGTTGTCATCTGTGTTTATGAGCTTGTTTATTTTGTTTGTTCATTTGTTGATTTTTGTCTTATATTCCACATGTGAGTGAAACTATATGGTTCTGGTCCTTTTCCATATGATTTATTTCACTTAGCATGACGCTTTCAAGGTCCATCCATGTTGTCGCTAATGGTAGTATATCATCATTTCTTGTGGCTGAGTAGTATTCCACGTTATATATGCACCACATCTTTATCCAGTTATCCATTGAAGGACCTTTAAGTTGCTTGTTTCCTTGTCTTGATTATTGTGAATAATGCTACAATGAACATAGGGGTACATGTATCTTTATGAATAAGTGTTTTCACATTTTTTGGGTAGATATCCAGAAGAAGGATTGCTGGATTATATGTTATCTCTATTCTTAATATTTTGAGGATCTTCCACACTGTTTTCCATAGTGGCTGTACCAATTTATGTTCCCACCAGCAGTGATTGAGGATTCCTTTTTCTCCACATCCTTTCCAACACTTGTTATTTCTTGTCTTATTGATAATAGCCATTATTCTTTTTTTTAGAAATCATATCTTAGGCCTGACCTGTGGTGGCGCAGTGGATAAAGCGTCGACCTGGAAATGCTGAGGTCGCCGGTTCAAAACCCTGGGCTTGCCTGGTCAAGGCACATATGGGAGTTGATGCTTCCAGCTCCTCCTCCCTTCTCTCTCTCTCTGTCTCTCTCTCCTCTCTCTCCCTCTCTGTCTCTCTCTCTCTCTCCTCTCTTAAAATGAATAAAAAAAAAAACAAAACAAAAAACATAGAAATCATATCTTTCTCTTTTTTAAATGTTTATTTTATTGATTTTAGATAGAGAGGGACATAGGAGAGAGAGAGACAGGACATCGATCTGTTCCTGTGTTTACCCTGACCAGGGATCGAACCAGCAAACTCTGTGCCTTGGGAGAATGTTCTAACCATCCGAACTCTTTGGCAGGGCAATAATAGCCATTCTAACAGGTGAGAGGTAGTATCTCACTGGGGTTTGGATTTGCATTTCCCTTTTAACTAGTCAACATGAGTTTTTTGTTTGTTTGTTTGTTTTTGCAAGAGACATAGGGACAGATAGACAGGAAGGGAGAGAGATGAGAAGCATCAACTCATAGTTGCAGCATCTTAGTTGTTCATTGATTGCTTAACCTTGACGGGGGAGGCTCCAGCCGAGCCAGTGACCCCTTTCTCAACCCAGTGACCTTGGGTTTCAAGCTAATGACCTTTGGGATCAAGGCAGCAAACGTGGAGTCATGTCTATGATTCCGTGCTCAAGCTGGTGAGCCCATGCTCAAGCCAGTGACCTTGGGGTTTTGAGCCTCAGTCCACAGCATCGCAGGCTGATGCTCTTTCCACTGTACTATGACCTGGTCAGGAGGCTTGAGCATCTTTTCATATATCTGTTGGCTATCTGTATGTCTGTTTGGGAAATGAGTCTGTTCAGGACCTCTGCACATTTTTTAATTAAATTGTTTTTTGTTGTTGTCGAGCTATATGAGCTCTTTATATATTTTAGGTATTAGCCCCTTATTAAAGGTATCATCTGCAAATATCTTCTTCCATTCAGCTGGTTGCCTTTTTGTTTTGTTGATGGCTTTTTCTTTGTTTGTTTTGCTGTACAGAAGATTTTTAGTTTGATGTAGTCTTGTTCATTTACTTTTGCTTTTACTTCTCTTGCCTTTGGGGTCAGGTTCACAAATCCCATCTGAGACCAAGGTCCATAAGTTTAGTACCTATGTTTTTTTCTATGTGTTTTAGGTCTTATAGTTAAGTTTCTAATCCATTTTGAGTTAATTTTTAAAAAAATATTACAAATGTGTTTATTTTATTTTATTTATTTATTTTAGAGAGAAGAGAAGAAGGGAGAGAGAGAGAGACAGAGAGGGAGAGAGAGAGGAGAGAGAGACAGAGAGAGAAGGTGGGGAGGAGCTGGAAGCATCAACTCCCATATGTGCCTTGACCAGGCAAGCCCAGGGTTTTGAACCAGGGACCTCAGCATTTCCAGGTCGACACTTTATCCACTGCGCCACCACAGGTCAGGCCTGAGTTAATTTTTGTGTATGGTGTCAGGTAGCAATCTAGTTTTATTTTTGTATATGGCTTTCCAATTTTCTCAACACTACTTATTGAAGAGACTTTTCTTTCTCCATTGTATGTTTTTGGCTCCTTTGTCAAAAATTAGTGGCCTATATCTGTGTGGGTTTATTTCTGGGCTCTCAATTCTGTTCCATTGGTTGATGTGTCTGTTTTTCTGCCAGTACCATACTGTTTTAATTATTGTAGCTTTGTCATATAATTTGAAGTCAGGGAATGTGATACCTTCAACTTTGTTCTATTTTCTCAGGATTGCTTTGTCTATTTGGGGTCTTTTGTGGTTCCAAAAAATTATGAGGATTTTTTTTGTTATATTTCTGTGAAAAATACCATTGGGATTTTGAGGGAGATAGCATTAAATCTGTAACAACGCTAATTTTTTACAGAGTTTCTTTTTTCTTTCTTTAAATACAATAACCTTAATCCACAATTTCTTTTTTTTTAATTTTTTTAATTCATTTTTAGAGAGAGAGAAAGAAAGAGAAGGGGGAGGAGCAGGAAACATCAATTCCCTATATGTGTTCCTTGACCAGGAAAGCCCAGTGTTTTGAACCAGCAACCTCAGCATTCCAGGTTGATGCTTTATCTACTGCACCACCACAGGTTAGGCCACAATTAGTTTTTTAAAAAATAATTTATTGGGTTAACATTAGCTAATGGCATATGTTTCAGCTGTACAATTTTATTTATTTATTTTATTTTTTAATTTTTTCCGAAGTTAGAAGTAGGGAGGCAGTCAGACAGATTCCAACATGTGCCTGACCGGGATCCACCTGGCATGCCCACCAGGGGACGATGCTCAGCCCATCTGGGGCATTGCTCCGTTGCAACGGAGCCATTCTAGCGCCTGAGGCGGCGGCCATGGATCCATCCTCAGAGCCTGCGCCAACTTTGCTCTCATGGAGCCTTGGCTGTGGGAGGGGAAGAGAGAGACAGAGAAAAAGGAAAGGGGGAGGGGTGGAGAAGCAGATGGGCACTTCTCCTATGTGCCCTGACTGGGAATCGAACCCAGGACTTTCACACACCGGGCCGACACTCTGCCACTGAGCCAACTGGCTAGGGCTCAGCTGTACAATTCTATAATACATCTTCATATTGCATTTTGTGCTCACCACCTAAAGTCTAGTCTCCTCTTACCATAAATTTGACTCCCTTCACCTTGTCTCTCCCACTCCAACCTCCCTTTTACAGGGTTCCTTTTTGAGGTGATGAAAATATTCTTGAATTAGGTAGTGATGATGGTCTCATAAGTTTGTGACTATACTAAAAAACCCCACTGAATTGTAATACTTTAGAACAGTAAATTTTATGGTTTGTGAATTACATATATCTTCATAAAGATGTAAATAAAAACACAATATCTTTATCATGTATTCCTTTATTTCAAACACATGTATTAAGCACCTACAACAAGCCAGACATTCATTCCTTAACACATTGCTGGGGTAACAGTGGTCAATGAGTAGGACAGTTGGTTAGAACCACTGTCAGGTAACAAGCAGCACATGCAAGAGGGGTTATTGAGGGGAGTGGAATGAAGGAACTGGTTGCAGAAGTGTGGGCAGGGTAAAGAGATCCCTGGTGGAGAGACAGTGAGGCACTTCGGGTGGGCAATGTATGACAGCCATTACTACCAGGTCTAGGAGGGCAAAGGGAGATGGTAGTTCCCAGAACCCAGCAAGAGCTGAAGAAGAAGGCTGGTGCACAGGAGTGTGGTAGAGAGGGAGCGCCTACACCCCTGTCCTCTCTCCCATTTCCAACTTGGGGTTTGAGAGCTTCGGCAACCCACACTCCATGTGTCTGCCTCCTCCGGCCTAGAGGGGAGAGGAGAAGGCTGGGAAGTGACTCCGGAGATGCAAATGAAGAATATCTATCCTCATGGATTTCACATGGGGAGACACAGAAAAATAAAATAATTTCCGAACATGATAGACAGACTGAGATGAAAGAGGACATCTTGGTGTGTGGGTGGCTGGGGGGACAGTTTAGATTTGGTGCCTGAGACAGTCTTTCCAAGAAGGAGGTACTGTTTAGCTTGGTCCTGAAGGATAAGCCGCTAGATAATGAAGGTGCCATTTATCGAGAAGGGGAAACTTGGAAAAGAATCAGATCTGAGGGAGGAAATCAAGGATCCCCTCTGGCATATAGTAAAGATAGAACATTACAAACACTGAAAAATTAACAACTCAAGGCTGAGTGAGAATCCATGGGGCTCACAGAGAAGCAATGGCTGTGGGCTGACACCCAGAGCCTGCCTCTCAGAAGCCGGGACATGTGTGGACTGCACCCTCCCTGGAGGTTATTCCAAGTGCTGGCACAGCACGCTGGCCCAGGGCCTGCCGGCCTGCTCACGGGTCTCCTTCCAGCATTTATTGGGACCTCTTCCACATCCCAGGTCCTCCCCTTACAAAGTCAAGAAAGGCTGGGGGAAGGGAATGTCCTTTCTGAACACCAGATGTGACACATAGCCTTAAATAGGCAGGAGCTCCAATCTGATAGCTGGGGTGGCCACAAGGAGCAACACGGGCTTGCCAACCATGAAGAGTCCAAAATCTACTTAGAAAAGCACCCAGGCCTGTGACTAATCCCGTGGTGCCCTGGAGCACCCGGAGGGAGAAGAAGCAAGCCCAACAGCCTGGCTGGCAACAAATCAAGAAAGCAGGAGAGAACCCCGAGTCTGCGACCAGCACGTTCCTCCTCACCCGGTGGGGTTGTGGCATCAGCCAGAACCCACCTCCAGGCACTTCCGCCCATTCGACTTGGCACCTCTCAGTATTTTCTTCCATAGAGGTCTCTCCCCTCTGGCTCCCTGCCCAGCCAGTTGCCCAAAGACTGGAAAACAAAGGCTCGCTGCCTTCCCTGGAGACCTGGGCTTAAGGGATGGGCCCTGGGCAGGCTGGGCGGATGCTCTGTTGATTTTTTTTTTTCCAAGTGCAGAGAATGTGACAGCCAATTCCTGTTGGAAATGGCTTTTGTTTTCTTTGGAGCACAAAGCACTTTTCCTTTCTTGTGATTGTTTCAGTTCAGGTCATGTTTAGGATGGAGAGCATTCGCTAAAATTGCATGCCTTCCAGCTCGTGGTTCTCAACCTTTTGGAGCACAAATCCTAATGCCATCCTGATAAAAATCATAGACATGCTCCCTAAACAGACACACACACACACACACACACACACACACACACACACACAATTTAACATTTAATATCAATCCTAGCAGGTTAAGACCCCCTGGGTTAAGGAGGGTTAGTCCTTCTTACTTCTCCACCCACCTTCTCCCCCTTCTGGCTTTTTGTTCAGTCTGAATCTTAAAATTTCCCTTTCTTTAGCACCTCTCTGGGGCCAGCGTTTCTTGCCTGGATCCTGCCTGAATTAATCCCATGTGTCCCGCCTGCCGGGGAGCAGGGGCCCTAGCTAGGTTCGGGTTGCCTCTGGCTTAAAGGCTCCAGGCCAGTGGCGCTCCAGTTTTTCAGGCAGCAGAATATTGCAGCGGGATTTGTAAAACCTTTGTCTCCTCTGTGCCTCGTTATTACGAAGGGATTGGGCAGTGAGAGTCTCGGCAGATTCTAGAAGAGGTGGCACAGCTTTGGATGAGACCAAGGAGACAGGCGTTGTCTGGTTTTGTTAAATTCCAGAAGCAAGTCATTTTGCCAAAAATGCCAAAAATAAAAGGACTGTCTAGACACTTACATATTAGAAGCTCTAAAACAGAGAGAGTCCATTCTGAAGATCATTGAGTTATGCTTAAATGGTGAGACAAACGTTTGTTTGCTTGTTTGGTTTTTCATGAGTTGTTTTCTCTTAAAGGTTCATTTATTTAACAAACAAGTATTGCGTGCCTGCCATGGCCTGGGCAGTGTTCTAGGTACTAGGGGTCCATGGTGAGTCAGACAAAGTATTTAGAATTTTGGGTAGAGACAAGAGACTAGTGCCAGGGTGAAAATGCCGCTGGGGGAAGCGATAGATGTGAGGGTGGTCGGGACACCATCTGAGACAGAATCTCTGAGAAGAAAACATTGGAGCTGACGCCTGAATGCTGAAAAAGAAGCATCCATTTGAGGGAAGAGAGCTCCAGGTGGAGGGAACAGCTGCTAAGGCCCCGAGGCTGGGACAAATTGACGTGTTTGAGGGAAAAAGAAAAAAACGGAAAAACCCCACCTGTGGCTGGCGCAGGGTCAGGGAGGAGGGAACAGGAGTCTGATGGGATCTGATTTGCATTGTCAGAACTGGCCTCCGTGGAGAGAAGGGTCTTCTGGGAGAGCAGGAGAGGAGGTCGGTGCTGGTGCCAGGCTGAGTGGTGGTCCAGGTGAGTGGGTGATGGTGGCTGGGACCTCTTGGTGACTGTACAGATGGAGAGATGGGGACTATTTGGTGCGTCCTATGTTATAATGCCCAGTGGTTAAGACCTCGTGGAAACTTTCATTTGCTACATTTGGGAAGGACCAGAGTTATGGTGTTCTTGCCAGTCCCGGGTTTCCTGTTTGTGCCCTTCCAGGAAAAAAACAATAACAAAGATACAAATCCTCCTAAGAGAAAGTTGCTTGGCTGTTCCTGTCCCTGCGGGATGTTAATCTCCATGGCAGGCAGTAGGAGGCAGGAAGGGCTGATAGGTATTAAGTGCCAACTGCATACCTTGATCTCATCTAATCCCTCAGTAACCCTGCAAGGTTTATGTTAATGTTCTTAGCTCTTTTTTTTTTTTTTGAGATGAGGAAACGGAAGTTCAGAGAAGCTAGGTAAACTGCCCAAGTTCACATAGCTAGCAAGTGATAGATAGAGCTGGGACCCGAACTTAATTCTGATTCCAAGTCTTTTTTTATATATAAATTTTTTTTAACTTTTACTTTATTTTTATTTTATTTTTTCTTTTCACAGAGACAGAGAGAGAGTCAGAGAGAGGGATAGAGAGGGACAAACAGACAGGAACGGAGAGAGATGAGAAGCATCAATCATCAGTTTTTCGTTGCAACACCTTAGTTGTTCATTGATTGCTTTATCATATGTGCCTTGACTGCAGGCCTTTAGCAGACTGAGTAACCCCTTGCTCGAGCCAGCGACCTTGGGTCCAAGCTGGTGAGCTTTTTTTTGCTCAAGCCAGATGAGCCCGTGCTCAAGCTGGCGACCTTGGGGTCTCGAACCTGGGTCCTCCGCATCCTAGTCCGACGTTCTATCCACTACGCCACCATCTGGTCAGGCTGATTCCATGTCTTTCTACGTCATGCCTGGCTGGCAAGCCCAAAAAACACATGGAGCCTGACCTGTGGTGGCGCAGTGGATAAAGCGTCGACCTGGAAATGCTGAGGTCGCCGGTTCGAAACCCTGGGTTTGCCTGGTCAAGGCACATATGGGAGTTGATGCTTCCAGCTCCTCCCCCCTATCTCTCTCTCCTCTCTGTCTCTCTCTGTCTCTCTCTCTCTCCTCTCTAAAATGAATAAATAAATAAAGAATAAAAAAAATGAATAAATAAAAAAAAAGAAACAAAAAACAAAAAGCACATGGAGGAGGCCTTAAGGACCCCAAGACTCCCAGGGTTATCTCTCCTCCTTGGGTGAAAACTGGTCTCAATTGGGGGTCCACTGACTTTTTTAGACAACGGAGGCATGCCAAGGACAGTGATGTTGAAGAATAATGATTTAAAACATTCCCTAATAGTCAGAAGATTTAATAATCCCAGAGATTCTAATGGAGAAAGAAGTTTGGGTCTTGAGATAAACAGGCTCATTAGCAAAAATGAGTTAGGGTGAAACCTATTCAGTTAACTGGAAGAGAGAATCTACGCCAGCTGTTTTGGCTCCTTTGAACTAAGAGACTGATGGTGGCTACCAGTGTATCATGGAGGTTCACAACGACCCTAAGGATAAAAGAAATTCTGTGCTGTTAATTCTGCCCTTGCTGCTCTGTGGTCAGTTGCTTGGTAGGAGGGCTCTATAGACTCTTTCCAGCAAGAGCCCTGGCCTGTCTCTCCAGCAGCCTCAGAGCTGTGTCACCCAGGACTCCTCCCAGTCTTAGGCCTTGCAGAGCAACCCAGAAGGGAGTAGGCCTTACAGATTCCACCTGGTCTGACTGCCCAGGACTGTCTCAGCAACATTTCCAGCGACTGCACGTAGGGAAAGCCAGACCGTCACACCCAGGGTGATACCCAGGGTTACAATGAGGAGCCTGGCATTGTGTTTCTCTTTGGCACTCTTAGTGATCCGTGGGTGTGCACACCTACCACTGGATTGCAAACTCCATGGAGGAAGGACCATGTCTTCTTTTTTTCTCTCATCATTTTTGCTGTGCTTGAATAAATTAACTGAGGTTGACTGACAGACATTGTATCCTCTGGGAGTTGACCTTGCAGATGGAGTTATAAACCCATCCTGAGGAAAGTGAGGCTCCAAGAACAATACATTTTGGAATCAGATAGGTCTAGGTTCCAGAGAAGAGTGTGAAGCCTGGGTTACTTCATCTGTAGAGTGAGGTAATGAGGCCCCATGTAGAAGCCAGCTGCGTGTAGGATTTGATGAGATGATGTGTGTGGTTGCTTAGCAGACAGCCCGGCACACAGCAACCCTCAGAGCAAGGACATAACACTCCTGCAACTACCACCAATGACTGGTGTGGCACTTGGTATTTCGATGAGGACTTTCAAATTTTTTTGACTATTACTCACATTACCACCAATTAATGTATATGCACATGTCTACCTTTAAATATAACTGAAATGCAAGTTTTATGAAATAATACCCTTAATATGTGTGATGAACTCTTTTTTTTTTCTTTTTTAATGCCATACAGAAATTCCAGGTGGAATGAACAAGTTCTGTATTTTTATTAGGGTGCTGGTAGCCTGAGGGTCTCTGTCAGAAATCACTGAACTCTACATTAACAGGGGTGCATTTATTGCATGGAGGTGTTATCAAAGGCCACCTGCAGAAGCAAGAGGAAAAGGTCCTGGAGCTTCAGGAGCTCTCTTTTTCCAGCTGTCATCAGCAGAAAGAAATGATGCTGTCACTGACAGGGGGACTGTCTAGACATGTGTTAAAGCAGGCTGTAGCACATAGGTACCCACCATCCTGCTTATATAAAATATTACATGTGGTTATCCGGAACAAAGCCAGATCTGGAAGGATTCTCACTAACCTGACAATAATAACCTTCTGGGAAAGGAATTTCACTGTATTAGATTTTTTTTTCTTTTTTACAATTGTATGCTATTTGTATACTTAAAACAAGATATATTTTAAATTTATTTTAAATTTATTTTTTAGATAGGTGATCCAGTCACATGGAAAATCCCCCTCCTGTTCTTGTCCTCTTTGGCAGAGACTCCCACTCTCAATGCTATAAGGTAAGTAATGTTCCTAATTTGCTATGTTTTCTTCCAGAATTTCTTTATGCATATGTAAGTAGATTTGTATAGAGATTCTTCATACAACTTTTCTGAGCTCTATCTCAAGGAAAGAAATTAGAATTCAAATTTAATGACTAGACATCCGGGCTCTGAAGGTTTTCCGTAATCAAACACATCTAATAGTAGCCAGTGGTCATGAGGTACAGCTCTCCAAAAGGAGGGAGGGCCTTTAGAAGTCATATATGTAAATCAATAATAGAGAAATATTTATTATAACGGGGCCACAAAATGCAAAGAAAAGGAAAACCACCCCAAACCTCTCCAATAATTAACATTAATTGAACATTTTTCTTTTCTTTTTTTTTTTTGTATTTTTCTGAAGCTGGAATTGGGGAGGCAGTCAGACAGACTCCCGCATGCACCCGACCGGGATCCACCCGGCACATCCACCAGGGGGCGATGTTCTGCCCACCCAGGGTGTTGCTCTGTCGCGACCAGAGCCATTCTAGCGCCTGAGGCAGAGGCCACGGAGCCATCCCCAGTGCCCGGGCCATCTTTTGCTCCAATGGAGCCTCGGCTGCGGGAGGGGAAGAGAGAGACAGAGAGGAAGGAGAGGGGGAGGGGTGGAGAAGCAAATGGGCGCTCCTCCTGTGTGCCCTGGCCGGAATCGAACCCGGGACTTCCGCACGCCAGGTCGACGCTCTACCACTGAGCCATCCGGCCAGGGCCTAATTGAACATTTTTCTAGTTTCTATTGGCAGTGTTAGCCAATAGAACTTTCTGCAATAACAGAAATATGATTTCTTTTTTTTTTTTTTTTGTGGCAGAGACAGAGAGAGTCAGAGAGAGGGACAGACAGGAAGGGAGAGAGATGAGAAACATCATTTCTTTGTTGTGGCTCCTTAGTTGTTCATTGACTGCTTTCTCATATGTGCCTTGACCTGGGGGCTACAGCTGACTGAGTGACTCCTTGCTCGAGCCAGCGACCTTGGTCTCAAGCTGGTGAGCCTTGCTCAAACCAGATGAGCCTGAGCTCAAGCTGGCGACCTCAAGGTCTCGAACCTGGGTCCTCCACATCCCAGTCCAATGCTCTATCCACTGCGCCACCGCCTGGTCAGGCCAGAAATATAATTTCTATGTTATTATGGTAACCACTGTCTACAGATGCACAGTGAGTGCTTGAAAAGTGGCTTGTGCAATTGAGGACCTGAATTGTTTCTTTTACTTTGATTCATTTTAACTGAAAAATACACAGCTGCTAGTGTCTGGGACCTGCCGTAAGGGACAGGGTAGCTCTGGCCCCTTTTCAGCGCATACATGTGAGCGGAAGGATGTAGCAAAAGGCATTTGGGCATGGCTTTTCAAAAGCCTCATAATCATGATTACCAAAATTAGTCTAGGAAATTTCCTTCTAGGAATTATCCTAAAGAAATGGCGATGACTTTGCTCAGAATCCAGCTCGGAGAATGTCTGTTAGCTGAAAAAACTGGAATGCTGTCGGAAAATGCTTACTGACATGGGACTGTGTTCACAGCTGTCTCTTAAGTGAAAGCCAGGTTACAAAGCGGGATGATTTCATTAACACATAAAAATAAATAGCCTGAAAAGATATATTGCAAAGTGCTCAGGACACGGCAGGCGCTCCACAAATATTTGTCAAATGAATGAGTGATTAACAGCACTGGGTGGTGAAATTACGGGTGATTTTATATTTTCTTCTGCTCCTTTGTTTATATATTCTAACTTTCTATAGTGAGCACATACACTGTTGTAATATGAAAAAAACAATTTATTGAAAACAGCAGTATAGTTACTAGGTCATAATATTTCAAAGCTGGAAGGACCTTTGGAGACAAAGGCACACATGGCTAGTTAATGGCAGAAACCCAGATTTCCCAACTCCACACAAACATCTTCGGAAGCCAAGGAGAAAAGATTGCTGGATTGTCTCCTGTTTTGGATTATCCCTGGCCAGGCCGAAGTCTCTCTCAGTGTGGCAGTTCCGGAGTGGACTTAGAAAAAACTAAGGGTATTAATGCTTCTCAAAGAGATAACAAAACATCGCAAAAAATCTCACTAACAAACTGTGGGCATCATGACCTTTGCTCTAGCTGGGCCTGCTTCCCCCAAATTGCCCTCAGTTGTCACTCTGGCAGGGACACCCTCTAGGACTCCCTGTCCAGCCAGCAGGTGGGAGAGAAGTCTCTGTCCCTTGTAGGAGGAAGTCTCCTGGTTGTCCCCATGGTTTGGCTGTCCTTCAAAGACTGTTCTCTGTGGAAATTCTTAAGTTGCTACCTTAGCTGTCCTTTCTTTTTATTCGCCCTTTGCCGTTGGTGTTCATGTTCAGTAGGAACGTTATTATGTGAGATGATTATCGCCACCTCACAGCTCTTAGTTCCGTGACTCAATTCATTTAATCACATTTTATTTTGAGTACCAACTAGGTTCTACACACATTGGTGGATACAGTAAGGTACAGAAAGGTATTTACCCAAGAGGAATGAGAACATAGCACCCACAAAAAGATTAAACTTGTATGAAAATGTTCACAGCAGCTTTAGTCACATGAGTCTCAACCGGTAACAACCCAAATGCCCATCAGCAGGAGGACAGATAAACAAGTCGTGGCATATGCATTCAATGGAATACCACTCAGCAATAAAAAGTCATGGTGAAATACGAATATGCACAACAGCGTGGGTGAACCTAAAATACATTGTATTCAATAAAAGAAGTCAGAAAATAAAGAGTGCCGAGTGTGCGATTCCATTTATATGAAGTTTTAGAGCAGGCAAAATTAACCTAAGGTGAAAAAAATCAGGAGATGTTGTCTCTGGGTAGGTGGGAGGGGGTACCAGATGAGAAGGGACGGAGGATAGTGGGAGCGGGACAAGCTCTAAATCCATGCCAGCGAACCTTTTTATAAAAACCGCCTACTTTTGCAGTGCTGGTCAACCTGGTCCCTCCCGCCCACTAGTGGGCGTTCCAGCTTTCATGGTGGGCGGCAGCAGAGCAACCAAATGGCGCTGCGATTGGCTCTAAATTGTGAAGGGCTCTGGGTTACTCAGCTGTACCTGCTTGTTAAAATTGTGTAGCCTAAGGTCTGCACGTTGTAATATGTGCAACTTTTACCTAAAGAAAGGGGGGCTATGAGAAAACAGTAATGACATAGATTAGGAGAGGGAGGGAGATATAGGTATAGATGAAACAGGAATGGCAGAATGTTCATCATTGTTGAAAATGAGAGATGGGTACGTTATTCTCTTTACTTTGTAAATGTTTGAAATGTTCTACAATGAAAAATTTTTGTCCTGGCTGGATGGCTTGGTTGGTCAGAGCATCGTCCCAAAATGCAGAGGTTGCTGGTTTGATCCCTGGTCAGGGCACATGCAGGAGCAGATCTGTGTTCCTGTTTCTCTTTCTCCCTTCCTCTCTCTCTAAAATCAATCAAATAAACATTTTAACAAAAAACTTTTTAAAAAATCAAACCTGTTATCTGTCGATATTATAGCTTGGGACCCAGCAGATAATTTGAGGAGAGTCTAATAAAGGGACTATTTATAAAGGCCAAGATAGTGTGGAGAAACCACAAAGGTTGTACATGATGACTTCTTTCCAAAGAGTACAATATGGAAAAGATGAGCAGGGGGTGGAGGGGAGAGAAAAAGCAGCTCTGTGGTGGGGAAATCTGGTACCACTTCAGCCAGAGGATTAAGATCAACATCAACAGTCATAAATCATATCCATAGTATGTATCTTTAATGTGATATGATGAAAATGGCACTTGAATTATGCAGTCTTTCTCCTCACAACCCACAAGTTCAGTCTCATCATGAGAAAAACAGACAAATTTCAGTAGAGGGCATCATGCAGAGTATCTGATCAGTCCTCAAAACAGTCAAGGTTGTGCATCAATGGGCACAATCAACAGAGTGAAGTCTGACTAGGCAGTGGTGCAGTGGATAGAACACTGTCCTGGGACGCAGAGGACCCAGGTTCAAAACCCCAAGGTCGCCAGTTTGAGCACAGGCTCACCAGCTTGAGCACGGGATTGCTGGCTTGAGTGTAATTTCATAGTCATGACCCCATGGTCACTGGCTTGAGCCCAAAGATCATTGGCTTGAAGCCCAACATTGCTAGCTTGAGCAAGGGGTCACTCGGTCTGCTGTAGCACCCCAGTCAAGACACATATGAGAAAGCAATCAATGAACAACTAAGGTGCTGCAATGAAGAATTGATGCTTCTCATCTCTCTCCTTTCCTGCCTGTCTGTCCTTGTCTGTCCCTCTCTCTATCTCTCTCACTAAAAACAAAACAAAAAAAGCCAAAACAGAATAAAAAGGCAACCTACAGAATGGGGGAGAATATGAGTAAATCATATATCTGATAAGGGCTTAATACATAAAATATATAAAGAACTCTTGCCTGGCTTGTGGTGGTGCAGTGGATAAAGCATTGACCTGGAACGCTGAGGTTGCAGGCTCGAAGTCATGGGCTAGCCCAGTCAAGCCACATAGGACAAGCAATGAGCAACTAAAATGAAGCAACTATGAGTTGAAACTTCTCACTCCCCGTGACCCTCCTTCTTTCTCCTCTCCCTGTAAAAATAAATAAATAAAGTCTTTAAAAAAAAAGAATTCTTATGGCTCAACAACAAAAACCTGATTAAAATGTAGACAAAAAACCTGAATAGAGATTTTTTTCCAAAGAAAACCTGTGGTTGGCCAGTAAAGCATATGGAAAAATAACATCACTAACCATCAGGGAAATACAGATCAAAACCACAGTGAGATATAACAGCATACCTATTAGGTTGGTTACTTTTTTTTTTTTTAATTACAAATGTTGACAAGGATGTGGCGAAGTTGGAACCCTTGTGCACTGTTGGTGGAAATAAAAAATGGTATAGCTTCTATGGAAAACAGTATGGCAGTTCTTACTTACCATATGACCCAGCAATTCCATTTCTGGGCATATACCCAAAAGAACTAAAAGCAGAGTTTCGAAGAGGCATTTGTACACTTATGTTCACAATAGCCAAAAGGTGGAAGGAACCCAAGTGTCCGTCAGTGGATGAATGGATAAACAAAATGTGGAATATACAAACAATATACATAGGTAAAACTTGAGCATGTTATATTAACTGAAATAAGATAGTCACAGAAAGTCAAAAACTGTATGACTCCACCTAGATATATATTTTTTTTCTATTTCCACCTTTGAAAGCTATCTGAAGTAGTCAAATTCCTAGAAACAGAAAGTAGAATGGTGGCTACCAGGGGCTGGGGAGAGGGTATAAGTGGAGTTGCCTCATGAGTGCAGAGTTTCAGTTTTGCAAGATGAAAATGTTCTGGAGATCTGTTGCACAATCTATGTGAGTGTACTTCGGGCACTACTGACTTGAAAATGATTAAGATGGTGAATTTTGTTATGCATATTTTACCATAATTTAAAAAAACTTTCAAGATCATCAAAAGGAAGGAAAGTCTGAGAAACTGTCACAGTCAGAGAAATCTAAGGAGACATGATGACTACATGCAATGCAGTGTCCCGGACAGGATTCTGGAACACAAAAAGGACATTAGGTAAACTAAGGATGTCTGAATAAATGATGGACTATTTAATAATGACATGTCAACACTGGAGCATTAACATACACTAATTGTAACAAATGTACCACACTAATACCAGATGTTAAACATAGGGGAAAAGGGGTTTGGGGTATATGGAAACTCTGTATTTTGTTGTTGTACCTTTGGCCAGCGTTGTCCATTTTACCCACCATCCACTTCTAGCGAGCACCAATCTTTCCTCTGTATCGATGAGTTTGGCTTTTGTTTGTTTCTTTTTTTAGATTCCACTTATGAGTGAGATCGTATATTATTTGTCTTTCCGTATTCATAAAGAAATAGAAAATCTGAACAGACTGATTACTAGTAAGGAGGTTGAAGCAGTAATCAAAAACCTCCAAACAAACAAAACTCCAGGACCAGATGGCTTCACTGGTGAATTCTTCCAAACATTCAAAGAAGAATTAATACCAATCCTTCTCAAACTCTTCCAAAAAATAGAAGAGGAGGGAACATTTCCAAACTCATTTTACAAGGCCAGCATTACCCTAATACCAAAACCAGGCAAGGACGCCACAAGGAAAACAAATTACAAGTCAGTATCCCTGGTGAACATAGATATTAGCAAACAAAATATTAACAAACTAAAATCAACAATACATTGAAGGGATCATCCGTCATGATCAAATGGGATTTATTCCAGGGATGCAAGGATGGCTGAACATATACAGTCCAACTAATTTATCTACCACATCAACAAAGCTAAGTTGTATGATCATCCCAATATATGCAGAAAAAGCATTTGACAAGATTTGACATCCATTTATGATTTTAAAAAAAGAAAAAACTCTCAACAAAGTGGGTATAGAAGGAACATATCTCAACATAATAAAGACCATATATGACAAGTTTACAGCTAACATTTTACTCAGTGGTGAAAAGCTAAAAGCCTCTCATCTAAGATCAGGAATAAAATAAGGATAGTCACTCTTTCTACTTTTTATTCAACATAGTGTTGGATGTCTTAGCCAGAGCAATTAGAAAACTCTATTATCTTCACAATTTTTCTGTAAATCTAAAACCATTTTACAACATAGAGTCTATTTTTAAGAAAACCAAAACCTAAGTCTTACCCCCAAGGAATGTCATGTCTGGGGGCATGAACTCTGAGTTGGTCAACTGGGTTCAAACCCTGTTTTCCCCATGACCTGGCAGTGGGCCCTTGAGGGAATGATGTAACCTCTTGGAGTGAGCTTCTTCAGTAAAGTTGGCAGGTAATACCAGGGCCTACCTCACGGGGGAGCTGTGAAGACTAAATTAGATACACCATACTACTGTAAGTGCTTAGCACAGGGGTCGGGAAACTTTTTGAGTGAGAGAGCCATGAACGCCACATATTTTAAAATGTAATTCCGTGAGAGCCATACAACGACCCATGTACGTTAGGCATTATCCAATAAAAATTTGGTGTTGTCCCGGACGACAGCTGGGATTGGCTCCAGCCACCCGCAACCATGAACATGAGTGGTAGGAAATGAATGGATTGTAATACATGAGAATGTTTTATATTTTTAACGTTATTATTATTTTTATTATTAAAGATTTGTCTGCAAGCCAGATGCAGCCATCAAAAGAGCCACATCTGACTCGCGAGCCATAGGTTCCTGACCCCTGGCTTAGCACCACCAGGGCTGGTTGTAGCTGCTGCTCTTCCTCAAAGAGTTAGGAATGAAGGCACATAGTCCAGTGGTTGAGAGTGTGCATTTCAGAGCCAGGCACTCTGGATTCAAATCCTGCTTCCTTCAGTGTCTATTTATAAAATTGGGAGCCAGTCACTTGGACTGAGCCTCAGTTTCCTTAACTGTAAAATGGGGTGATTACCATCCACCCAGACACCCAGAAGGGCGGTTGGGAGGATTGGATGAGTGCACTACGTGCCAAGGGCAAGCACTCGATCAATCAGTGGGAGCTGTGGGAGGAAAGTAGATGTTTAGTAAGAGCCCCGGGGTGGAGCGAATGAAACTGCCTGCATGGCCAGGCCGCTTCCCCCAGGGAGCTGCAGGAGCAGGCCTGCTCTGCTTCTGGGCCCAGGCTGCTGAGGGGCCTGCCTCTCAGCACTCCCTCCCTCCTCCGCCAAGGTCCTGTATGACCTGCTCCTCCGCCTTGTGAGGTCCTCCCAGGTCTCCAGCTTTGGAACAAAACCTCCGTCTGCTGCTCTGCCACTGTTCTCTGTCTGAACTCTGATTAGGCTCTTATCTCAGTGTCTCTGCCCTGCTTGGCTGTCTGTCACATTCAATTCCATTCCAGAGCTTTCATCCTGCCCTGAGTGTCCCTGTGTGTGAGGTTCTGGGACATGGGGCCTGGTCTTTGTCGTCCTCAGTTCCCCGTGATCCTGAGCACTGTGTCTGGAACACGGCAGCTTCTTAGTCCGTGGCTGCTGCACAGAATGAATTATTGAGCAGCTAACTTCCGGGCCTCGATGTAGTTGGATTTCAAGGTCCTGTGAATCACTGGCACACATTCCACTTCAAAAGTACCTCCTCTCTCTGGACTCCCTCTAGCCCCAATGTCCACGATTAGAGCGTCACCGCTTTGACTTAAACCAAATTGGGACCTTGAACCTAATAAAAATGTAACATTCTGTATCAGAGTCCTGGCAAGGGACAGAAGGACACTCAAAAGGGTTTAACTGAAAAATGAAATAAGGCAGTTAGTGACAGGACTACCTACAGCAGGGGTCCCCAAACTTTTTACACAGGGGGCCAGTTCACTGTCCCTCAGACCATTGGAGGGCCGGACTATAAAAAAAACTATGAACTATGAACAAATCCCTATGCACACTGCACATATCTTATTTTAAAGTAAAAAAAAAAACATAATGAGAACAAATACAATATTTAAAATACAGAACAAGTAAATTTAAATCAACAAACTGACCAGTATTTAAATGGGAACTATGCTCCTCTCACTGACCACCAATGAAAGAGGTGCCCCTTCCAGAAGTGCGGCAGGGGCCGGATAAATGGCCTCAGGGGGCCGCAGTTTGGGGACCCCTGACCTACAGGGAAGAGGGAGGGTGGGGAGGTACCTGGGGCTGGGACAGCAGACAGCTGATAGCGCACTGGAGGGTGGAAGGGCTGCAGGGAGCCCAGGGAGAGTGGAACTGGCAGGGCCTCCCTGAGGGGCACAGAGGCTGTAGAGGTGCAGCCACTGCCACATGGGCAGAAGCTGCAGGGGATGAACTATCTCCTAGCTCCCTCACATCTCCTGGCCGGGTCCCCATTGGCCAAACCCGACCCCAGCCGGAAGCCAGAGGGTGAAGAGCCTGGCCATGTGATCCTCAGGGGTCAGCCTCCCAGGAACAAAGATAACATGGGTCTGGAATGGAGGTGGAGGACCAAACCGAGACTAAACCTTCAGAGGTGACAGACAGGCTCCAGTCATGAACACTGCAGCCTAAACAAAGGCCTCCGATCCTTTAAGGAGAGAGGCAAAGGAGACGAGGAATCAGGGTCCTGTAGAGTTAGAAAAGAGCGGCTTCTCCTAAGCGCCCCTTCTTTTGCCTCTGTAACTTGTTTCCTAAAGCCCATTTCTTCTACCTCTGTCACTTTCTAAATACCGTAAACCATCTCTTATAAAAAATAAAAATTAAAAAATAAGTAGGGGCCCTGGCCAGTTGGTTCAGCAGTAGAATGTCGGCTCGGCATGTGGAAGTCCCAGGTTCGGTTCCCGGTCAGGGAACACAGAAGCGCCCATCTGCTTCTCCTCCTTTCCCCTTTCCTTCCTTTCTATCTCTCTCTTCCCCTCCCACAGCCAAGGCTCCATTGGAGCAAAGTTGGCCCAGGCACTGAGGACGGCTCTGTGGCCTCCGCCTCAGGTGCTAGAATGACTCCGGCCACAGCAGAGCAACACCCCAGATGGGCAGAGCAACACCCTCTGGTGGGCATGCTGGGTGGATCCTGATTGGGCACATGCGGGAGTCTGTCTATCTGCTTTCCTGTTTCTAACTTTGGAAAAAAATACAAAAAGGAGAGAGATAGAAAAAGAAAGAAAAGGAAGGGAAAGGAAGGAAGGAAGAAAAGAAAGAAAGAAGAAAGAGAGAAAGAAAAGAAAGGAAGGAAGGAAGGAAGGAAGGAAGGAAGGAAGGAAGGAAGGAAGGAAGGAAGGAAGGAAGGAAGGAAGAAAGGAAAAAAGGAAGAAAAGGAAAAGGGCATGCATGACTGGGGAATGTTGACCTCCGCCCTTCCCCAGTGACGACAAACCTGGCCTGTTTCCAGTGGTGGCTCTGGAGTTTCCATGTGGGCCAGCAATCCGGATGATGGGAAACCAGTGATATGTAGCAAACACTAGGGCTTTACTTGGATCTGAGTAGCGAGGGATGGTGTTGATGAGGACTATGGGGACATTAAAAGCTCCACCATCTCAGCCATCCCTTCTGCTCCTGAGCAAAGCTTTGTCATGACAGGACTTCTTGGAGCCTCAAAGATGCTAAAGTGGGCTGAGGTCCTGAGTTTCAGGAGACGTGAGCTGTGATCTGGGAGATGTCCTTGACCACAGGAGCCCGCTCACCCACCTCCTTTGGGACTAGCAGGCCATACTTTGTGGGAAGTGCATGGATTGGGTAGAATGCTGTATTCCAGCCTGAGGTTGGAAAGGGGAGGGGAAATGGGATCAGTGGCGAAGGTGACATGAGAGGTTCTCTTGGGGCTAGGAAGGGCCAGGGGTCAAAGAGGGCCTTGCTACTCAAAATGGAGTCCAGGGACCAGGAGCATCACCAGCAGGCTTGCTGGATATGAAGAATTTCAGGTCACACCCACACCTACTGAATCAGGGCTTGCATTTTCACAAGATCCCTAGGTATTCTGATGCATCATGTAATCTCAGAAGCCCGGCTCTAATCCACCTGCTCAGGGCAGCTAGCCTACCCATTCCCCCTCAGCACACCTGTGCTTTTAGTTTTCCCCTCAGATCCTACTTTTTGTTCAGAACATTCAACAAACACTGAGTCCATGCCTATCTAACGCTGGGGATACAGAAGTTCATAGCAGGCACAAAAGCAAAATAGAAAATGTCAACCCAGTGTGGGAAATGCTAAAATAAGGATGCTCTGTGTGGAGTAAATGTGGGTGGAGTGAAAAAGGCCCCCCGACCTGTGGTGTGGAATGGTGGTCGGGGAATGCTTCGTGGAGCCGTGCTCCTCCACAGACCTAAATTTCCTTTCTAGATCTCACCCTGGTCCTGGGGTCAGCACCCCTTGCGTGGCCAAAAATCTTCCTTCTCTGATTATTTCACTGTTTGTGTGCTCAGGATTTATTTTATTAACTAAATTGTGCTCCTCTCGTTTCCTCCACCTCTGACACCTAGAAGGCCCTGAATTCTAAATGGGAGAGGATGAATGGACAGGTGAATTAGTGAATGAATGAGATGGTACCGGTTACAAGTACACTAGGTAATCGCGAGACTCCTTTTTCCTGTCATCTATCAACTTGCTTTGCAGACCCCCTTATCCATCTCTTCCTGTCTACATGATTTTTGAAGTGAGTTTATTTCCTCATTTATGAGTGTTTTAGGAACAGCACATAGAATAAATGAGGAGGCCTCTAATAAGGAAGTGGTTAAAAATACAGACTCAGGCCAGACACTGAGGTTCAAATCCTGGCTTCATTATTTACTAGGTTGGTAGGCATGCTACTTTACCTCTCTGTGCCTCAGTTTTTGCATCTTCCAAATGGAGATAAAAATAGTACCATACTCATAGGGTTAATGGCGGCGGGGGGGGCGGGGGCGGTTACAGTTGTTATCTGTAAGGTACCTAGGACAGTGCCTGGCAGTTGGTAATTGTGATGAAGTGTTTGCTATTCTTAGGAACTTGCTATGTGCTGGGTTTGTGATTCACTTGCCTGGCCTCAGGTAATCACAGAGACCATGTGAATGGCAACAGCAGGAGGCTGATCTTCACCACATACACATCAGAGAGTCCTTGGAGCTGGAGGAGAAAGGTCTTTGTGCTCAGCAGGAGGCCACCGGGGCCATGGGCTTGCCTGGGGCCATCACAGACTAGTCACTGCTTTCATGGGAACTAGAAAGGCCTTCTCCTCCTGCTGTTCTCATCCAGGACTCTGTGATTGATTCTCTTGTTAGGGATCTCCCTGACCTCCTCCTCTTTGAAGCCCACGGGGCTGGTGGCCTTTCCACTTCCCCTCACTGCTAATTGGAAGTCAGTGCGTTGGCTCTGGCAGGCAGATGATGATACCCAGGCTTGGCTGGCACTGAAACTATTTTGTAGAGTTCCTATTGAGTGAGTTCTGAAGACTGGAGGGCCAATGTGTTTAACTTGGGCAGCCCTGGGGCCTTGGCTGCATCTGCTTCTTCTAAGTCAGCAGAGCCCCGAGCCACCTTCCCCAGCGACGTGGGATCGGAATCAGCACGTGCGCCTCGCCTGGGAATGAGCAGTGTCATGGGGATGGCATTTCTCACTCTAGGCCAGTTTAAAGGCATTTGGCTGATTCTGTGGCTCCAAGATGTCCTTAGAAACTTGGGGGATTTTGTACCATTGCTTTCTGGCCGGGCTGCCTCTGATCTGGACAGAGCAGGGCAGGTTCCTGCCTTCAGGCCCAGGGCTCGATTCAGCAGAAGGATGCACTCAATCTTGGGGAGCAAGAGGGCAAACAGTGCCACTGCCCTGCCTAGGAACTCAGGGAAGAGCCACTGAGGTGGCCCCCAGACCAGAGGGCAGGGTAGAGAGTAAGGCGAGAGTGCTGTTTTCAGTGGCTGACTAAGGGGGGCTCCCAGGGACAGTACAAAGATTCAGGAATGTTGGTGTTCCTAATAGCGGCCAGGAGATGGTGTCAACTCAAACAGTTGTCACCTTTAGCACCTTGGACACAGTGTCAGCTTGCTCATGTGGGTCACCAGCACCCGTCTGACCTCGATTCCTTCCCTTTACTGGTTCATATTCCGTGAAGGAGCAATGATGTCACAGTCTGTTCTGTGAAGACCCTCAGGAGTTTCCCTGTCTTTTTAGTTTTTTAACTTTTGCTTGGAAATAATTTCAAATTTACAGAAAAGTTGCAAACATAGTATTAAGAAATTTCAATATGCCCTTCAGCCAGATTCACTGTTCCCGTTTTGCTGTATTTATTCTCTCCCTGTGTATGTATATATGTGCACAGGGCAGAGCGAAAGGAGGCTTATAGCTGTGAGTATATGAAACCATTTATTCTTATATTATTATTTATTATTGTGTTATTTTTATTGCAACTATAAACCTCCTCTTTCCTCACCCTGTATATGTATATATGTGTGTGTGTGTACACATATCTGTGTATATATATGCACATACACATATCTGAACTGCTTGAAAGTAAGTTGTAGCACATTTACCCCTTAATACTTCAGAATATATTTTCTTTTTTTATTTTTAAGATTTTATTTATTGATTTCAGAGAAAGGAGAAAGAGTAATGAGGGAGGGGAGGGACAGGAAGCATCAACTTGTAGTAGTTGCTTCTCGTATGTGTCTTGACCAGGCAAGACATACGGAGTTTTGAACTGGTGACCTCAGCATTCCAGGTCAATGCATTATCCACTGTGCCACCACAGGTCAAACTGTGTGTATAGTCTAAGAGCAAATATGTTTGACTATATAGCACAATACAATTGTAAAATTCAGAAAAGTTAACATCAATCCAGTACTATAATCTACAGTTCATATTTCAGTTTCACCAGTTTTCAGTAACGTATTTTATAGCTGCCCCCCCCAATCTGGAATCTAATCCAAGATGAGCACAACATGTTGTCAAGTGTCTTTAGACTTCTTTAATCTAGAATTATTCCTTAATCTTTGTCTTTCGTGTCCTCAGGAGTTTTCTAAATGAACATAAATCTGAAAGCATTTTCATGGCTGTCACTTCTTTAAATGCTAACTCAAAAAAAAAATTTCTTTTCAGTTCCTTGCCTTTGAAGCCTCAAAACAGGTGGGTTTGACAATAATCTATTTTGGTCATGCCTGGGCATTTTTGGCTTACCCATCTATGCCAGTCTCAAATGTTCCTGAGATTAGTTCTTGGGTCCACAGTAGATGTGTAACAAGTACTTGCTGATTTGCCAGGAGAGAAAGTGGATTAATGACTAGATTAAATAACCTGAGTGACATTCCAGAAAGGTTTTGCTGATGTAAATGAAGAGACAAAAGGTTGGCTCCACTAGGGGTGAATACCGGGGGCATTTTTCCAAGGACAGGAGCTGGCTTGGACCTCTGTTACTTATTTCTATTAAGTGGTTCACTAAGGTTCTTTTCCTTCTCGAATTCCCCAGCAGGAGAGCTAGGAACCTCCAGTTTAGGTTGTTGCATCCACCGAGGGAGGGAGGGAATCAGTGTTGCCAGGTTCCTCCAAACTTTGACATGTATTTTTGACCTCCTGCCCAGGGTCTATAAATTTGGATCATCTCCACAGGAACAACAGAGAAGAAAGCTTTGAAGTCAACCTATTCATGGGAGCCAGTCTCCAAGATGGCCTCCAACCTTGCCAACCTCCTCCCCTAGTATCCCCTGCCCCGCCCAACCGTTAGCCTCCTCCTACCAAATCAGGGCTGGCCTAGGTGAACAATAGAATATGGTGAACGTGATAGTGTCTGACTTCTGAGGCTAAGTCATAAAAGATAATGCAGCTCCCATTATCTTGGTCTCTTGGCTGGCTTTTTTAAGAAGAAGCCAACTACTCTGAGGACACTCAGACATCCCTGTGGGATGTCCATGTGGAGAACTGAGGCCCCCAGCCAAGAGCCAGCACTGACTTGCCAGCTATCAGTGAGCCATCTTAGAAATGAGTCTTTCTAGCTCCAGCCAAGCCTTCAGGTGGCTGTTACGTTGACCAGCATCTGATGGCAACCTCATGAGAGAGAGACCTGGAGGCTACTTTCCATTCATAGTGCTTCCAAATTCCTGACCCACGTAAACTGAGAGAGATAATAAGCGATTATTATTTTAAGCCATCAAGCTTTGGGGTACTTTTCTATGCAAGACGAGATAACTGATATATTATTCCATTGAAAAATATAAAGAGGCATATGACCCAGCAATTCCATTGCTCAATATATCCCCAAGGAATTGATAGCATATATCTAAACAATGTGTATACCATGTTCATTGCAGCATTATTCACAATAGTCACAAAGTGGAAACAACCAGAATGTCTACCAACTGATGAATGGATAAATGAAATGTGGTCTATCCATACAATAGTATGTTTTTCAGTCATAGGAAGAAACTGAAGTTCTGATACCTGCTGCAATATGGATGAACCTTGAAATTATTAGGCTAAGTGCAAGAAGTCAGATCCAAAAGGCCACATGATGTGTGATTCATTTACATGACATATTCATAATAGGCAAATAGAAAGTTGATTTGTGGTTGCCTAGAGTTGCAGAGCATGGGAGAATGAGGGGTGAATGCTAATGGGTACAGGGTTCCTTTTTGAAAGTATAGTGATGAAAATGTTCTAAAATGGATTGTGGTGATGGTGGCACAATACTGTGAATATATTAAGTGCCATTGAATTGTACACTTTAAATGGGTAAATTGTATGGCATGTGAATTATATCTCAATAAAGCTGCTATAAAAAATTATAAAGAGCCTGACCTGGCAGTGGTGCATCAGACTGGGACTCAAAAGGACCCAGGTTTGAAACCTTGAGGTCACTGGCTTGAGCACGGGCTCATCTGGCTTCAGCGTGGGCTCAGCAGCGTAAGTGAGGGGTCGCTGGCTTGAGGATGGGATCATAGACATAATCCCATGGTCACTGGCTTGAAGCCCAAGGTCGCTGGCATGAGCCCAAGGTTGCTGGCTTGAGCAAGGGGTCACTTGCTCTGCTGTAGCCACCCCCACACCATCAAGGCACATATGAGAAAGCAATCAATGAACAACTAAGGAGCTGCAACAAAGAGCCGCAAGGAAGAATTGATGCTTCTCATCTCTCCCTTCCTATCTGTCTGTCCCTCCATCTCTCTCTCTCTCTCTCTCTCTCTCTCTCTCTGTCACACACACACACAAACACACACACAAAAAATATTATAGCCCTGGCCAGTTGGCTCAGCGGTAGAGCGTTGGCCTGGCGTGTGGGGGACCCGGGTTCGATTCCCGGCCAGGGCACATAGGAGAAGCACCCATTTGCTTCTCTACCCCCCCTCCTTCCTCTCTGTCTCTCTCTTCCCCTCCCGCAGCCAAGGCTCCATTGGAGCAAAGATGGCCTGGGCGCTGGGGATGGCTCCTTGGCCTCTGCCCCAGGCGCTAGAGTGGCTCTGGTCGTGGCAGAACGACGCCCCGGAGGGGCAGAGCATCGCCCCCTGGTGGGCAGAGCATCGCCCCTGGTGGGCGTGCCAGGTGGATCCCGGTCAGGCACATGCGGGAGTCTGTCTGACTGTCTCTCCCCGTTTCCAGCTTCAGAAAAATACCAAAAATAAATAAATAAATAAATAAATAAATAAATAAATAAATAAATATATCTATATCTATATCTATATCTATATCTATATATCTATATATATATATATATTATAAAGAGACAGCTATCCTGGGGACCTCATAGGGGTTTAGTTCCTATTCTTTTGGATTAAGACATTAATGTCTTTTTTTGCTGGGGGCTTGGAGAAGGCCTTAAGAGACTTCCTTGGCTACAAGGTGCAAAGACTTGCTGGCATTGAAAGTGAGGCGCACAGGGGCTGATCTAAAATAATTAAAGAATAGTTCTAACCTACCAAATGCTGTGTGATCAGAATCACGAATTGTAATCCTGACAAGATTAGATTTGGGGGAAGACATTAATAGCAGAACCTGATTTCCTAAAGTCCCAGTGAGAATGTGATGTTTCCACCCTGTGAGAATGAGGGTCAGCCATTGTCCAGAGCAGTCTTCCTCCTCTGCCTGCTGGAGCTGGAGCCTAGATGTTAAACCAGATTTTTTTTTTTTTAAACAACTTTTCTTTTTTTTAAAAAATATTTTATTTATTGATTTTTAGAGAGAGAGAAAGAGAGAGAGAGAGAGAGAGAAGGGGGAGGAGCAGGAAGCATCAACTCCCATATGTGCCTTGACCAGGCAAGCCCAGGATTTCGAACCGGTGACCTCAGTATTCCAGGTCGACGCTTTATCCCACTGCGCCACCACAGGTCAGGCCAAACCAGATTTTTTTTATCAACCCAGATCACTGGTGTTTTATCCCAGAGCATCTACTCTGAATTCTCAGAAATTACAGATTAAAAGTGGTCACTATCTCCAATACCAATATGCTGGGTGCCACGAAGTTTTATAGTCATTTTTATTTTATTTTTTTTCAATTATAGGAGAAAGGTTTTATTTAGAAAGTTACAGAGGTAGTAGAAGTGAGCCAGCTGGGTCTATAGGCTCAGGAAACAAGCTACAGAAGTGAAAGAAGGGCCCGTGGAGTTTAGGAGGGAGAGAGGCACAGATATCAAGCCTGGGGGGAGCCTGCAGAGGGGTGGGGCGGAGAGGTGGGCGGGACAGGTGTCAGCTGCTGAGAGGGAGAGCTCCTGTAATTACTGTTGGCTTTTTTTTTTAGTTTTTTTAAAGATTTTATTTATTCATTATAGAGAAAGGAGAGAGAGAGAGAGAGAGAGAGAGAGAGAGAGAGAGAGAGAGAGAGAGAAGGGTGGAAGAACAGGAAGCATCAACTCCCATATGTGCCTTGACCAGGCAAGCCCAGGGTTTTGAACCAGCAACCTCAGCATTTTCAGGTTGACGCTTTATCCACTGCGCCACCACAGGTCAGGCCCTGTAATTACTGTTTAAAAATAAAATCTGGCCTGACCAGGCGGTGGCGCAGTGGATAGAGCGTCGGACTGGGATGCGGAAGGATCCTGGTTCGAGACCCCAAGGTCGTCAGCTTGAGCGCGGGCTCATCTGGTTTGAGCAAAAAGCTCACCGGCTTGGACCCAAGGTCGCTGGGCTCCAGCAAGGGGTTGCTTGGTCTGCTAAAGGCCCACGGTCAAGGCACGTATGAGAAAGCAATCAATGAACAACTAGGAAGTCGCAGCGCGCAACGAGAAACTGATGATTGATGCTTCTCATCTCTCTCCGTTCCTGTCTGTCTGTCCCTGTCTATCTCTGCCTTAAAAAAATAAAATAAAATAAAAACAAAATCTGGCTCTGTTTATGCTTATCTCCCTTTTCAAAATGTTCTTTAGAAATTTTGTTTATTTTTCAAAATTAGTTTTTATTATTTTAGAGGTCAAGGATAATCAAGATGGTCTGTAATTATTTAGTATAAAATAAAAGAGGGAGAAATTAAGGTGGTTTTCTTTTTTTTTAATGACATGGTTTTTAAGGTGAATTGTAGTCCCATTTTACAGATGAGATAAGTGAGACCCAAGGACATTAAGTGACTTGTTCAAATTGATGTGGGTCATACATATGTCTGGGATTCTCAGTTTAGAGTTCTCACTGTTAGTCCACGTTGCCTCTACCGACGTACACAATGGGATTCAATAAAAGGAATTAAATCTTGTTATGACTGATGCCCATGCCCACTATACTCATAGTATCAGATTCTGAGATTTAATTATGCCATCCAATTGACACCTTGCCTACATAACAAATACATTAATGTGCATTATAGCAACTATAATAAAATATCCTCAAACTGGTATATTTTTCAGCCTCATTTCTTAGTGTCTCATGTTCAGAGGAGGAAATTTAGGATCATTTGAACTGATGAATTTTTACTCTGAGATCCAGAAGTCTGTTAGAATTTCCATTTGTAAAACTGCTAAGTGAACTATGCCAAGAACTTCGCCAAGTCCCTCATTTGGCTGTTATTAGTCACTGGTGAGCTTCTCAGTTTCATGCATGAAGAGGTGACTTGCCATCATCAAACTGTGCTGAGGATTTCTTTTGGTGTGGGATGCGGTGGTGGCAAGGAAGCTTTTTTTTTTTTTTTTTTTTTTTTTTTTTTACAGAGAGAGTGAGTCAGAGAGAGGGATAGACAGGGACAGACAGACAGGAACGGAGAGAGATGAGAAGCATCAATCATTAGTTTTTCATTGCGCGTTGCAACACCTTAGTTGTTCATTGATTGCCTTCTCATATGTGCCTTGACCGCCGGCCTTCAGCAGACCGAGTAACCCCTTGCTGGAGCCAGCGACCTTGGGTTCAAGCTGGTGGGCTTTTGCTCAAACCAGATGAGCCCACGCTCAAGCTGTCGACCTCTGGGTCTCGACCCTGGGACCTCTGCATCCCAGTCCAACGCTCTACCCACTGCGCCACCGCCTGGTCAGGCGCAAGGAAGCTTTTATTTTTTTAATTCTTTAAAAAAAATTTTCTTTTATTAATTTTTAGAGAGGAGAGAAAATGAAAGAGAGAGAGAGAGAGAGAGAGAGAGGGGGGAGGAACTGGAAGCATCAACTCCCATATGTGCCTTGACCAAGCAAGCCCAGGGTTTTGAACCGGCGACCTCAGCATTCCAGGTCGACACTTTATCCACTGCACCACCACAGGTCAGGCAAGGAAGCTTTTTAAAGAGTTTTTTTTACTGATGTTCAGGGCTGGTACTAGGGCAAAGCAGGTGCAAAATTTAGGAAAGTACCCAAAACCATGGTAATCCAGATAAATGCCTTTTAATGCAACATTTTTTGTAAAAAATCAAAATTAATGCAAATACTCCGTGAGGAACAAAACATCAACATTTCAAATAAAGGCGGGGCCCAGAAGGGCTCGGATCAGGAGGTGGCATGTTGTGAGTCAGGAGTCAGGTTTTGCCTTATTTTAAAATTTGATACTTTGTTCATTGAAGATACTTTGCGTTGATTTTTTTTTTTTAAGAAAAATGTTGCAGTGAAATGTTATTTATCTTGATTGCTGAGTGTGGGGCACCCTCTTCAATTTTGCATTTGAGACGAGTGCCTCTCTTGCCTCACCCTGGCCCTGCAGATGGGCAGGAATCTTTTTCCCAGGGAGAGCTGAAGGAAGCTCCCTCCGCACCCACTCCCACGCGTCCGGCTCTGGTGAGCTGAGCAACCCGCGTGCGTCAGGAGAGGTTCTTCGCTGGTATACTGATGGAGCGAGGGAGCTTTTCCCAGCTTCTTCTGTTTGGGCCCATTTACTTGACCTTGGGGACAGAGCCAGCTGGTGAGCTGCTCTCCCAGGTGCTGGCATGGAGTCAGCTGACCCACAGAGCCACGGGGATGGGATCTTTCTGCAACCTCTTCATATTCCCCAAGTGAAAAAATCAGATTTCCGAAAGTCCTGATGGAGGCCCAAAAGATGGAAAGTATACATAATAATATTTATCAAATTGAATTACACTTCACTTTTGTGTAACCAGAATGTCCCCAAAGGCTCCCTGCTGGCCTTCCCGCCACTGCAGCTGTGGTCCGCTCTGGGCTCCTGCTTTCTGCACCAAGCAGCTGCTTCTGTCTCCAGGCTGCCCCGGCTCCCCGGCCTCCAGTAACAAGGTTTTTTGTGTAGCAGACTTTTCCTGAAGGTTTGTGGCAAGTGGGGAAGGACAGACACTACAGCGTGGGAGGACAAGAAACAATTTAAAATTATATGAAGACATTTTGGGAAAATCAAACCAAAGAGAATTCATCTCAGCAGGTCTGCACTATAAGAAATGCAAATGGGCCAGGCCTGTGGTGGTGCAGTGGATAAAGCGTTGACCAGAAATGCTGAGGTTGTGGGTTCAAAACCCTGGGCTTCCCTGGTCAAGGCACATATGGGAGTTGATGCTCCCTGCTCTCCCTGCTCCTCCCCCCTTCTCTCTCTCTCTCTCAAAAAGAAAAAAAAAGAAAAAAGAAAATGGAAAGGTTTTTCTTTTTGTTTCTTTTTTTCGTTACAGAGACAGAGAGAGAGTCAGAGAGAGGGATATACAGGGACAGACAGACAGGAACAGAGAGAGTTGAGAAGCATCAATTACTAGTTTTTCGTTGTGCATTGCGACACCTTAGTTCATTGATTGCTTTCTCATATGTGCCTTGACCATGATCTTCAGCAGACCAAGTAACCCCTTGCTTGAGTCAGCGACCTTGGGTCCAAGCTGGTGAGCTTTTGCTCAAACCAGATAAGCCCATGCTCAAGCTGGTGACCTCAGGGTCTCAAACCTGGGTCTTCCGCATCCCAGTCCCACGCTCTATCCACTGCACCACCGCCTGGTCAGGCGGAAAGTTTTTTAAGGGTGAAAGGAAGTGATACTAGAGAGAAACTTGTATCTTTAGGAAAAATGAAGAGCACCAGAAATAATAAAGAAATGTTTTCCTCTTAATTTCTTTACTATACTTATGAATGTTTAAAGCAAAATTATTTACATTTTACTGTGAGGTTTGTAAAGTATGTAGATGTAACACAATACATATTTTGTGTGACATATATTCTAAGTAGACTGAAATGTTAAAGATATGGATAATAATATCTACAGTAAATTATATACATTTTAAAAAATACAAGTTGCCTGACCTGTGGTAGCACAGGGGATAAAGCGTTGACCTGGAATTCTGAGGTTGCTGGTTCAAAACCCCAGGCTTGCCCACTCAAGGCACAACTGACTACTGTGATGCTTCCTGCTCTGCCCCACACCCCCTTTCTCTCTTTTCTAAAATTAGTAAATAAAATCTAAATAAGAATGCAAAGAAATATAACAAAAAATTGGCAGATAAATAAAAGCAGATTTCTAAAAATATTCAGTTAATCCAAAAGAAGGCAAGAGAGGAGAGACAGAAGAGAACAAAACGTATAGAATAAACAGTAAAACATGTAGCTTTACATTCAGCCATATCAATAACATGAAAAGTTAATGGTATAACCAGAAATATTTTAAATTTCTTGTGGGAAGTAAAAGAAATATGAATTTAATCCTGCAAATCAAATGTCTATTGAATTAATAATTTCTCTGATCATCTTGTGAAAAAACTTGTCAGGTTTCAAATTGGAAAATTACAGTTCTGAGATTTGGGAGTTCATGAGAGATTTGTCTGCATTTATCCATTTATTCATTTGCTCAACAAATATTTGTTAGACCTCTGTTATATGTTACTTAATTTAGATTGTTTAATGAAAGGTAATCTAGTAACTTGTGGATTAGGGATTAGCTGGTCTGTTTATGCTTTCATTTATCAATAAATTAATTCATTCTATAAAACAAGTTAATAGTCTAGAACACTTGAATTAAAAGATAGAAATTGTCAGAATGGATGAAACAGCATGAACCAACTATTCTCAGTCTATGAGAGACAAGAGAAGTTGACGGGAAATGAGTAGAAAAGATGTATCATGTAAACAGTAAGCATAAGAAAGCTGAAATGGCCTGACCAGGTGGTGGCGCAGTGGATAGATTGTTGGACTGGGATGCGGAAGGACCCAGGTTCGAGACCCCGAGGTCGCCAGCTTGAGCGCGGGCTCATCTGGCTTGAGCAAAGAGCTCACCAGCTTAGACCCAAGGTCGCTGGCTCCAGCAGGGGGTTACTCGGTCTGCTGAAGGCCCGCGGTCAAGGCACATGTGAGAAAGCAATCAATGAACAACTAAGAAGTCACAACGCGCAACGAGAAACTGATGATTGATGCTTCTCATCTCTCTCCGTTCCTGTCTGTCTGTCCCTGTCTATCTCTGCCTCTGTAAAAAAAAAAAAAAAAAAGCTGAACTGGTTAAATTAATATCAAAAGAAGTAGACTTCAAGAAGGAGATAATTATCAAAAAGAAAAAGAAAAATTTTATAATAATAAATATTATCAGGAAGGTATAATAATCATGCATAACAATGTTTCAAAATACATAAAGGAAAAACTGACAGAATTCAAGCAAGAAATACACAAGTCCACTATCATGATTGGCTATTTTAATATGCCTCATGCAATTATAAAGCAACTAGACAAAAAAAAAAGTAAAGTAAAGACATAGAAGGTTTAACCAACAGTATCACCCACCTTGCTCTAATTGATATTTATATAACAATGCACCTAACAGAATGCACATTATTTTCAAGTTCAAGTGCCCCTGATATATTCACTAAGATATGCAGTGCCATAAAAAGACTCGATAAGGCCTGACCTGTGGTGGCGCAGTGGGATAACCTGGAACACTGAGTTTGCCAGTTCGAAACCCTGGGCTTGCCTGGTCAAGGCACATATGGGAGTTGATGCTTCCTGCTTCTCCCCCTTCTCTCTCTCTCTCTCTCTCTAAAAATCAATAAATAAAATATTTTAAAAAAAGAAAAAAAACTATGATAAGAAATGAATATTTAAAAAAAGACTTGATAAATTTAAAAGGGCTAAAATCATAAGAAAATATCTGATTGTGATGGAATTAAATTATAAATCAGTAACAATAACATTAGAAAAACCCAAATACTTGAAAATTAAGCAACAGGATTCTAAATAATAGTCTAAGAAATCACTGAAAATATTAATAAATATTTGGAACTGAATGATTATAAAAATAAAACATAACAAACTTTGTAAGATGAAACAAAGCAATGCTTAGAATTTATTTATAGCTTTAAAACCTAATATTAGAAGAAGAAAAAAGAAAAGAAAGACTAAGCTTTCACTTTCAAAAGCTAGAAAAAGAGCAAAGTAAGCCTAAAATAAATGATAGGAAAGAAGTGATAAAAGGACAGAAATTATGAAATAGAAGGCAGATCAACAATAAATTCAACAAAGCCAAAAAGTTGGTTACTTGAAAAGATCAAAATGGATTAACTCCTAGCTAGACCAACCACCTTACCCCCCAAATAAAATAAGACAAAACAACAATATCAGGAATGAAAGAGGGGCTATCATTACAGAGACTAATGACATTCAAAGGCTAATGAGAGAATGTCATAAATAGTTTTACGCCAATAAATTAGACAAGGTAGATGAAATGGACAAATTACTTGAAAATTACATCTTACCAAAACTGAAATAAGATTAAAAAAAATCTGAATGTCCCTTTAGCTAATAAATAAATTGAATTCATGATCAAAAACCTGCCTGCAAAGGAAACTCCAGGCCCAGATGGTTTACTAGTGAATTCTATCAAACATTTAAGAAAAAAATATTACTAATGTTACAAAAACTCTTTTAGAAAATAGAGAAAAAAGGAATGCTTTCCAATTTGTTTTGTGAGGCCAGTGTAACCCTGAGACCAAAACTTGAAAAGACATTAGAAACAAAAGAAGAAAGAGAAAAGGAGAGGAGGAGAGAAGGGAAGGAAAGAAGTAAATTACAAACCAGTATCATTCATGATCATAGATGCAAAATCTATAAAAAAATATTAGCAAATAAAATCTGGCAATATATAAAAAGGATAATACATCATAACCTATGGGTTTTATCTCAGGAATGCAAGGCTGGTCTAACATTTGAAAGTCAGTGTAATTCATAGAAAAATAAAATCATGTTAAGTAAAAAAAAATTTTGACAAAAAATTTCAACATCTATACATGATTAACACTCTCAGCAAATTAGGACTAGAAAAGAACTCCCTCAATCTGAAAAGAGATAGCCATGAAAAATCTAGAGAGCACTTCTTTTTTCTTTCTTTCTCTCTTTCTTTTTTGAGAGAGAAGCATTAATTTATTGTTCCACTTAGTTGTGTACCCATTGATTGCTTCTTACATGTGCCCTGACTGGGGCTCCAACCAGCAACCTTGGGGTGGAGCTGATACCCTTCAAGCCCACAACATTGGAGCTTCAGGAGGACCTTCGATCCACTGCACCACCAGCTGAGGCATGAGATAACATCATATGTAATAGTGAAAAATAGAATGCTTCCCACCTAAGACTGGGAACAAGGCAAGTACATCTCCTCTCACCTTTGATACTCAACATTGTATTGGAGATCCTAGACAATACAATAAGACAAGAGATAAAAACTAGAAAGAAAAAAGTAAAACTTCTATTTGCAGATGACATGATAAAAATACTAAGGAATCTCCAGAACTAATGAATGAAATTAGCAGCTTCACAGAGCACAGGGTTGTTATTTTAAAAATCAGTTGTATTTTATCTTTTTTTTTTTTTTTTTTTCTTTCATTTTTCTGAAGCTGGAAACGGGGAGAGACAGTCAGACAGACTCCCGCATGCGCCCGACCGGGATCCACCCGGCACGCCCACCAGGGGGCGACGCTCTGCCCAGCAGGGGGCGATGCTCTGCCCATCCTGGGCGTCGCCATGTTGCGACCAGAGCCACTCTAGCGCCTGGGGCAGAGGCCACAGAGCCATCCCCAGCGCCCGGGCCATCTTTGCTCCAATGGAGCCTTGGCTGCGGGAGGGGAAGAGAGAGACAGAGAGGAAAGCGCGGCGGAGGGGTGGAGAAGCAAATGGGCGCTTCTCCTGTGTGCCCTGGCCGGGAATCGAACCCGGGTCCACCACACGCTAGGCCGACGCTCTACCGCTGAGCCAACCGGCCAGGGCAAAATCAGTTGTATTTTGCCCTGGCTGGAGAGCTCGGTTGGTTAGAGCATTGTCCTGAAGCACAGAGGTTGCTGGTCTGATCCTCAGTCAGGGCACACACAGGAGCACATTGATGTGCCTGTTTCTTTCTCTCACTCTCCCTCAAATCAATCAATAAAAAAATTTTTTAAATCAGTTTTATTTTTATAGACAGGCAGGAAACAATGAATAAATGAAATTTGGAAAACCAATATCAATGACAAAAGTATAAAAAACTCAAAATGTTTAGGGATAAATTTAATAAAAGACAAGTCCTGTGCGTTGATAACTATAAATCATTACTGAGAGACATTCTGGAAGACCTAATAGATGGGGAGATAGACACTATGTCATGGATTACAAGACTCAGTATTTTTAAGATGTCAATTCAACCCATATTGATACATAGATTCAACAAAAGCTCCTTCATAATCCCAGCAGTCAAGCTGATTCTAAAATTTATATGGAGGATCTAGAACCATGATGGCAAACCTTTTTATAAAAACCGCCCACTTTTGCAGTGCTGGTCAACCTGGTCCCTCCCGCCCACTAGCAGGCATTCCAGCTTTCATGGTGGGCGAATCGCGGCACCATTTGTTTGCTCTGCTACCGCCCACCATGAAAGCGGAAATGCCCACTAGTAGACAAGAGGGACCAGGTTGATCAGCACTGCAAAAGTGGGTGGTTTTTATAAAAAGGTTCGCCATCATGGATCTAGAATATTCAAACAATCCTGAAAGAAAAGAAGAGGAAAAGAAAGGAAGAGGAGAAGGAAATGAGAAGGACTCATACAACCTGACTTCAAGACTTACTGTAGAACTACAGTAATTAAGACAATGTGATTCTATCATAAGGATCAACAAATTGGTTAATAAAAGAGAATAAAGCATTCAGAAATGTGTACATATGGTCATTTAATTTATTTATTTATTTTTTTTAATTTTTTTTTTGCATTTTTCTGAAGCTGGAAACAGGGAGAGACAGTCAGACAGACTCCCGCATGCGCCCGACCGGGATCCACCCGGCACGCCCACCAGGGGGCGACGCTCTGCCCACCAGGGGGCGATGCTCTGCCCATCCTGGGCGTCGCCATGTTGCGACCCTCCTGGGCGTCGCCATGTTGCGACCAGAGCCACTCTAGCGCCTGGGGCAGAGGCCACAGAGCCATCCCCAGCGCCCGGGCCATCTTTGCTCCAATGGAGCCTTGGCTGCGGGAGGGGAAGAGAGAGACAGAGAGGAAGGCTCGGCGGAGGGGTGGAGAAGCAAATGGGCGCTTCTCCTATGTGCCCTGGCCGGGAATCGAACCCGGGTCCTCCGCACGCTAGGCCAACGCTCTACCGCTGAGCCAACCGGCCAGGGCCTTCATTTAATTTTTGACAAAGGTACCAAAGCAATCTAAGAGGGAAAGGAAAGTCTTTTGAATAACTGATACTGAAACAACTGGCTATTCCTGTGGAAAGAAAAAGAGAGAGAAGAAAAAGAACCTCAATATTTACCTTCTACTATAAATAAAAATCTATTTGAGATGGATCATAGACCTAAATGTAGAAACTAAAACTATAAAACTTTTATAAGAAAACCTAAGAGAGTATCTTCATGGCTTTGTGATAAGCAAAACTTCTTTTCAGACATTGAAGAAAAGGAATAGGCAGGCCATAGACTGGCAGACATTTTTTTTTAATAAAGAAAGCATTTATCTGACAAAGGGTTGGTATTTGGGACTTAGAAAGAACTCCTATAATTCAAGAGCAAAAAAGATAAACCAAAATAAAATGGAAAAAATTTGAGCAGATACATCCAAGAAGATGGATGAATGCCCCACAAACATTTGAAAACCTGCTCAATATTGTGAGTTATCAGAGACACGCAGATTAAAACCACAATGAGGTACCACCTTACCAGAATAGCTTAAATTAAAAAGACAACACCAAATGTTGGCAAGGCTCTTGAACAATATTAATTTTTCTATCTTGTTGATGAGAGTGTAAAATCATACAACCACTTTGAAATTAAGGTCTGGCAGTTTTGTATGAAACTAATCATACCCTTATAACCCAGTAATTTTGGTTATAGGTATTTACCCAAGAGAAATAAAAGCATAAGTCCACAAAAGACTAGTATGAGAATGGTAGTAGCATTTTTCTTTATAAAGACTCAAACTGGAAACATCCCAGATGTCAGTCAACAGGAGGATGGAAAAACAAATTGTGGTATATTTATGCAATGAAAAGGAACAAACTCGTTATTCATGCAACATTGTAAATGAATTTTGAAAACATTATGCTGAATGAAAGAATCCTCAGACAAAAGAGCACACACTCTATGATTGCATTATATGAAGTTCTAAAGCAGAAACAACTATACCATGATGAGAACATGAGAACACAATGGTCATGGGGGGAAATTAACTGGGAAGGGGCACAAGGGAACTTTCTGAATGATAATAATGTTTTATTTTTTTTTTTCATCAATGATCAGCTTTTCATTGTGACACCTTAGTTGTTCATTGATTGCTTTCTCATATGTGCCTTGACCGCAGGCCTTCAGCAGACTGAGTAACCCCTTGCTCGAGCCAGTGACCTTGGGTCCAAGCTAGTGAGCTTTTTGCTCAAGCCAGATGAGCCTGTGCTCAAGCCGGCGACCTCAGGGTCTCGAACCTGGGTCCTTCCGCATCCCAGTCCGACGCTGTATACACTGCACCACCGCCTGGTCAGGCAATGTTTTCTATTTTGACAGGGTTTTGGGTTACATGGATGTACGCATGTCTCAAACTCATTGAACGATACTATTAATGCATGCCTTTCACTTTGTGTCAGTTTTCCCTCAAAGAAAAAGTTATGAATAAATATTAAACTTTTGTCAATGATATGTATATTGAAATGTTTTGGAGTAAAATGTACTGCCGTGTGCACCTTACTTTGAAAAGCATACAAAAGAGGACAAAGGATGGGTTTATGAATGGGTAGAGGCATAGATAAATAATGAAGTAAATACAATGTTAATTTAGTATATACGGTAAATGCCTGACCAGGGGTTGGCACAGTAGATAGAGCACTGGCCTAGAATACAGAGGACTCCGGTTCAGAATCCCAAGATTGCCGGCTTGAGCGCGGGCTCACCAGCTTGAGCGCAGGATCAAAGACATGACCCCATGGTTGCTGACTTGAGCCCAAAGGTTGCTGGCTTAAGCAAGGGGTCACTGGTTCAGCTAGAGCCCCCTGGTTAAAGCTCATATGAAAACACAATCAAAGAACAACTAAGGCGCTGCAACAAAAAATTGATGCTTCTCATCTCTGTTCCTCTCTGTTCTTCTCTCTCTAAAAAAAATCTAGTATATAAATGGTTCATATATAGATGTGTACTATACAATCAGCCTTCTGTATTCATGGGTTCAGCATCTGCAGATTCAATTAACTGTAGATTAAATATATTCGAGGGAAAAATAGTTCTGTTGTTATTGATGCGTACTATGTAGTTAGGCCTATGATAGCTGCATCTTACTAAACATGTGCAGGCCTTTTTCTTGTCATTATTCCCTAAACAATAGAGTACAACAACTATTTTCATAGCACTTACAATGAATTAGGAATTATAAGTAATCTAGAAATGATTTAAATCAGGGGTCCCCAAACTTTTTACACAGGGGGCCAGTTCACTGTCCCTCTGACCATTGGGGGGCCACCACATACAGTGCTCCTCTCACTGACCACCAGTGAAAGAGGTGCCCCTTTCCGGAAGTGCGGCGGGAGCTGTATAAATGGTTTCAGGTGGCCACATGCGGCCCACGGGCCATAGTTTGGGGATGCCTGATTTAAATTATATGGGAGGATATGTGTAGGTTACATGCAAATACTATATCTTTTTCTCTAAGGGACTTGAGTGTCTACAGATTTTGGTATCTGTAGAGGTATTGGAACCAATGTCCTGCAGATGCTAAGAGACAACTGTACAATTATTTCAATTTTTTATGTTTGAAAATTTTCAAAATCAAATATTAGAGAAAAAAGTAAGCATGACACATGCCCAAATATGTTTGCAGCAGCACTAATTGTAATGGCTCCAAAATGGATACAATGTCTGTGTCCATCAACAGTAGAAAGGATAAATCAATTGCTATAATCAAATAATGCAATAGTCTATAGCAGTGAGAATGAAAGATATATGACCGTATGAACCTCACAAATCCAATGCTGAATGAAAGAAGTCAATCTAAAAGCCATGGCCCATTTATATGATGTACAAAAACAGGCAAAACTAGTCCCTGCTGTTCAAAGTCAGGATAGTGAGTGCTTGTGTGTGGAGTCATGATCGGAAGGGAACAGGCAGAGGGCTCCTGGGGTACTTGAGTTGAGTGAGTGTTGGTGATATGGGAGTGTTCGGTTTGTGAAAATCCGGCACATTTTTTTGTGGGGCACATTTATCTCTCTATCTCTTATTATTTCCATTGTAAAAGCTCTAAAAAAAAATTAATGTTAGACCTCTCTGCTCTTAAAACAGGTTCCTCAGCCCAGCCCCACCCCTGGGAATTCTTTGCCAGCCATCTTTCTCCCATTTCATTTCTCTCAGTTCCCAGGCTCTGACATGCCTGTCTCCCTCAACTGCCAGGGAAGCTCAGTGCAGAGGAATTTAGTTCTCAATCCCTACCCTTGTCTAGGCTCCGGGATGGATCCTACTGGAAAGGACTCCTGCTTGACTTTATCTAAACCAAGGAGCCATGTAGCCTCAAGATAAATTCCTTTGCTTTCTGACAACAAAAAAATTGCTGTAAGCATTTCAAAAAAAATTTTTAAGCAAAAGAGGAAGAGAGAAGAGAAAAATATCAATTGTTGTTCCACTTATTTATGCATATATTGGTTGATTTTATTATTATTCATATTTATGGACTTTTAGAGAGAGAGCAAGGGAGAGAGACAAAGACAGAGGAACATCAACTTGTTTCACTTACTCATGCCGTCATTCGTTGATTCTTGAATGTGCCCTGACCAGCGATGAAACCAGCAACCTCAACATCAGGATGGCGCTCTAACCAACTAAACTACCTGGCCAGGGTGCTGCAGGTATTTTTTTTTTAAGTGAGAGAAGGGGAGACAAAGAGACAGACTCCTGAATGTGCCCCACCAGGATCCACCCAGCAAGCCCCCCTACTGGCAATGCTCTACCCATCTAGGGCCATTGCTGGCAACTGAGCTATTTTCATCACCTGAGACAGAGGTTCCACAGAGCCATCCTCAGTGCTTGGGGCCAACTTGCTCAAACCAATACAGCCATGGCTGTGGGAGAGAAAAAGAGAGAGAGAGGGAGGGAGAGGAAGGGAAGGAGTAGAAAAGCAGATGGTCGCTTCTCCTGTGTGCCCTGATTGGGAAGCAAACCTGGGACATCCACATACCAGGCTGACTCTCTACCACTGAGCCAACCAGCTATCCTCTTCCTTTTAAAGTAGTGGCAGACCTTTGCTAAATCTGGGAAGCAGCCTGACCAGGCAGTGGCGCAGTGGATAGAGCGTCGGACTGGGATGCAGAGGACCCAGGTTCGAGACCCCGAGGTCGCCAGCTTGAGCACGGGCTCATCTGGTTTGAGCAAAAGCTCACCAGTTTGAACCCAAGGTCGCTGGCTCCAGCAAGGGGTTACTCGGTCTGCTGAAGGCCCGCGGTCAAGGCACATATGAGAAAGCAATCAATGAACAACTAAGGTGTTGCAACACGCAATGAAAAACTAATGATTGATGCTTCTCTGATGCTTCTCATCTCTCTCCGTTCCTGTCTGTCTGTCCCTGTCTATCCCTCTCTCTGACTCACTCTCTGTGTCTGTAAAAAAAATAAAATAAAATAAAATAAAATAAATAAATCTGGGAAGCAATGACTTACCTGAACGATTGTTCTAGGGCTTCAGCAGAGTCCCAAGGCTCCCTTGGCTGGTAAGTCGACCCCCAAACCCCTGCAAAGTCGGTGGGAGGTGGTTAGGATGATGGTTGCTGATACTGGAGAAAGGAGGAGGGTCATGGTGGAGGTGGCGAGTAGGGTACAGAAGACTAATGAGACACACAATCTTACTCTTCCCAACCTTGCAATTGGTTGAGAAGTCTAGACCAACACACATCAAAGGAAACAAGAAAACTATTCAATGAAGCATTTCTTCTTTTTCTCTGGCGGGTCCATTTTCAGGCCTCTTGTTACTTGTCCAATGAGGAGCATCTGACACAGTTGTTCTTCCCCTCTTCATGCAGCTGTCTTCAGGGATGCTTCTGAATCCCTGTCCCTTCTTGGTCTTCTCCTGCTGGTTCCTCTTCATCACTTTGACCTTTAAGTGTCGGAGTGCCCCAGGGCATGGTCCTTGGACCCTGACTCTTTAGCTACTTTCTCTCCCTAGGTGACTTCACTCAATTTTGTGGCTTAAAAAATACCACCCACACCCTAATGGCTTCCACATTCGTGTTTCCAGCCAGATCTCTCCCCTGAACTCCAGAACTGTTTATTTAACCACCTAATCACCTAGATCTTTAATAGGCATCTCAGATTTTTCATACCCAGTACTGAGCTCCCAATATCCTTCTTCCAAACCTGTTCCTCCCACAGTTATCTCAGTAAATGGTAACTCTGTTCTTCTAGATGCTTGGGCCAAAAACTTGAGTGTCATTCCAAACTCCTCTCTTTCTCTCACCTCCCACCTCCAATCTGTCAGGAAATCCTGTGGGGACTTCAAAATACATCCAGAATCTGACAGCTCTCACTGTCTTCACTCCCTCCATCCAAGCTGCCATCATTTCTCACTTTGATTATCAGTAGATTCCCAACCTTGTCCCCTGTCAGCCTGCTCTCAATACAACAGAGTGGTACAATTAAAATTCACGTCTGCATGCTCGTCTGCTCAAAACCCTCCAGTAGCTTCCCATGTCATTGAGAATGAACGCCACCCTCTTCACAATGGCTTGTGAGGCTCCACACAGTCTGGCTTCCCTTCTGCACCTGTCTCACCTCATTTCCCACTGCTCTATCCCTGATGGTTCTGCTCCAGCTGCACTGGCCTCCTTGCCTCTCCTTGAACACACCAGGCATGCTCCTGCCTCTATGCCTTTGCCCCTACCCTTCCCTCTATTTCAAATGCCCTTCCCCCTACATGGCCCATTCTCATGTCTATTAGATTTTAGGTCTAGTATATCCATAAGACCTGTCCTGGCCACCCTGCCTAAAATTGTACATTTTCTCACACAGTCTCCATTTCCTTTCTCTGCCTATTTCTCTCTTTAGCACTTATTGCCATCAAATATACATATATTTCTGTGTATTTGTATTCTTTCATCTCTGTGTTCCTCCACTAGACTGTCAAACCCATGAGGACAGGGATTTTTATCTGTTTTGTTCACTGCTGAGTCTCCTAGAACAGTGCCTGGCATATGTAGCTGTTCATTCAATATTTGTTGCACAGATGAGTGATTATTTCAGAATGGCCTGAGAGGTGCTAACAGATAAGAGGAAATAAGTTCAGGGAAGGCAAGAGATATCTGCGAGGACACAGGATTTACTTCAGCCTTTGGGGAATGGAAAGGCCTTGCAAGGGTAAGAAGAAAGAGAGAACCATCAGCATAGTGATGAAGAGCGTGGATTTGAAGTCAGTTGGTTTAGGTCCAGGTCATGGCTCAGCCACTTACTAGCTATGAACAAGCCACCTAACTTCTCTGGGTCTCAGTGTTTATATCTGCAAAAGAGAAATAACCATTGTATCTACCTCATAGGGTTGTTTGTTTGTAATGATCTGACAAAATACAGGTGTCCTTCAGTATCCAAAGGAGATTGGTTCCAGGAGTCCCCTCAGACACCAAATTCCCTGGATGCTCAAGTCCTTCTATAAATGGCGCAGTGTTGGCCTGTAACCCATTCACATCCTTTATATACTTTCTCTAAATTATACATTTCATACAATGTAAATGCTATGTAAGTAGTTGTTATACTGTATCGCTTAAGGAATAATGACAAGGGGATAAAGTCAGTACATTTCAATACTGACACAACCTTCTTAGGCCTGACTACATAGTACGTGTCAGCAACGATATAACAATTTTTTTTTAACTATACTTTCTTTTTTTTTTTTTGTATTTTTCTGAAGCTGGAAATGGGGAGAGACAGTCAGACAGATTCCCGCATGCGCCCGACCGGGATCCACCCAGCATGCCCACCAGGGGTGACGGCTCTGCCCACCAGGGGGCGATGCTCTGCCCCTCCAGGGCATCGCTCTGCCAGACCAGAGCCACTCTAGCGCCTGGGGCAGAGGCCAAGGAGCCATCCCCAGAGCCCGGGCCATCTTTGCTCCAATGGAGCCTTGGCTGCGGGAGGGGAAGAGAGAGACAGAGAGGAAGGAGGGGGTGGGGGTGGAGAAGCAAATGGGCGCTTCTCCTATGTGCCCTGGCTGGGAATCGAACCCAGGTCCCCCGCACGCCAGGCCGACGCTCTACCGCTGAGCCAACCGGCCAGGGCCTAACTATACTTTCAATCTGTGGTTGGTTGAACCTGTGGAGGGGGACTCCATAGATATGGAGGGCTGGCTGACCATACAGAGTTTAGCCAGGGGTGGGCACTTAGGAAGGAAGACTTTGCTCAGAAAGTGCTAGGTGTTATTAGTATGTAGAGCTTTGGATACCAACGAGCTAACACTTCATGTCAGAGGAATTGTGGAGCGCCGCAAACGAGGGACAAGGGATGGAGCTACTTGATCATGATTTTGACTCAAGAGGGTACAACACCTTCTTTCTCAGAACTATCAGTCCCTGGATTCAACCTTGGGTTGAACCTAATTCCTATCTTGCATTATTTTAAGATGGCCCTGCTTACAGACAGAAAGGGAATCAGAAATACACAAATGTGGTGTGGGGCCTCTGCTGGGGACCAAGCAGCTCCCCGCCGCCTGCCGCCCGCCGCCTGTCGCTGATGCAGGCAGCGCAAAGAGAAGTGATTCACTTCAATCCTGCCCTTCACCTCAAGATTTTGGCCAGGTGCAGGTTTTGGGGGTTGGTTGGTGGATTATTTTTTCCCTTCTGAGTTGAAAGAGTAACTTTGTATTTCAAAAAGGCACTTTCTTCATGCAGGGAAATTCTGTGGTGAGGGCTTGCTGGACTCGGTCTGGGGTGAACCACCTCTGCTTATGTCTGGAGAGAGAATGAAATCTAGTGCTCCTATTTTTCTTCCCTCCCACCCAGTCAAGACGCAGAGCTGAAAGGTGTCTTTCAGAAGAGCTGGGGACAAGGGAGTCGACTCGAAGGTAAAAGGACGCTGTACAGTAGGCCGCCAGAGAAGTGGTGTCTTGTTTGTTAGCGTGGGTTTGTGGCGAGGAGGTCTGTGAAGCCCTCCCCCAGAGCGCCCGGCGCTAAACAGAACAAATAAAACCTCTATTTGTTCATCTCTACCCTGGATTTAGATGGTGCTTTATGGCCAGGGTTATTGGGATCAGCTGAAACCCGGGCTGATGTTTATTCCTGGGATTGCAAAGACAGACAAATACCTCTCTGTCCTTCCTTTTTCCAGGCCAAGAGGGCAGGAGACACTTTCAATCAAGCAGGCAGGCAGTGAAGAATTATTTTTTAGGTGCCCACTATGTCCCCAGTGCTGAGCCACATAAATATAAATAGAAAAAGGGCAAAATTCAGGCTCCAGTTCTCCAGGCACAGAAAAGCCAGTTAGCAGGAAGAGGCTTGGTGGGCAAAACAGACTCAGGGGAATATGGTGTGGGATACTAAAAATTCATCTTATAAGAGGTAGGAGAGGAGAGAGGTGAGTGGGAGCTGGGGGTGGGGGCTCTTGGACAAGGCTTCGTGGAGAAAGTTCATAAAACAATAAGCAGCATGGCGACAGAAAGCCTATCTGCTTTGTTCTGTGCGGTAGTCCAGCACTTAGCATAATGCCTGACACAGAGCGGGCATTCAGTGAATATTTGAGGAATGAATGAGGAAGGAGGGGGCTGATGTTAGAAGGATAAATAGGTGAAGAAGAGGGAGGAGGGCATTCCAGCACGAGGGAAGGCCCAGAGAACTGAGCCGGATGCCTTGGTGAGACTGGTTTAACCACAGTGCAGGGTGTGTAGTGAAGAGTAGTGGGAAATGAGGTTAGATACGGAGCCAGATGGGGAAAGGCCGGAAAGCCAGGCAGATGAACGTGTAGAGATGAACATTCCTTCCTGCCTTCCTCAAGCTCTTACTGCGCATGGGCCAGGAGAGGCACAGGCAGGGTAAAGTGGTGGAGATAGAAAAACGAGTAAAAAAGAGATCACCACCTGTCAAAGGATAGGCAGAATACCTGCATCTTCTTGTAAACCATGATGATGATGCTACAGATGAAATTTATTTATTTATTCTTATTTATTTTTATTTTTTTACAGAGACAAAGAGAGTCAGAGAGAGTGATAGATAGACAGGAACGGAGAGAGATGAGAAGCATCAATCATTAGTTTTTTGTTGCGACACCTTAGTTGTTCATTGATTGCTTTCTTATATGTGCCTTGACTGTGGGGCTTCAGCAGACCGAGTAACCCCTTGCTTGAGCTAGCGACCTTGGGTTCAAGCTGATGAGCTTTTGCTCAAACCAGATGAGCCCGCACTTAAGCTGGTGACCTCGGGGTCTTGAACCTGGGTCCTCTGCATCCCAGTTCGAGGCTCTATGCACTGCGCCACCGCCTGGTCAGGCCAGATGAAATATTTTGATGCTCCAGTCACAGTTTGTTGACTGGCAAGAGACTGAGCCATGTCAATGGCTCAGAAAGATTGAGCATCTATTGAAGGGTATCCCAGACATCCAAGGCTTGGAAGCAGAGTTCAAAGGAGGGACAAGGAGGCTTACCTGGTCAGTCGATCTGGTCTCCCCCCTGCCTCTTCCCCAGCAATGCCTCATGGACGGACCCTCACTGCTGCCTCTCTCTGGGTATGTGCCCTTCCCTCGCTTACTGGGATTTTAGTGGGTACCAGCTTGACACCGTAATACCACGGTACCCTCCCTCTCCAGGGCCAGCAGTCCTCATTGACTCTTTGAGGTTTCAGGTCAGAATATCAGGGAAACAGAAACTGATGGGCTCAGCTCAGTCTCTGAATGGCTTACCTCAGGGTCAGGTGATCACCCGGAACTAATCAGCTGTGGTTGGGAGACCACCACATGGCTGCGTGAACCTACCGAGAACTGCAAAGAATTCCAAAGAAGTGGTATGGACGTAGAAGCATTACAGACAAGCCTGACTCCTACAGGGTGACAGTGCAGGGCACAAATCAGTTCATCTTGTAGGGATGGTGAAGGAAGAAGGGCACTGACATAAGCAAGACTTGATTTAAAGTTCTGATTTTGCCATAGGGGCAAAAAAAGAAGAAGAAGATATCCCAGCTATGGATGAAAACAGCATTTAAGAGCAATTAGGCTGGCCCAGAGGAGGAATTGACAAAGTTGAGAAACTAAAGTGACCCAGACCTTCCAGAAAGCAAGCTTTTGCCTAATCCAGAATGGAGCAGTTTAGAGATAAGGATAAAGAAAAAATGTAGCCTAAATGTTTTTAGGGCAGAATCTATTTCTCATTCCTTGCCATAACCCTGGCCTCACAGTCGTGCTCGGAGTAGAAATTCACTACACATTTGTTGGACTGAGTTGAATATCCCTAAAACCTGGATGAACATTAAGCATACTGCTATTTGTATTCTGTTAGGAACAGAGCCAGGAACACAAAAGAAACAAACAAAAAATTGAAATATGATTTTTGACTCCTAGTGCAGGGCTTGGGTCACTGGAGGCAGATTTGTTGAGAAACAGAAAGGCAGCCGCAGGAGAGTCTGGGCCGAGCCGCCAGGCTGCGGGCGAGATGAACAGATAGGAGCGCTGTGCCCACTGTCTCGGCGGCAGATCAAAGTCGGCTTCCCCAGCGCGGGCAGCAGGCATGGCAGGAATCCGGGGGACCTTTCACCCCGTCCTTCACCCACACTCACACACGGAAAGCCACACCATTAGTGGTCACACCTTTGAACACCGCCAGCACACAGGCTTTTGTGACAAATCTCGTCTAGTCTAGTACAGTAGTCACCCCATATCCATTGAAGGCCTGAAACTATACAGAGAATACTGGACCCCATATATACTATGCTTTTTTCTGATACGTACATACACTTGACACATTCTCTTTAGTATTTCTGAATTGCCAGCATCACTACCCTCGCACTTTGGGGCCATTATTAAGTGAAATAAGGGTGACTTGAACACAAGCACTGAGACACCATGATAGTCAATCTGTCAGCTACTGACTAACGGGTGGGTAACATCTACAGCGCGGAACACGAGACAAAGTGATGATTCACGTCCCCGGCCAAACAGAGCGGGATGGCATGAGATTTCATCATGCTACTTAGAACAGTACGTAGTTTAAAACTTATAAATAGTTTATTTCTGAAATTTTCCATTTCATATTTTCGGACCACAGTTGAGCATGGGTAACTTTGCTGATGGGGGGGGGGGGTGGCGGCAAGGACTACAGCATGTAGCTTTCTCCAGATAGGCAGCAGCGATACAACTGGGATATGATGTCTGGGCACATCACCTGGGTTCACAGCCCAGGTCTGCCACTCGGGCTAATTGCTTAACTGCTTTGCTACTTTGTGTCTCAGTTTCCTCATTTGTAAGACAGGAATAGTAAAAAATTCTTTTAGAGGGTCAGTGATAAGATTAAATGAGATAACATATGCAAAGCAATTAAAACAGTTCTGGGCACATAGTAAGCAATTATGATTACTATAATTGGTAACAAAAAAACTAGACTGCAGTGATGAACTTCCCAACCTGGAGAGCCCTGGAGATCATTTAGACCAGTGGTCCCAAACCTTTTTTGGGCCACGGACCGGTTTAATGTCAGAAAATATTTTCACGGACCGGCCTTTAGGGTGGGAGGGATAAATGTATCACGTGACCAAGACAAGCGTCAAGAGTGAGTCTTAGACGGATGTAACAGAGGGAATCTGGTCATTTTTAAAAAATAAAACATCATTCAGACTTAAATATAAATAAAACGGAAATAATGTAAGTTATTTATTCTTTCTCTGAGGACCGGTACCAAATGGCCCAAGGACTGGTACCGATCCGCGACCCGGGGGTTGGGACCACTGATTTAGACCCTCAGAGAGCAACCTGTCAGCAGCTGTGATTTGGGTTTGCCTAACACCCATCCCTTTCTTTTTCTGGGAACAGATCCCCTTGATTGGTCCAGAAGCCGCCATTGAAACTAAACCAAAGAATTCTTCCCTAAGGTTTTTTTCTAACTGAATCTTCCAACTGGTGGAAAAGAGATTACCACCACCGCTCACCACCCATCCTTTTTCCCTCTTTGGGGATTTAAATAGTAACAATGGAAGCCCAGAGCTGCCTTTGCCCCTTTCCTCCTCCACCATGTGCAGAATCTGGCCTGAGAGCATGAAGCTCATTTGTAGAGAGAAGCTGGAGAAGAGTCCTACTGGGATGGAGACCGGGTCTGAATCCTGTTAACCCTGGATCCAGGCATCCACTCCCTCTGTTCTACAGTTAGTTATAGAAGCCATTAAATCAATAGCTCTCTCCCTCTCACCTTCTCTCTTTCTCTCCTCTCTTCCTTCTAAAACTGCTCTAGATTTTTAAAAAGATTTTATTTATCCATTTTTATTGGAGAGAGAGAGAAAAAAAGGAAAGAGAGAGAACAGGGGGAGGAGCAGGAAGCATCAACTCCCATATGTGCCTTGACCAAGCAAGCCCAGTGTTTCGAACCCGCGACCTCAGCATTTCCAGGTCGACGCTTTATCCACTGCGCCACCACAGGTCAGGCCAACTGCTCTAGATTTTATTCCTGCTACTTGCAACTAGAATTTGTGCTTGAGGGTCAATTCAGGAGGGAAACATTTGGGTTTGTATTTCCTTTTTACATTAGAACATGACAATACTTTAAGTTTTATAGCAAACCACGTAGATTGTTATAGTTTGTTACTTTGTTTTTTTTTAAAAAAAAACACCAGAGAGAAAACTGATGGTGCTTTGTAGACACCAAGTGTGCCGACCTGGCACCATTTGAAAAGGAACAACTTAGGGGTAACTTTTTAAAGTTTTATCTCTTGAATTTTTAAACCCTTCAGAGGTTACATTTATACCAAGGGTTGCATTGCCACTGGGGCCAGGGAGGCAGTGATGAGTGAAGTGGATGGGTCGGTGTCATACAAGAGAGTGTGATGGGGACTGTGGGACAGTGCTTGGTCCATCGAAGGGAAGCTGCTACCACTCAGCCCCAACTCACAGCTTCCATGTGCAAATGTGGGCGCAGAGTTGCCAGATCCTGTAGTTTTTAAGAGGTTCTGGACATTTGGAATGTTTAATGTGAACTTCTAAATTTGAACATTGGCTACGAGTTTCATTTTAAGAAATGGGTGTGTAGGTAGTATGACCAGCTGTCCTGGTTTGCCTAGAACTAGGGGTTTCCTGGGCTGTGGAACTTTCAGTGCAAACCAGGACAATGGGTCCGCCTATGTGTAGGCCACACACAGAGCTCAGGTCACACACATTATCTCATGGCACCTCATACAATCCAGTGAGGTAGCTAAGCGAGGTACACATGTCCTCCAGATTCCCATCCCCATGTCTCGAAGAGGCACATGCCGTTGTTATTTGCACGTTATAATATAAGCTCCTCCAATGAGTACAAGGCAGAGAATCTGTTTATCCCACGACCCAGTGATTCCCTTAGCTCCCCCTGTGGGCCTGGTTTCATGTGATCAGTAAGTTTCAGGCCTCCAACCAGCAACCTTTGTATGCTGGGATAATGCTCTAACCGACTGAGCTATCTGGCCAGGGCAAATTTCATCTCTTTTTGAAGGGGACAGGGCCCTCTGGGCAGCTAGGAGATTAAGGAGTTTTCCCCTTAATCCCTCTTTTTTAGGCTGCAAGAAAGGCTACATTTATAATTACATTCCATATAGTGAACTTGGACCTGGTCCACTTTCAGGAATGTGGAGAGTGGAGGTGCAGAGTGGGAAGCTGTGTGCTTTGAAGTGCACAAGACACTGGTGGCAAAGGCTTTCCTCCAGGGTCTTGTCTGCTGGCTTGGTACCTGTCTGCTCTGTTAGGGAAAAGAAAGGGCACCAATATTTGCTACCTGCCTCCTAGGTGCCAGACCCCATGCTGGACACTCCTATAGCGCTCCTAATGCCCAACAATCTCCCAGGGGAAGGACCGGAGTCCCAGGCCTGTGCCCTTTCCAGGCCACCACCCTGCCAATCCAGGCGTGCCAGGAGGGCGTTTGAAATTGCCAGGTTGTCATTGCGAAAAGGGAGGGGCACACGGCTCAGAATAGAGTGAAATAATAAGGGTCACAAATAGCTTCCGTCTGCACGATGCTCCTCAGGTGTCAGTGGTTCTGTGGGTGGGTGACAGGGAGAGACAGGTCCGCCCCCTTGCAAAATCGTTCTCCCATGAGATGATGCATGTTAAGTGAACTATAAACTTTTAAGAGCACATTCCATACCCACTCATAAACATTAGGAATCATTCCCTTTGGGAAAGCTGTATTCTCGAGGCACTAGAGCATACTACCAGCCTAGAGGGGCCCCACTAGGATTTCCTCTCAACCCGAAGTCTGAATATTTGTAAGGGAGCCAAAATTAGAAAGAAAGTGAGGATTGTGTTTTATTAATACCTTTAGCCCTTATACCTTAGGTGTCTGTGACCCATTTTAACAGAATGGCAGAAAGACAAAATTACATCTTGGTTACCAGAGAGGTTTTTTTTCTGTCAGATTTGAGTTCAAATCCCACTCTGCCACTTATCTAATGGGTAATGGGTGAGACAGGCTACTCAGCCTCTCTGGACCTCAGATTTCTCCTCTGAGCATAAAGCTAACAAGAGCAGGGCACAGGGCTATTGGAAGGATTAAAAACAAGATGATATGGCCTGACCAGGTGGTGGCGCAGTGGATAGAGCGTCGAACTGGGATGTGGAGGACCCAGGTTTGAGACCCTGAGGTCACCAGCTTGAGCGCAGGCTTATCTGGTTTGAGCAAGGCTCACCAGCTTGGACCCAAGGTCACTGGTTCAAGCAAGGGGTTACTCAGTCTGCTGAAGGCCCGCGGTCAAGGCACATATGGGAAATCAATCAATGAACAACTAAAAAGGAGCCACAACGAAGAATTGATGTTTCTCATCTCTCTCCCTTCCTGTCTGTCTGTCCCTGTCTGTCCCTCTCTCTGACTCTCTGTCTCTGCCACAAAAAACAAAAAAAACAAAACAAAACAAAAAAACCAAGATGATACGATCTGACCTGTGATGGCACAGTGCATAAACCATCGACCTAGAACACTGAGGTTGCTGATTCAAAACCCTGGGCTTTCCTGGTATGGGAGTTGATGCTTCCTGCTTCTCTCCCCCTTCCCTTTTTCTCTAAAAATGAATAAATAAAATCTAAATAAATAAATATAAAATCTTTAAAAAAAAAAAGCCAAGATGATACACACTCTCCATATGACCCAGCCATTCCACTCCGATGTAATCACCCAGGAGAAATGAAAATGCATGTTTACACAAAAGTATGCAAATGTTTATAGCAATTCTAGTCATAATTGCCCAAACTGCGAACAACCCAAATGTCCTTCAGCTATGAATGAATGAAAAAGTGGTGGCATAGTGGAATACAACTCACCAAAAACAAGGAATAGACTACTGAAACACACGACAGGGATGCAGCTCCAATGCCTTCTGCTAAGTGGAAGAAGGCAGACACAGAAGATTACATGCTGTGTGATTCCACTGACATGACATCCCGGGAAAGGCAAAACGATAAGCACAGAGAACATATCAGTGGTTGCCAGGGGCTGAAGATGGAAGTGTAGGTGAGGTGGCGAGGGGGTAGTGGATGACTGCAAAGGGGCATGAAGAAAATTTTTTGGGGGGTGATGGAACTTGGTCTGTATGTAGGCTGTGGTAGTGGCATTTGTCAAAACTCGAAGAACTGGCCAGTAAGAAGGGCAACTTTTCCTGTATGTATATAAGTTATGCCTCATTAAACCTGACTTTAAAAGCTGAAAACAAAGGGAAAGGGCCTACAGTAGTGCCCCCAGGAAGAAAATAGCTACAGACCCCTAACTTTTCACCAACGTGTATTCCCTCCAGCATTTTTACTTTTGTAAAAAGTGCCTGCCACTTTTGTAGAAAAAGAAGGGTAGTGGTGTGTATGTCTGTGTATTCGTACTTATTTGTATATGTATAAAAAAAATCTGAAAAGATACACAAGAAACTAATAACTGCAGTGACCGAGGGGGTGGGGTAGAAACTGGACAGGTGGGGGACCAGATGGGAGAAAGTCTTCAATATAAGTTCTGTGTGTGCGTAATACATTCACATGCTTTAAAATGATATAATGTATAGGGTTTTATATTCATATGTATATACTTTTTGAATCGTGTGAATGCATAATCTATAAAACATTAAAGCAGCAAAAAAATGAAAACGGTTTAAGAGAAAGGGAAATGCTTAATCCCTAGGCATGCCTCTGGACTGGAGGAATCTGTGAGGGGGTGGCATTCCGTGGCAGCCACATCACATGAGCGTCTGCTTCCGAGACCTTGGCCCCACCCACCCCGCTGATAGACTGAGGGCGGGAGCTGGCTCCCTGAGTAGAAGGGCTCCTGTTCCCAGGAGGGAGCAGAACCTAGAACACCCTCTTGCTCCCTCACGTGGCTCTCCCAATGCCAGAAATTCCTGCTAGTCTCTCACCCCACAATTGAGTAGGGTTTCATCCGCAGACGCTCCCTGCAGGAGGATGACAGGCCTAACGTGTAAATGTTCTCAGACTCTTAGACTTTTTCCCAGGCATCTTTTGGAAGAGGGAATGCAGGCCACCTGCAGTTCAGGTGCCTGGGCCATTGTGGTCAGGGGACCTGAAATAGCGTGCAATGGAAAGACACAAATTGATCACTTCTTGGTGTTGTGATGGGGGTAAACTGAGGTAGGAGCCCTAGGAAAGACAGAATGGTGGGGTCCTGCCATGTTGGGAAGTACAGTCTTTGTAGTCAGACCTGAACTTGAATTTCACCCCAGCCTCTTCCTAGCTGTGAGCCCATGACCACGTATCTAAATCCTCTGTGACTCAGTTCCCCCATTTTCAAAATGGAAATGCTAATAACCCCTGTGTTGAATAGGTAGCCATGAGGGCGAAAGGAGACCACGTGGTAGCCATGAATGAAGGACCCTAGGTGCTCAGCACCCAGGACCTCTTCTCGGCCAGATCTGCCAGGGCCATCTCGAGGCCACACGCATGGTTCATGGGGAAAGGGTGACAGACAGAGAAGCAGTGAGGTGGAACAATACCAAGAATGAAAGCAGGGCAGTGGGGCTGACTCACTGGGTGACTCATTTCCTTGCCCAGGGATGTTCTGAGCATCCCTGGAGCTGTTCTCTGTCTCCTGTAGTGGGGAAGGCCCCGGGAAGATGCGAGCAGCATGTCAGATCTTCCCTTTCCTACCCCAGACCAAAGGAAAGGTCAGCGAGCTGCAAAGTCATTTTTCTAAAATAACTGTCCCCATATGATGTAATCATTTTAAGAGAGGACAGATTTTACCCTGGAATACAGGACAGATTCTAGACTCATTTTGTCCCTTTTCCAGATTATCACAGGGATAGCTACACTCCACAGAACATTTGGAAAACACAGAAAAAAAAAAAAGATCCATAATCTCATCATTTAGATTTATTCATGCTGCTGAGTTTGGGATTATTCCATTCTATTTTTTTCTCTGCATTAAAAAAAATAATAAATAGTCAATACAACAGTTATATTGTTTGTATCAGCACTATTCAAAAGAAATATATCAACCACAAATGTGAGCAACATAGGTTATTTTAAATGTTTTGGGAGCCTCATTAAAGAAAAATGAAAACAGGTGAAATAATTTTAATAATACATTTTATTTAACCCTGTAGATTTAAAATATTGTCATTTCATCATGGAACAGTATAAAAATTATTAATGAAATATTTTGCACCCTTTTTCAGTCTTTGAATTTTTTTCTATACTATAACATCTCAATTCAGACTAACCACATTTCAGACATTCACTAGCCACATGGGACTGGCTGGTGGCTACTATATTGGGCAGCACAGCTCTATACAATATCTATTTTGCTTTAGCTATTGCTTAAATTGCATCTTAAAAAAGTATTTCCTCAGATCCTAAACTACCTTTGAAAAAATAACTTTGAAGAGTTTAAGTAACAGGTATCTACTGTCTAATTCCAAAGGTGATATATTTGCTTCCATTTTGTTTCTTCTCAGGGACAATTTGTCTTAGCCATTTAATATAATTACATCTAGTCTATTTTCTCAGTGGATAGTCATATTACATAAAAATTGGACACTTACACTCTGTTCTATTATATAAGCCCTCTTTTCACTTAATGATACATTATCAACAAACAGACAACAAGAATAATGACAGTGTCACCTTCGAGCCTCTGCAGAGAGCCAGGTGTGTCCAAACACCTGTTCTCCTCTCAGCAGCGGGGGAGGGCGCATTTCCATCCCCGTTTCTCAAAAGTGGAAACGGAGGCTTAGAAAAGTAAAGTGATTTTCATTATTGTAATGTTGGGATCCAACCCAGATCTTCTCATTTGATCTCCAGAGACTTTCATTGTCACCATATGGTCTCCTGGAGGGAGGAGGCAGGGATCTAAGCTACGCCAAAGAAGCAATTTACAAATTAACTTTTGGAGTAGGACTCCCAGTAAACTGGGGCTGTCTCTACCCATAGGTTTGCCTAACTGACAACTCCCTTAATCACCCAGGTCCATCCTGTACACCCATGCCCCCAGGGCTGCCATCTTCTTATGGGGCATCTTTCCCCCTAGATTTCTCCTTCACTTGAACTTTCAAGAAAGAATCCTGAGAATCTAAGTCAGAGTTTCTCAACCTCAGCACTCTTGGCATTTGACCTAGATAATCCTTTACTTAAGAGGGAGGCTGTTTTGTGCATTATAGGTTGTTTAGCAGCATCCCTGACCTCTGCTCACTAGATGCTAGTAGCATTCTCCCTGCCCCCGTCGTGACTTTACAGATATTGCCAAATGTCCCCAGGGATGGGGGTAGGAAATATCATCCCTGGTTGAGAACCATTGCTCTAAGCATTATCAGATGAAGGGGGTCTTTCCTAAACCAGTCACACAAGTCATTTGATGTTACTCAACACAAGGTATGACAATTACTCTATGTAGACTGTCATCCTCACAAAGACAGGAACCTTTTCTCTCTACCAGTGATCCGCCAGTATCTGCATCTCATAAGCACTCCATAAGTGCGTGCACAGTGCAGGAAATGGGCGCTTTTTTCGTTGTATTTTATACTAGAGTTTTCAAGGCTAAGCTAGATGCACCCAATACATCTCCCAGATGACAGTGCCCTGTAAGGACCCTTGTCCTCTGCCGTTCTGGACCTTTCCAATTCTGATATTCAACCTGTCTTTTTTCTATGCCAAAGAGAATGATATGCAATCTTAGCATTTCCATCCCTGACTATCACTTTACATTTGGATTGGACGCATGTGTCCTATGCTAGATTGACAAATATTTCTATGAAGCAAAGGAAAGATAATTTTTAGCATTTGCATCATGTGCCATCTTTTCAGCATACAGTATTATAATCAACTGTTTTTCTAATTTGGGAGATTTAGGTCTTTTCCAATTTTTCTCAGTTTAAATAACACTGCAGTGAACATCTCTGTGTATAAATCCCTGCTGTACACTTATTTTATTTTTAAATAAAGAAAATTGATACTCCATCTCCATCTATGGAATCCAAAAGAACAAATCCTTTCCTGCTAAACACATAGACTCTTTTGCTGAATTTCACACCTGGAAACCACTTCTCCGATTTAGAAAACAAATGTCCATCATTAACTGAACTGATAAAATTCCATTAAAATTAGCACAAATTGGCCTCCCTCTTTGTGAATATAACTTGAGTAGTGATTTGTAGACAAACTCATTATCTGTCAGTCCAATTCTGAGCTTCACTGTGTTAAAGTGGGAGTCATTTAAAGAGTTTTTCATGGATTGAGATAATACATGCAAAGTTCTGACACCTATTGAAAACAAAAGTTGAAAGTATAGTAAAATGTTAATGATAGAATTTAGGTGGCGGGCATATGAGTGTCCCTGTGACATTTGTTCAACTTGTCTATATGTTTGAAAGTTTTCATAATAAAATGTTGAAGAAAAAATTATGTAAGTGTAATGTTAATATCATGATTGGATGGGGCAAACATTAGGGCAAGTCAGATGCAAGGTGAACATGTTAGACCAGGCTCAACTGTGACACCTGTTCCGTGGGTGCCACAGCAAATGCATTTAGATTGTCTCTGAGTGTAGAAAGGTGTGACCGGAACTTGTGTGAGTGCTGGAAAAGACTGGTTTTATGTTACCATCTGGTCTCTGAATATAAACCACAGTGTGGGGATAGCATATGCTGTAAAAGTGATTTATTTTTTTTAAGAAATTAAGAAATTGGTGTTTTTTTTTCCTTTTTATTAAATTTATCAGGGTGACTGGCTAACAAAACTATACAGGTTTCAGGTGCACAAGTCTACAACACATCATCTGTATACTGTTTTGTGTGTTATAGTTTGTTGGTAGAGTTACTTTGAAACATTTCGACAAACACCTGCTTTTGAGTCAACGCACCTGGGTTAGAATCCTTTCTCTGCTGCTCAGGTGACATTTAGGTGAGTCACCTCCTCCTCTTTTGGCCTCGGTTTCCTTGCCTGTAAAATGGGGATGATAATAGTACTTAGGTGACCAACTTTTTTGCAATGTAAACTAGGACAAAATTAAATTGAAGAAAACAATATTGTAAATAAAAGAAACATTTTATTCATTGCAACAATAGTACACTATAATATGATAAATGCATAATAAAAACATTTGTAACATTTTATATTGTAATTATATTTACATGCCTATTAATTTTTAATAATAATTGTAAGAAAAAGTACTAATTTAGATACAAATACATCACATCACACACGATGGATTGACTCTGCATTGATCGAATATGGACATTTACAGATTAATCTTCCAATATCAAAAAGGACGACATGTAGGAGGACACTTTTCAAAGGAGGATGGAACTTAAAAAGGACTGTCCTCCCTAAAGGAGGACGATTGGTCACCTTAGTAGTACATCCCTCACAGAGAGATGGGAGGATTAAGTGAGACATATAAAATGCTAAATGCTGAGCTTGGCTGGGTTGCTCAGTTGGCTGTAATGTTATCCCAATTCACCAAGTTTGCAGGTCTGATCCCTGGTGAAGGCACATACAAGAATCACCCAAAGAATACAGAAATATGTGGAACAGCCAGATTGATATTTCTCTCTCCCCTCTTCTCTTTCTCTCCCTTCTCTCTCTCTTAAATCAATCAATTAAAAAATACGTTGTTTTTTTTTTTTTTTTTTTTTACATAGGCAGAGATAGACAGGGACAGACAGACAGGAACAGAGAGAGATGAGAAGCATCAATCATTAGTTTCTCGTTGTGCGTTGTGACTTCTTAGTTGTTCATTGATTGCTTTCTCATATGTGCCTTGACCGCGGGCCTTCAGCAGACCGAGTAACCCCTTGCCGGAGCCAGAGACCTTGGGTCCAAGCTGGTGAGCTTTTTTGCTCAAGCCAGATGAGCCCGTGCTCAAGCTGGCGACCTCGGGGTCTCGAACCTGGGTCCTTCCGCATCCCAGTCCGACGCTCTATCCACTGCGCCACCACCTGGTCAGGCCGTTGTTGTTGTTTTTAAAGTGCTAAATGCTGAGCTTGGCACAGGGCGAAGGCTCTGTGCAGTGTCCTCCTGTCTAAGGGGCAACTGTGAATTATTTAGAAGGCCTCTCTGCTGATGTAACCAAAGGTGATTTTTCTATTGAGAGGCCACAGAGAGTTCAGGATCTTGAACTGCCCACATGCTGGAATTGAAAACTTAGCATATTGTTATTCTGATTTCCTCCTATTCAGAGCCCCTGCACATGGTGACTGGCTTTGTGATTCACTGAAATCCCTCCCAGAAATTTCACTTTGACCTTGAATGTGTGAAAATTCCATTCCTGGCAAGTAGAGCACATTGCATTGGGGAAGAAAGCTGAACATATTTTGTGTTTTGAATCCTCTGTTATAGTTTACCATCATAGGACCCAAAATATGTGCCCATTATCTGTAGAACATGGGCTTGCTATAACACAGTGGTAGTCAACCTGGTCCCTACTGCCCACTAGTGGGCATTCCAGCTTTCATGATGGGCGGTAGTGGAGCAACCAAAGTATAAATAAAAAGATAGATTTATGACCTGTGGTGGCGCAGTGGATAAAGCGTCGACCTGGAAATGCTGAGGTCGCCGGTTTGAAACCCTGGGCTTGTCTGGTCAAGGCACATATGGGAGTTGATGCTTCCAGCTCCTCCCCCCTTCTCTCTCTCTGTCTCTCCTCTCTCTCCCTCTCTGTCTCTCTCTCTCCTCTCTAAAAATGAATAATAATAAAAAAAAGATAGATTTAACTATAGTAAGTTGTTTTATAAAGATTTATTCTGCCAAACTTAGCGAAAATCCGACATAAAGTACTTGGTAAATAATTATTATTATATGCTTTAACTGGCTGTAACTCTGCTTTATAAATTTAATAAAGTTAAGTTACTTCCCTACTTTATAAATCACTATTACTGTGGAACCGGTCGCAGTTAGAAAATTTTACTACTAACAGAGATACAAAAGTGGGCGGTAGGTATAAAAAGGTTGACTACCCCTGCTATAACATATGAAATTCCACACACCTGTGTTTCCTATTTACAGAATACACCCCTCTTCCTATCCTTCACCACCGGCAATGTAAAACACATCCAAAATCCCAATCACTGTTTTCTACAAGAATTGTGGCCATGGCCAGCATGACCATTCTCTTGGCATAGAAGAGAGGGCAAGAGGAAGGCTGGTGTTAGTCTGTGTGGAGCCTGTGTGCTGAACAGAAGAGGCCCCCACCTCAAGGCAGATGAGCCCTGGCCAGTGCACAGAACTTGGAGAGTAGATCCCCATTCACCCTCTGAGCTAAGCACCCTTGTGCAGGGAGGGCATAGCCTTGTGGACCCTGGTAACAGCATGGAGTTTGGACTTAGGTAGCGTCTACTTTGAATATAGTTTCAGACATTTTTTAGTTGTGATTCTGAGCCAATTACTTAACCTCTCAGTTTCCTCATTTGATCGTAATGCCAATTTCATAGGATTGTTTGATGGGTTAAATGGATAGAATATTTAAAACTGTATGTGTATGTCTGCATAAACATGAAAGAAAATGGCTGGAAAGAGGCACATTGATATATTAAAAGTGGTTAAAATTTCAGGGAAGAATTACAAGGTTCCATTTATTGTTGTGTTTCTTTAAGCATTTCTGTTTTGTTTGGGCTTGTTTTTTTGTTTTTGTTTTTTGTGGTTTTTTTGTATTTTTCTGAAGCTGGAAATGGGGAGAGACAGTCAGACAGACTCCCGCATGCGCCCGCCCGGGATCCACCCAGCATGCCCACCAGGGGCAATGCTCTGCCCACCAGGGGGCGATGCTCTGCCCCTCTGGGGTGTCGCTCTGCCACGACCAGAGCCACTCTAGCGCCTGGGGCAGAGGCCAAGGAGCCATCCCCAGCGCCCGGGCCATCTTTGCTCCAATGGAGCCTTGGCTGTGGGAGGGGAAGAGAGAGACAGAGAGGAAGGAGGGGGAGGGGGTGGAGAAGCAAATGGGCGCTTCTCCTATGTGCCCTGGCCGGGAATCGAACCTGGGTCCCCTGCACGCCAGGCCGACGCTCTACCGCTGAGCCAACTGGCCAGGGCCTGTTTGGGCTTGTTTTATTGCATCTTTGTTACATTTAAAAAAATAATATTATTGTGGAATTATTTCAGATTTACAGAGGCATGCGAAAATAATACAGAGATTCGTTATATTCCTTACCCACTTTCCCCCATTGTTGACATCTTACATATCCATGCAATGTTGGACTTTTCCACTAATGTCCTTTTTCTGTTCCAATCTCTTACCCCCATATTGTATTTAGATGTATCACTTTTGAGTTTGATATGTATATACAATAAAATAATATATGTAAATATATATATTTCTTTGTTCCCAATAGGAGGTGACAAAGGAGGTTAAGAGGTTTGAGAATGACTCTGCCGTAAAGAGACAGATGCTTCCCCTCTTTGGGCCTTAGTTGTTGTTGTTGTTTTTCATCTTATTGATTGATTTTAGAGAGGAGGTGGGGGGGGCAGGGTGGAATGAGAAGTATGAACTCATAGTTGCTTTGGTTTAGTTGTTCATTGATTGCTTGTCATATGTACCTTGACCAAGCAAGCCCAGGGTTTTGAACTGGCAACCTCAGCATTCCGGGTTGACACTCTATCCACTGCACCACCACAGGCCATAGTTTTGTCATCTATAAACTAAATGACAGAACCACTGCTTTTCAGGGGGGAAATGGAAGGAAGTTAAAGTAGGATACAAAAGCACTTTTAAGAAACAGCTCTCAAAATACTAAAATAAGCCTTAGTCTAGGAGTCCCTTTTGGCCCAGTTAAGGAAACGGACAAAGATCTGATCCTGTCTTCCGACTGGGGACTCCCTATCCTGTGGTTACCAGGATGGACAGATTTGGGGATCTAACAAGTCTTTTCCATTTCTCTCTACTAGTATTTGTTTTTGTTGTGAAGTCTCGTGGAGAATTTGTCCATATTCTTAGAGAAATGAGACACATAGTAAATCCTGCTACTTTATTTGATTTGTTATTTATGACCCTCCAGCTCTCTGATGAGGAGGGCAGGACCTGTAGAGGGTCTCCATTTTTTACTTGCTGGTTTAGTCTCATATTCATGGCAGCCTGCCCAAGCTGTGCCAGCTGAGCGAGCTTTAGATAGTTGGATCTGAAATGGATACTCCCTAGGCATCAAAATCCAGCCTACTAGAGAAACCTAGTATCTCTATACTCTCACCTCTGACTTCCTCAGACCATTGGCATGGACTTATTTATTCAGAATTGTGTACATGCAGGCAAGTTCTTTCCAAGTTCAGCTGAAGGAGTAGACAATATTGTCCCATCCTCAGGGAAGCATTCCTCATCCACCCCTTAAAGCAGGGGTCCCCAAACTACGGCCCGCAGGCCACATGCGGCTCCCTGAGGCCATTTATCCGGCCCCCACCACACTTCCGGAAGGGGCACCTCTTTTATTGGTGGTCAGTGAGAGGAGCATAGTTCCCATTGAAATACTGGTCAGTTTGTTGATTTAAATTTACTTGTTCTTTATTTTAAATATTGTATTTGTTCCTGTTTTGTTTTTTTACTTTAAAATAAGATATGTGCAGTGTGCATAGGGATTTGTTCATAGTTTTTTTTATAGTCCAGCCCAATGGTTTGAGGGACAATGAACTGGCCCCCTGTGTAAAAAGTTTGGGGACCCTGCCTTAAAGATTAGGTCACGCTCCTGGTACAGGCTTTTAAAGCATCCCACACAATGCCATCATGGCAGTCACACACTTGTCATTGTTTAAGTAATTTGTTAAAATTTTATTAATGTTTTTCCTCTCCCTATAGTTCTCAATGGAAGCGATTTTGTCCCCCCAGGGGACATTTGGTAATGTCTGATGACATTTTTGTTTGTTACTCTGGGGAGTGGGTGTTAGTGGTACTTAGTGAGTAGAGCTCAGGAGTGCTGCTAAACATCCTACAGTCCACATGACAGCTCTCACATCAAAGAATCACCCATCAGAATGTTTATGACGTCAAGAGAGAAACCCTGCTGTGGAATGTGCAAGATCTAAGAAGGTAGGGACTTAGTTTTGCTCATCACTGACCCCAAGCCTCACATAGAGTTTGCCACAGAAAGGCATTCGGTCCATGTTTACACCTGTCTAGTCTCCTCTTGGGCTGGGTTGACATCAGATTGAACTTTGTTTTCAGAGGGCTGAACCCAGGGCTTAACATGTAGTCAATAAATAATTATAAATGAATGAATCCTTTCATCCATCCATCCATGAATAACCCTAATGGGTCCTCATTGCCAGGAACACCTCAGTAGTAGTCTCCTGACACCAGTTTTGGTTTTACTCCTACCCAGCTATGTGTAGACAGGGACAGACAGACAGGAACGAAGAGATGAGAAGCATCAATCATTAGTTTTTCTTTTTTTTTAATTTATTTAATTTATTTTTATTTATTCATTTTAGAGAGGAGAGAGAGAGAGAGAAGAGACAAAGAGAGATAAGGAGGGGGAGGAGCTGGAAGCATCAACTCCCATATGTGCCTTGACCAGGCAAGCCCAGGGTTTCGAACCTGCGACCTCAGCATTTCCAGGTCGACGCTTTATCCACTGTGCCACCACAGGTCAGGCGCCAATCATTAGTTTTTCATTGCGCGTTGAAACATCTTAGTTGTTCACTGATTGCTTTCTCATATGTGCCTTGACCGCGGGCCTTCAGCAGACCGAGTAACCCCTTGCTCGAGCCAGCAACCTTGGGTCCAAACTGGTGAGCTTTTGCTCAAACCAGATGAGCCTGTGCTCAAGCTGACGACCTCGGGGTCTCAAACCTGGGTCTTCTGCATCCCAGTCCGACGCCCTATCCACTGCACCACCGCCTGGTCAGGCCAAGTATGTGATCTTATGAATTTGGTGTGTATTTTTTTAGACCAACATTGTCCAATAGAACTTTCTGCAATTACGGAAATGTTATATTTCTATGCAGTCCAATACAGCAGTCACTAGCCATATGTGACTACGGAACACTTGAAACATAGTCACTACTGTATTGGACAGCATAAGTCTAGATAGTTTAGAAGATTTTTATATTCGGTATTATATATCTATATATTGTACTCAGGTGAGAATAGTATTGTTGTATGAATTTTTATGTAAATATATTTTTCAGAGGTTTCTGCAACTCGTTTCTTTGATTCGTTCTGTTTTTAACATTTATCCACTTAGATCTAGCTCAGTAGCACTTCATGGTATGGATATTTTATGTTTCATTAGCCATTCTCCTACTGATGGATATTGTGATTGTCTTCTTTCTTTTATCCTCATAAACAATGCGACAATGAACATCTTTGAGTGTCTGTCTCTTTAGGCTTCTCCTTGATACCTCTCAAAAGTTGAATTGCTGGCCCTGGCCGGTTGGCTCAGTGGTAGAGCGTCGGCCTGGCGTGCAGAAGTCCCGGGTTCAATTCCCGGCCAGGGCACACAGGAGAAGCGCCCATCTGCTTCTCCACCCCTCCCCCTCTCCTTCCTCTCTGTCTCTCTCTTCCCCTCCTGCAGCCGGGGCTCCATTGGAGCAAAAGATGGCCTGGGCGCTGGGGATGGCTCCTTGGCCTCTGCCCCAGGCATTAGAGTGGCTCTGGTCGCAACAGAGCAACGCCCCGTAGGGGCAGAGCATCGCCCCCTGGTGGGCGTGCCGGGTGGATCCCGGTCAGGCGCATGTGGGAGTCTGTCTGTCTCTCCCCGTTTCCAGCTTCAGAAAAATACAAAAAAAGAAAAAAAAAAAGTTGAATTGCTGGGTCATAGTGTATATATAATTTTAATTTCATCAGTTCCTGCCAAAATCATGCCCTAATTTATTTTCCTGGAACATTAGAGAGATTCAGTGACTTCTAAGGTTTCCACCCCCAGCTCTAAAACTCAATCATCTGAGATAATAGAGGTGAGAGGCAGACTTAAAACTTTTGGCAGTGATCTGGTGTATACGGTACACAGTCAGTTGTAGTGGAAACCGGGAATATCCAGGGTCATGTGTTCCCAGTTCTTCCCTCTCCTGGGTCCCTGGGAAGAGAACGTGCCATAAAACACCAGATCAAATTTTCTTTTAATCTTCTAAGTAATGAAGTGGATAAAAGTTTCTGACAGTGGAAAACTCCAATTATTCAATTACATTAAAATAAATCTGTCACTAGTCTTGGAAACTCAAGCTTTGCTTCTCAGATAGCTACAAAAGTAAAAAAGGTTTCCATGCTGCACACAATTTTTCTAACTTCCCCCATGTGATGGTGATTTAGAGTCATTTTACCCACTCACACCTGCTGTTACCCAACTGTTAATATGCATGCAGTGAATGATAGAGTAGATTGTAAGGGGAACCCTCGCTAATCCCAGGAAATATCTCATTTCTACTAACTTTGAATGTGTCTATTATATCTGAGTAGTAAACATAATTCAGTATATCTGAATATGCCCACACTTAGGCAAATACATAGCCTATCCCTTAGAAATGAAACATACAATAGACTTCGACATCATGTCCATGACTCATTTCCGTATGATTCCAAACTCATGAGAGGATTTTAGCTTACTTACTTATCTGAGTGGGGAATCGTGTTAGGACAATATTATGGGCTTTTCCATCACCTGTTTTAGTTGTAGATACTCCGTACTAGGGAGTATATTAATAAGAATGTATGTAAAGCCTGACCTGTGTTGGCACAGCGGGTAAAGCATTGACCTGAAATGCTGAGGTCACCAGTTCAGGACCCTGGGCTTGCCTAGTCAAGGCACATATGGGCATTGATGCTTTCTGCTCCTCCCCCTTTCCCTCTCTCTCTCTGCCTCCTCTCTCTAAAATGAATAAATAAAAATATCTAAAAAAAAAATGTATGTAAAAATGCCTAAGATAGCTCAGTGTTGATTCTATACTGATATTAACTACCTCCCGATATTAGGATTAAGTTTGCTAAAAACAAAACTTTAGGACAAGACAAAACAATTTGGTGGTTTCCCTCCCTTTATAGATTTGCTTATTACAAAAGCTTTGGAAATTATAGAAAAGCAGAAGGAAGAATAAAAGGATGATCGCTATTACTATTTTGGTGTAGTTCCCTTCCCATTTTTTAAATAAAATTCTTTTACATTTTGAGAAGTTTAAAAAAATATAGGAAAGTACAAACAACAACACAAAACCCACACCCATATTCCCACAATTAAATGAAAAATTAACATTTTGTAATATTTGCTAATAACCTTTGTTTTGTTTTATTCTTTATTTTTTTTAAAAAAAGAGGCCCTGGCCAGGTTGCTCAGTTGGTTAGAGCGTCATCTCAACATGCTGAGGTTGCAGGTTTGATCCCCTGTTAGGGCACATACAAGAATCAATTAATGACGGCATAAATAAGTGGAACAACAAATTGATGTTTCTCTCTCTCTCTCTTTCTTTTCCTCTTTTTCTCCCTCTCCCCCCTTCTCCTCCTTCGCTTCTCTCTCTCTCTCTAAAAAGCAATAAATATTCACCCTGGCCACATAGCCTGGTTGGTTAGAGCATCGTCTCAAAGCACAGAGGTTGCCGGTTCGATCCCTGATCAAAGCACAGACAGGAACAGATTGATGTTCCTGTTTCTCCCTTTCTTTCTTTAAAAATCAATAAAATAAACATTAAAAAAATAGATATTGAAGATAAAACTAAATGCTGATTTAACCACCATTCCCTAACATAGATTGAAATTTTCCCTTTTAGTTCATTAAAAAAAAATACACAGATATACCTGTGTGTATAGATATATACATATAAAACAATATAGATGAGTGGTTTTAAAAAAATTATTCTTATTTATAGTTGTTTTTTATGTATGGTGGCATATATGTTCTGATATCCTGATACTGATACTATACTGACTGTCTTGCATCTTAACATTCCTCTTGAGGAATGAGAATCCCGAATGTGATAGAACAAAACCTCAGTTCCTTCATCTGTAAAATGGGAACAGCAATAGTACCAACCTTATAGAGCAGATGTGATGATTAAATGAGACTGGATGATGATGTGAATATTGAGAACTCTGTCTGACACACGTACCTCCTCCCATGTCCCTCTACACACAGTTTGCTTGCTTTGCTTCCAATTCCAACTACTTATGTGGCCTTGAGCCATGTACCTGACCCCTTTGAGCCTTATGTTTTTTATATTTAAAATGCACATAATAATAATACTGTAGATCTCTTAGTTGTAACACATACAACCAACATCGGATTTGTATCCAGAATATATTAAATATGTTTAACAAGACAACTCAAATGAAAAAATGGGCAAAGAAAACAACCAGAAGAATTTAATTTGTCAATAAATATCTGAAAAGATGTTCAAACTTGCTAGTAATTAGGAAACTGCAAATTCAAACAGTGAAATACATACATGTTGTAAAAATACAAAAAAAAAAAAAAGCATGGGATGACACTCTACCAACTACAACAATTACTGGTAATGTTTGTGTTACAATATTATTTTCTCCCGATAGCTCTGTGAATGACAAAAGTGCTGTTATAAACCCATTTTGCAGAGGAGGAGACTGAGGTTTCAGAGTTATTAAGAGTAGAGACTCAGAACAAAATATTCTGCTTTTTCCACCTGCCCTACTCTGAGTGCAGAGAATGCTAGCCTTTTTCCAGTTTAGAGTAAAAAAATAATTCATTAATGGGCCAAACTTTCTCAATTATAAATTGTTCTCTGATGTATTTTTCTGAAATGGATACCTCCTACTAGTCTGATTAGATGCTGGAATACAGGATAGTATCTGATGTAGCATGAAGTTATATGTTTTGTGATTGTAAGTTCTCATTAGTATTTCTACAGTGTTCTACAGAAGGCTCAGATTTCCAGGTGTTGTGCCACGGGAATATATTTTTAAATCATTGCATTATGTTATGCTGAGTAAGCTATGGAACCTGCCAGCCAAACACATTTTAGGTCCCAAAGTAATGGTAAAGAGCTACTATGGACTTGCTTCACTCTCTTCCATTACAAACATTGTTTCTCCTTACTACTCAGCAAAGTAAAAGTTACTAAGGGCTGTATCCAAAGGAAATAATTTTTTTAAAGGCTGAAAACACAGATTAGCTACAAAGGATGTTCGTGCTGGTAGTATTTACAAAGGTTTCAAAATAGGAAATAAATGAAATGCCAAAAGTAGGGGATTGGCTAATAAATTAAGACATATTATGTAATGAATTACCCCTCTGTCATCACACATTATTAACAATATTTACTGATGTTCACAGTTGCATCAAGAATGCAGGATAACAATGTACATAATGTATCCAATTTTTGTACTTGTAATGCAAACATACATAGACAGATTCCAGAATGATATACAATAAATGGTTTTCTCTATGTGGAGGTTTATGAGTTTTAAAATAATTGTTATTTATTAACTTCATTTTTATATTTTCAGTTCTTATTTTTTCATTTGTACAATGAACGCATTTTGCTTTTTCAGTATAAAACCTCCACATCACTTATTTTTTGTTAAAATAACAAAACAAAACCCACTCAAGCCTTTTTAAAGCATTAGTAAACATATTACCTGCTGCGTTCTTTCAAAGTAGAGAGCAAAGGAAGAGGAACTGGCATGTACAAAATTTAATTGAGACATAAGAAAAATTTCCTGAAAATAAAACCTTTACTCTGTTAAAATGGGAAGGGGCTCAGGTGAAACAGCTCTATGAAAGGAGGTGGTCAGGGTGCTGACTCCTGAGGCTGAGCTCAATGGACAATGGTGGGGAGGATTTAAAGGTGGAAAAGAAAAGGCTGTCAAAGGCTGGCTTCCTACGACACAGATTGCCTTGGTAATGAGTCTGAGATGCAGTAAGTTAACAAGCATGCATTGAAGGCAGAGTTCCAAGGAGAGAAAAGAAATAGACCTTCAGATTTCAATTATTCATTCATTTATTCATTCTTCACTCAACCATTATCGATTGCTCACTCCAAATCCAGCATTGTGCTAAGTGGTGGGCTCTGCTCTTTACAAGTTTATAATTCACTTGGTGAGATAAAAGATGAGGCTATGAAATCATTTGAAATGGACTGGAAACCAGAAGGAAAGCCAGATAACTTAGTTCCACTACGAAGCGATCAGAACAGCTGTGATTAGTAAGAATTGGAATGAAAAAGCTTAAGTTTCAGGGAAGAAATAATAAAGAGCCTTTGACTAATAAGCTGGTATCTTACATCTACTGACTGTCCTTTTATATGAGATGTACCTCTGTTTCTACAAAATTTGAGATATGAAAAATGCACTCATTTTCCCCAAAGTTTTTAGCTCTCTTCCATTAAGAAAGGATTCGCTAAAACGAGATAGAAAAAAGGTTAGAATTATAGAACTTCAGAGAGAGAGGTTACCTTTGCTATTATGCAGTTTGTGGCAAATACTAGAATTGTCCACCTAACATCTGTTCTTCCCCTCTTCCTTGCCAACTGACCCCAAATTGTGATCAGAGCATCAGTGTACTCATCCAAAAAACACCCACACATTTCCCAAGCTTCCTTTCAGAAGAAGAGACCATGTGACACAGTCCTGGCCAATGAGATATTAGTAGAAGCTATCTTGCAGGTCTTCTAGGGACCAGAGTTGTCCCTTAGGCCCTTTAGCCTTCCTTCCTCCTTGTGCCTAGAATGCAGACAGGATGCCTCGAGGTGACAGTCGTCTTGTAAGCATGAGAACAGGGCCACTTGGAAAGCTGGCAGGGGGGAAACCCTGCATGCCTGATGGCATCATGGGAGGGCAGATTTGTCCTGGATTGCCTAATCTAGACTTCTCGCATGAGAAAAATGAAACCTCTAAACCACTGGTGTTTGTTACTAGCAGCCAAACACAATGGCTGTCTGATAAATAATCTAACCCACTTATTTCACAGAGAGGAGACAGAGGCCCAAGAAAGTTCCATAAACCTGGGCAGATTGTATCAAATTAAGACTTTCTCACTTTGCAATGACAGAAAACCCAATTCCAAACCTCTTAAGGAAAAAAAAAAAAAGGAATCTATCAGTTTGGATAATTGAAGTGAGGCGTGGCTTCCTCCAGAGACTCAAATGATTTTTTTTTCAGGTTCTGGTTTTTCTCTCTCCCCATCTCTAGGCAATGTTTCCTTTGCTCCCTGCACATCAGACAGACCCTTTTCTCTTTGCAGCGAGGTGGTGCTAACAGCTCCAGTCTCGCCCCTCCCAAGATTAAATCCAGAGGGAAAGCAGGAACCCCTCCCTGGAGGGAAGTCATGCTGCTCAGGAGAAGTATGACTGCCTCCTGGGTGTTCCAAAATTGGACATCCTTGAACTAGAATTTAGGACTCCTGGTTCCAAGTCAGTTCAGGTTCTACTTTACCCAATAACCTCTGATAGACCTAACATAAATAAGTATATGGGACATTCATGAAAAATACCTATCAAATATTTCCTGGGATCACGTGAATGATTACATGCTGCTTTGGTTGCTTTAGACCAGTGAGGTATGTAAGTACTGTAGAGAAAGTACAAGGTGGATCTAGAAGAAATTGGAACTCACCGGGCGCCATGTCTAAAGATAGCCCCCAATACTGAAGTGCAGGTCAGATTTGGGGTTTGGGGTATTACTGCTCATGAGCAGTGATATGGATTATATTTTTCTCGTTCCCTCTGGAGAGAAACCTGCTGGAGCAACTCTCCATAGGCTTGCACCCCAAAAAGGTATTTACTTAATAATTACAAAGGGCAGATGATCTACTTGTTCCTTGTAACTCCAGTGTAGGCGGTCAGGGCTGAGTTCAGCGTTCCCTCAGCCTGTTTTGTACCTGGTTTTTAAATGCTTTGGTCTTGGTCCAGGCCTGAGAGAGTAAACCTTAGGTCTATTATTATTACCTAAGTCTTTCTTGAATGGAAGGTTCAAAAATCGAACCTCTTTAAAGACCATTATGTCTGCTTTTGTGAAGAATTGTTGGCTGTTAGCATTCTTGACATTCTTCCACATTTAGTTACTATAAAGTGAACATTATTAGGCTTTACCCCTTCATGTTCAAGTTTGGAGTGACAACTAGAAATGCGTGCTCATCTAGATTCATTTCTTATCAATTTACTCTTTTACTGAGTTTCAGAAAGTTATGTTTTTTTGGATTTCCTACTGGTAAAAATGTAAATCTAGGCCAATATCTTTTCTGGTTAGAGGCTTTTTGTGTGTTTTTGTTGTTGTTGTTTTGCTGTTCTAGGTAACACAGTATAAAGTATGAAGTTCTTAGGTGACTCATGACAGTGGTAGGTTAAGCCTTTGGACTCCGAGGATGAAGAACCGTTGGTGGATGTTTCTAACCTTTGTCCTACCATCTCCTTTTCTTGAATATTCTCACTTTTCCCTCTCCCTCATTTTCAACATTTAAGCAGTTTCTGAGTTTGTTTGTTTTTTTGTTTGTTTGTTTTTTTCTGAAGCTGGAAACGGGGAGAGACAGTCAGACAGACTCCCACATGCGCCCGACCGGGATCCACCAGGCACACCCACCAGGAGCGACGCTCTGCCCACCAGAGGGCGATGCTCTGCCCCTCCAGGACGTCGCTCTGCCTCGACCAGAGCCACTGTAGCGCCTGGGGCAGAGGCCAAGGAGCCATCCCCAGCACCCGGGCCATCTTTTGCTCCAATGGAGCCTTGGCTGCGGGAGGGGAAGAGAGAGACAGAGAGGAAGGAGGGGAGCGGGGGGGGGGGGGAGTGGAGAAGCAAATGGGCGCTTCTCCTATGTGCCCTGGCCGGGAATCGAACCCGGGTCCCCAGCACGCCAGGCCGACGCTCTACCGCTGAGCCTACCGGCCAGGGCTCTGAGTTCTTTTGACTCTACTCCCTCAATGTCTTACATATACAGCTCTTTCTTTCCATTTTTTTTCTAAGCTCTCCTGTTCATGGCCTCTTCCCAGGCTTTCAGCTGCCAGTTCACTGTCCATGCTCTTGCCTCAGTTACTGTCTTAAAAACACATCTCTGGGCAGGTCACCTTCAATGACTCCCCAGTGCCTATAGGATAAAGAACAACATCCTTAGGACAATGTTTGAGTCCTTTCACCTTGTCCTTTACCTACCTTTCCAGTTTCTTATTTTGTTATATTAGTCTCTATACCTAGTATCAAATTCCTGTTAAAATATCAACAAATGGCTTTAGGGAGCTTATTTCATTCTGTCTGGGCGCTAAAGTGATGTCCTCACAATAATAAGAAATTATTTAAGGCAAGGGTGTGTTTTATTTATTTGGCTTTCTCAGAGGCTGTACAACCAAGTGTTTACAATATGCTAGAGAGAAACCAGGAACTGCAATTCACTGTGACGATTGCTCTACCAATGGTTTGGACAAAATGCTATGGAAACCCAGAGCAGCAAACAATTACCATTGCTTGGAAAGGTTCAAGATTAATTCACAGATGAAGTAATATCCATACTAGACCTTGATAGAAGTAGAATTTTTGCAGGTACAGAAACTGAGTAAATAAATGAACATTATCCCTAAACCTTATATTTTATAACTAGATTCTAATACCTGTGAGGATCTCTTGCATGCCTCTTCCCTGTTTGGAGCAGTCCACATTTCCTTATTCAGTCAAAACTAATGCCTTTCAAATGGACTATGTTATTTTTAAAGTAGGTTTAGTTTACCCAATAACTTCAACTTAGCCTTCCAATTCTGGGGCTTAGTTGTGGATGACCAGTTCAACTATTTTATCATTGCATCCTTAACCTAAGTATTTAGTTATAATTCTCAGCAAAGCCAGGAAAAGGACACAATGTTTCTTTGACCACCCACTGACAAAGTCCAATGAAGCTCAGGTATTTCTTGGGATAATTGTATCAACACATAATAGCTGTGATGCATCACAATGTAAACATTTGTATGTCAGAACTTGGCCCTGCAACTGTCTAGCCTGTTTTAATCACTGTGGACATCGGGGTTGCAGTGAAGAAATGTCAGCTGTGGGGACAATGGGTGGAGAAAAAAAGAGTGATGTGTGTGTGTTTTTAATTTATTGATTTGAGAGAGAGGGGAAAGGAGAAAGAGAGAAACTTCAATTTGTTGTTCCAGGTATTCATGCACCCACTGGCTGATTCTTGTACGTGCCCTGACCAGGGATCGAACCTGAAACTTTGTTGTATCAGGATGATGCTCTAACCAACTAAGCTAGCTGGCCAGGACAAGAGTGATGTGTGTTGAATGGCATTCCTTCCTCTTTGCCTCTATCAGCTCACTAAGAAAGCAAGAGGATAATTTACTTCTAGATACCTATACAGAACTCTAGCATAGCACCTGTCATAATGTGTTTGCTTACAAGTCACCTTCCCTGTCAGGCTGAGAGTTGACTTCTTTTATTCATCTTTGCAAAATTTTTCGTATTTCCTGCACCTACCATAGTTCCTGAAGCCAATTTGTGGAAAGAAGAAAGAATGGATTTGGTTAGGAATATTTTTCCCCAGAAATCTTATGAAAGTTAGACTTTCATTCCAAAGAAAAAGATGCATGTATGTGGAAGCTTGCAAAATTTTGTATACATGTTTAGGGAGATCACAGATGCCTGGGAGAAACCCATAGACCTCAGGTTAAAAAATTCCCTGAATTAAGAGAGAGGGTAATAAGAAATTGTAAAAGAATTTCTCATTCATATTCTTGGTCAAGCTATTATCACAGCTGAGGTGGGGCTTCTAGACTCAATAATTATTATGATGGGATGTGGAAAGAACATGGTACAAACCTAAGGCAGCAGTATCAAGGCCAGTCGGAATAAGGACTTGTGTGCAGTTTACATAAGTCTAAACTGACTTCTGTTGGGATGATGACCTAGACACATCTTCCTTCCTTTCTTGGTTTAATGGGCTCAGGAGTTTCTATTTTCCCATTACAATTTCTCCTCTCTAATCTACTGTCGGAGTTTCTCTGGCATTTACCCCTTTTCTCACTGCTCAATAAGTCCTCCAGATTCAAGCTGATTGCTCCCTGTCCCAGGACTTGCTATTATTCTAGATATTGAGAGTGAGAAGTAGTCTTTAGAATACTTCCAATGAGAACTCTGACTCATACCAACTAATCAAGTACAGGAGAACTTCATCAAAATGATTGAGATGACTGATTATTAGATTTAGACACTTTGAAAAACATACGGAGTGAGAATGTTCTAAACCTGATGGCAAAACTATTAAAACTAATTTCTCCCTCAGAAATATTTGCTAGAACATGTTCTAAGGATAAACACTGACAAATAATCAATGTAGACTTTGGTTACGATTTCAGCACAAATTCCATCACTATTTCCCACCGCTATCAATTCTCCATTATTATTGAGCGTTCCCAAGGTGGGACAAAGATAATTTGGGTCTAAAGGTTTTTTTTGGCCATGACTTGAATCTCTCTGGAAATTTTCCTTTCAGATTTTGTTTGTTTAGCAGGTTCTTTAGATATATGTAAGACTAAAATTATTTTAATAGCCTTAACAGTATTACAATGACAAAGATTCTATAGATCTTGTGACAACACATTCCTTTATTCTGTATGAGTTGACTAATTCCTTTTCAGTGGTTGATATTTGAACCTCTTTAATTTGGAATAGATCTAACAACACAACTCACTAGGTGCCTAAACAGGTCCAGGAGGGGTTAAAGAGCACACCACCAATATAAAAACTGCCAATCTATTGTGTAATATACACATTGTAGTTGAATCTGAATTCTTGTGAAATTTTAAAAGAGTAACTAAAGGAATGTGATATGATTGGCAATGTGATACGATATGAAGGAATTCTACAAAGTACTAGGTTTGCTTTACGTTTTGTTCCATAATCCTATTGTAATTTCCAATGAGAGGAATCTTCCAAACTTACGGCTTAAAGTGTTACTTTTTATTGGGCACAGAAGTAGTTTTCTGAAGGTATATGATGGGGTGAATTTTAAAAAACAACATGAGACTATTTCAAATATTAAATAAAAGGGGAAGCAACTGAGACATTGACTATAGAGGGAAATAACATTGGTACTAGGGGCAGAATGTAATTTACTAAAGATACAATGATCAGAGAGTTATTTTTGATAACCCTGAATATCACATAGGTCATATCATATTTTGCCATCAGAGCTGAGCAAATACTGTATACTAATTTGTGTTTTTAGTCACTGAAATTTTAGGGACAAAATGAAAATCTAGGTCTATATGTTGTTGTAAACATAGCCATGAAAACTATCCATTAAAGCAGTTTTTCAAAAAATATGTCTCTTTAAGAGGACATGAAAAGGGGGAGCCACTGAATTTTAATATATCCATTTAGGTATAATCACTGCTTGTTGCAGGGCCTGATAGGGTGTGGCCTGAGCCCAAAGAATCACAGTGTAGGAGAATTCAGTCCAGGTCAAGTCACACTTTGGGAGCTCCCTCTTCACTTTGCTTTTAGCTAATGAGGGGAAATCTGATTAACATATACAATAAAACATTTGTATTAGGAAACAAAAAGAGGAAGAGGCCTTGCCGATTTGTAATTTCTTAATTAGGGTCAAGACAGTATCTGGGGATTTCCTATACCCTAAGTTTGTTGAATGATTACATAGGTCTGGGGAAAAGGGATATGCTCAGAGTGATTCACCCAACTTTCCTGAGTACTGGGGTTCTGCCTTGTAATTTCCTCTTCTGGCATTATGTGTTAGCTAGTGGGGGGGGGTAGGTCTCCAATGGGTGTTTATACCAACTCAGATTCAAAAGCCTCGGACTAGGTCTTGGCCTGTTGGGCAACGTGGGGTTTAAATCTTCCTCTCTTAAACGAGTGGATCTCCGACCAGTTATAAAAATACTTCCCTTGGGATTTATTACAACAGCATATATATACCCTGGGGATGGATATTTGAAGGTAGCTTCCCGTTCTGTTTTGCCATCTTGGGGTGGCTCTGAAAAGCTTTCTTACCTCTGACAGAAAGAAAATGTTGACAGGGTTGGTTAATGACAACACAGAATGCAGTAAAGAGAATTGGGCAACTTGAATCAGATGTTCAGATAGAAAGATAGGTAGACTGTGATGACACAAGTTTAAATTCTAGGTCTGTAGGTAAAGCTTTACAAAGGATCTCACCCCAGAGACATCTGCACTGGGACCTTCTTTGCTGAGTTTCTTCCCCATCCCCAGCGCTCCAAGTCCAGATGAACCTCCTGAACTCCTGGGGAAAAGGCTCTCTCTATCACCATCTCTGTCTCTCTTTCTCTACACACACACACACATACACATACACACACACACCTCACGCAGACTATTTTTTAAGATTTGTAACTATACTTGTAGATAAAATAACAAGATCAACTCAAATATCTTAAAAACTTTGCCCAGATGGCTACTGGCATCAATATTCTACACAAAGTTAAAATTATTTCCCAAATGCATACCCTGCTCTCCAGTTGGTATCTTAATAGTGTGATTAAAAATTTCTCAGAAGTCTATTAGACTCAGGAAACGGTCTGTGGTGTAGGTGAGGATTTTCAGTATTTGCAATGGAAACTTTTGGTCCCATGAACAGAATAGCAAAAACTCAATTAAATGTGCTCTTCGTCCATCTTTGCCTAGTCCAAAGGTAAAAAATGAAAAACTGCTTGGAAGAGTGGTGCTTATATTCGTTTTTTCCCCTCTTTTTCCTCTAGAACAGCCAGGTGGATTTATATAATCCCATTTTTAAATTGTCTTCTATCTCCCACTCCGAATAAACAGGGCCACACTAGCACAATCTGAAAGATTTTTTTTTTTTATTTCATCAAGACGTTGGGCTGAGTGGGGTGGGGGAAGGGTAAGGAAAGGGGAGAAGATATTCTAATTAAAAACAACCAATAACTCGAGGTTTTTAGAATATGGACTGCCATTTCCTAATTAAGAAATGAGTTTGACAATCCTTTGGCCAATTCAATTTAGACAATGCAATGAAAAACCCCAAAGGGCTGTTGACTGTCCAAGCGACGAAACTCCAATCCCCTGCGAGACCCCAAGCCACCTGCCCCCCCACCCCCGTCGCGCCGGCTCTGGGGTCCTTTCCCTCTTAGCGCATACACCTAGGCTCCCCAGGACTGTTTCTAACGCTCTGCTCGGCGTTGTGCCGGCCGCCTCTGGCTCGCTGCCACCAGGTCATTGCAAATACCTATCCCTTTTCGGGGACCCCAGGCGTGGATACCTCCCATCCTCCCTCTCTCCCAGCTGGCGGGACCTACTCCCGGCAGGGGAACAGCAGCCCGGGCTGCGACGGCAGGAAGCGAAGCCCTTGTTGATGCTGTTCCACGTCGCATCTTCCCGCCCTCCGGGGGCCGCCGCGGCTCTTCCCTTTTCGGGGCGCCCCCTCCGCGCCTGCGCAGTGCCCCGTGGGGGGCGGAGCTCAGATTCCTGTCAGTGGCTGTGGCGGCGGCGGCGGCAGCGGAGACCGTCAGTTTTCTCTGAGGAGAAGCACGAAACGGACCTTTTGGCTCTTCCCCTCCCTCTCCCTGCCCTGAACCCCGCTCCTGGCTCGCAGGGATTTAGTCCCTGTGGAGTTTCTCCTTCACGCCGCCGCTGTTTTCTCGGTCTCGGCCCGGTGGAAGTCACTGCCCTCAAGGAGGCGGCAGCGGCAGCCGCCCTCCGTCGTCGCCCCCGGTTCGGTGCCCGCGGTCCCGGAGAGGAGGTGCCGCCGCCACCGCCGCTCCCCCCCTCCCGCTGCCCTCGGGCCGGGCTGGGTCGAGCTGCGATGCCCTCGGACTTCATCTCATTGCTCAGCGCGGACCTAGACCTAGAATCGCCCAAGTCCCTGTACTCGCGAGGTGAGTCAGGCTGGGGGGCAGGGGCAGGGGCCTGGGGGCAGGAGGCCGGGCCCCGGGGAGCCAGGGGGGTTCCCGGCCGGCGGGACGGCCGAGCCCGAGCCGGGAGGGCCTGTCCCGGGCGGGCGGGGGGTGCGGGGAGAGTCCGATGGGGCTCGGTGATGGTGGACGCGGCCGGGGAGGAGTGGCGGCCCCTCCCCCGCCGAGCCGCAGGCGCTCGGGGCCCAAATGCTGCCGTCGGCGCCCAGGTCTCTGCGGCACCGGTCGGTCTGAGCGTCCCTCTGCCCTCCGGCCCCGCCGCACTCCTGGAGCGGCCAGCACCGGCCTCCCCCGCGCGGGGATCGCCCCGGACTGGGCCCCACGCCGGGGCCGCCACTCCTCTCCCCGGGACCATCCTCCCCAGCAAACTTGCCCCCGAGCAGGCGGCGTGGCCTGGAGCCGGGTGTGGGCGCCGGGTCACCATTTTCTCCCCTTTCAGGTTGTTTGTGCGTCGTGGTTTTACCCCCCTCTCCCTCCGGCCTAGTCCACTCCCTCCCCCGGTCGGGACGGCCCCCCTCGACCTGGCGCGTTCTGCCTTTCCTCGTCATCTTATTGCTGGAAGGGGCCCGCATTTTCTGTCTTTCCTCTCTTTCTCCCTCTGTGGTATTCTCATTCCTTACTTCTCCCTGCCTCTTATAAAGATAGGGGTGCTCTCTCCGTATTAGTTTTATTCCCCTCCTGTCCCACGGGTGGCCGGCGCAGGCACCGACGCTGTCCTTTGAGCATTTTCTATTTCGTTGCCGTTCAAGGGCTCGGTGCAGGAAGGGGGGGGGGGCATTGGACAGAGATTCCCATGTAACAACTCTTTTGGATAAAGCCTGAAGGGGGTTCCCAGAATCTAAAACATTAATACTTGACTGGGGTTAAATTCCTATGCTGGACACCACAAGAATGTGTTAGAACAGGTTCTGTGCAAGGGGCATCAAACCAAAACGCTCCCTCTGCGCTCTTCAGCACTTTTTAAACCACTGGGAGGGGGCAAAAGACAGAACTGGGTTATTAAGTATTGATTTCACCACATTATAAAAAATTGTGTGCCATTATGAACCTCCTTCCTGAGAAAGTCAGCGTTTCTTCAGTTTTTGGTTTGTTATATCCATCCGCTGATTTCACCCGATCCAGACAGGGGGACTTCAGCTTCCCGTTGAAATTGTTTTTAAGTGAATCGGGGATGCTTTAATCCAGAAGGTACTGGACTTTATAGACTGACGACTGAGTTTGTACACAGAGTCCTACTTAGTAACTGTAGCCATTGTCTGTTGCTCTGATGACTTGAGTTGGCAGTCTCCATCCTGTAAGATGTGTTTTGGGCAACGTTACCTGAAGTGGTTTGAAAATGTTGTAGCTTTGTCAGAAGACGTTATCAAAAGAAGAAGAGTCTTAGAGGAGGGCAAATGTGGTACAATTGGGTGCTAAAAATAGTCAAGACATTAACACTGTGCAATAATAATCAGATAATTTTCCATGAAATAAATGCTTTATGAAAATCTGTGTTTAGCATAGAGACCATCGCAGAGGCAATTCAGCCGTCTTTCACAGAGAATATATTCACAAATATGAGCTTTAGCTCTTAAAAATACATGGCCGTTATATAAGAGATGTATGCTATCCTTGGCTATTTTTTATAGTAATTCAGCATAAAAAGTACTTAATGCTTTTTGTGTTTTTCAGATTCTCTGAAGTTACACCCATCACAGAATTTTCATAGAGCTGGACTATTGGAAGGTCAGCAGAGTGCCATTTTAAAGCATATTGTGTGAGTATGCAAAGGCTTTCTCTGAAATGGAGTTTAAATGAGAAAGTGTCAAACTTTGCAGACTCATACAATGTAGTTGTCTCATAAAGAGCCTGATCCTTCTTTTAGAGCAGCTGAATGTTTCAGTGGATTTTGTTGCTGTGTTTTGATGTGCTTGTTAGCTAATGTATCTACTTTGAGAAGCCTGGACACCCCCCCCCATCATTAAAAATTATGTTTTGGGTGTTCTACCTTAGAATTCCAGATTTTAATAAATAGCTTTTTACAAACAAGCTGAATATGAAAAGGCTCAAACAAGAGCATGAATATAACTAAAAGAGTGACATCAAACACATATTTAGTTTGAAAATTCACAACTTTTATATGCTAAGCATTTCAAAATGATATTTATTACAAAAGCATTGATTTCATCACTATTGCATTGTTTTTAAAGATGAGGAAAGACAAGTAATAGAGATGATTGAACTGTGCTTAGAAAAAAGGGTTTTAGAAAGTTCTGGAAATATTAATAGAATGTGTAGAATAATTTAAAAAATTGACACTTCAGAAAACTTTGTGTTGTTTTTAGCATTTGAAGACAAAAAGGCTCTATATTTATGTTGCTTTTTATGTTTTTGAAGTGATTTCCCATATATTATATTTGAATCTTATAATCTTAGAATTGGATAGCAAGGATATTCATTTCCCCATTGTAAAGATGAGTAACCTGAGGCTGAAATTAAGAGACTTGGGGTGGGGGGAGTCACACAGCAGAAACAAAGCGTTTTGTGATTTTAGTTGGTGCTTTTCTCCAAATCGAAGCCGCCACTGTTAAAACCAGTAACCAGTGCCCCCTGTGGGGTGGGGCTTAAATATTTTGTGGTTCACTTAAAAACTAAATATTTAAGTTTGACTTGAGTGTAGGCATTTGCTTTCTATATGATAGTCTGGAATAGTGGGTTTTGTAATTGATCTTAAATTTGAATACCAGTTTAGCTACTTTATTAGCTCTGTGACCTTGGCAAGTGATTTTCTCTTTCTAAACTTTTTCTTTTTATAATGTTGTATATTGTCATTTAAATTTAGTGAGCTAATGTGTGTAAAAATGCCTACTATAGTGTGTGATAATGTTTTTTTCTTTTAGTATCAGCTGAATTGTTTTAGCTGTAATTTAGAGCATATAAAAGGTTCTCAAATTAGTGATTATATTGATACTTACAAGAAGCTCATAGATATATATTAGTATGAAAATCAACTTTAATCTCAGATGAGGGATTATTAGAAGTGTTTCTTAGTGAAGCAGATTTCTGTTTTTCATTCATATTGTTCAATTTGTGACTTTGTCATATATGTGTGTACAAAGCCATATCTGTGAGCAACAAAGCAGAGACTGCCATAATTAGAGATTATTAGGCAGGAGAAAAATGAAAAAAATTGAGTGTTAATTATTTAAGCAAATATTTTTAACCAGTTGATGTAAGTGCAGACCACCATTTATTATGTATATTTACGTGTTTGTGCCTAAATACTTTTATTAATTTTTCATTCTGGTCGAAAGGATACTCAAATATTTAAAATAAGACTACTCTTTTACAAATGATATGTAAAATGCATAAGATGATATGTGAAATGTGTAAATATCAAGTATGTCATGTCCTTTTATATCTTTGATGCCAACTGTCATAAGAAAGTTGTTTGCTTCTGTAATGAAAGTATTTAAAGTAGGTAGAACATTTAACCCAGCACACAATAAGTGCTCAATAAATGTTAGCTAACTTAAAAAATTTAAACACTATTTATATAGTGCATTCTTTTTTTCTAAATTTAAGTTCTTTAGGGAAATAAGGTTGAAAAACCTGCAATTGGATGTTAAGATTTAAAAAATAGATTTAAAATTTCTTTACCATTTAATTAAATTTGCATTTATCCTGCATATCAATGCTGGTCCTTCCTGCTACTACCTTTTTTAAGATAAGAAATTAGTTGTTTTTTTTAAAAATTTTAATTTGTTCATTTTAGAGAGGAGAGAGAGAGAGAGAGAAGGGGGGAGAGGGAGCAGGAAGCATCAATTCCCATATGTGCCTTGACCAGGCAAGCCCAGGGTTTTGAACCTGTGACCTCAACATTCCAGGTCTACCTGGAAATGCTGAGGTCTCCGGTTCGAGGCCCTGGGCTTGCCTGGTCAAGGCACATGTGGGAGTTGATGCTTCTAGCTCCGCCCCCCTGTCTCTCTCTCCTCTGTCTCTCTAAAATGAATAAATAAAAAAATAAAAAAAATAAAAAAACATTCCAGGTCTACGCTTTACCCACTGCGCCACCTTGGGTCAGGCGGAAATTAGTTTTTTTTTAAATTGAGGTATAGTTGACATATAACATTATATTTGGTCAAGGTGTACAATGTAATGATTCGATATTTGTATGTATTGGGAAATGATCACCACAATGTCTAGTTAATACGGTCACCATATATAGTTCTTCTACAGCTTTTTAAAATTTAATGTGGTGATTGCCAGACATTGGGAAAAGAAAGGTTTATTTATTTGAGAGAGAAAGAGAGAGAGAGAGAGGGAGGAGAGAAGAGAGAAACATCGATTTGCTGTTTCCTTATTTATGCATTCATTGGTTGATTTCTTTTGTTGATTGAATTTATTGGGATGACACTGGTTAACATAATTATACAGGTTTTGGGTGCCCAATTCTACAACACATTTCTATTCACTGTACTGTGTGTTCACCCCCTGCAAGTCAAGTCTTTATCACCATTTATTCCCCCTATACCCTCCTTTGCCTCCCCACCCCTTCTTGTATGTGCCCTGACCAGGCATCGAATCTGCAACCTTGGTGTACCTGGCCTACCTGGCCAGGGCCAAGGGTCTAGCTATTTAATGCAATCATATATGGTCATAATTGAACATAAAGCTTTTTTTTTTTTTTTTCATTTTTTTGAAGCTGGAAACAGGGAGAGACAGTCAGACAGACTCCCGCATGCACCCAACCGGGATCCACCCAGCACGCCCACCAGGGGGCGATGCTCTGCCCATCCTGGGCGTCGCCATGTTGTGACCAGAGCCACTCTAGCGCCTGAGGCAGAGGCCACAGAGCCATCCCCAGCGCCCGGGCCATCTTTGCTCCAATGGAGCCTTGGCTGCGGGAGGGGAAGAGAGAGACAGAGAGGAAAGCGCGGCGGAGGGGTGGAGAAGCAAATGGGCGCTTCTCCTGTGTGCCCTGGCCGGGAATCGAACCCGGGTCCTCCGCACGCTAGGCCGACGCTCTACCGCTGAGCCAACCGGCCAGGGCCCATAAAGCTTTTTTAAAAAAGATTTTATTTATTGATTTTTGGAGAGAATGGCAAAAGCAGGGGGAGAGTAGTGGGAAGCATCTACTCATAGTAGTCGCTTCCTGTATGTGCCTTGACCAGGCAAGCTCAGGGGTTTGAACCAGCTACCTAGCTTTCCAGGTAGATGCTTTATCCACTGTACCACCACAGGTCAGACTTACACAAAACTTTTAATAAAATAAGTAAATAAGATACTGTTGCAATTATTTTAAAAGTTACATGCAAAAAAAAAACTTGGACAAAAGTATATGCCACAAGTTTTTAACTTTATGATTCTATTTTTGCATTTTCCCTACCTTTAAAGTAGATAGTTTGTATGTATTTAAAAAAAATAAAATGGGCCCTGGCCGGTTGGCTCAGTGGTAGAGCGTCGGCCTGGTGTGCAGGAGTCCCGGGTTCGATTCCCGGCCAGGACACACAGGAGAAGCACCCATCTGCTTCTCCATCCCTCCCCCTCTCCTTCCTCTCTGTCTCTCTCTTCCCCTCCCGCAGCCGAGGCTCCACTGGAACAAAGTTTGCCTGGTCGCTGAGGATGGTTCTGTGGCCTCTGCCTCAGGCGCTAGAATGGCTCTGATTGTGGCAGAGCGACGCCCCAAGATGGGTAGAGCATCGCCCCCTGGTGGGCATGCGGGAGTCTGTCTGACTGCCTCCCCGTTTCCAGCTTCGGAAAAATACAAAAAAAAAAAAAAGTTTACAATTAGGGTATTCATATTTGAAGGCTAGGAGTCTCAAGACAAAGTTTAACTACAGAGAAAAGAGTACAATTTCTTACACTTTTGTATTGAAAAATATTTGTTATGGCATATATTGTTTGCCATATAAAAAATGACATTAAAAATTAAACTAAGTGGAAGTATGCAAATAAAATTAACTAAGACAGCCTGACCAGGCAGTGGCGCAGTGGATAGAGCATTGGATTGGGATGTGTAGGACCCAGGTTCGAGACCCTGAGGTCGCCAGCTTGAGCCCAAAGTCTCTGGCTCGATCAAGGGGTCACTCAGTCTGCTGTAGCCCCGGGTCAAGGCACATATGAGAAAGCAGTCAATGAACAACTATGGTGCTGCAAGGAAGAATTCATGTTTTTCATCTCTCTCCCTTCCGGTCTGTCTGTACCTCTCTCCTTCTGTCTTGTCACAAAAAAAGAGAAAGATTAACTAAGACGTAATTCTATAAGATTAGAGATGTAAGATAAGATTGTAGAAAATCAGATAAAAAAGAAAAAAGCAAATTGGAAAAATTGAGTGATAAGAAATAGATTAAATTTTTTAATGCTTTTGATAGCATGAATTTGATTATATGATGGATCAAATTGAAGAACTGGTTAATTAACTAAACACCAATATGCATTCTGGTATGAATGAAACACTTAAGATAGGGATCTTTTAAAGAGAAAATACGAAATAGTACAGTTGAGTTAGGGGAAAATAAACTACTTTTTGTTTGTTTTTTTTGTTTTTACAGGGACAGAGAGAGGGCTAGATAGGGACAGACAGACAGGAATGGAGAGAGATGAGAAGCATCAATCAGTTTTTCGTTGCGACACCTTAGTTGTTCATTGATTGCTTTCCCATTGTGCCTTGACCACGGGCCTTCAGCAGACCGAGTAACCCCTTGCTTGAGCCAGCAACCTTGGGTCCAAGCTGATGAGCTTTTGCTCAAACCAGATAAGCCCTTGCTCAAGCTGGTGACCTCAGGGTCTCGAACCTGGGTCCTCCACATCCCAGTCCGACGCTCTATCCACTGCGCCACCGCCTGGTCAGACTAAACTACTATTTTTTTTAAACTGCTAATCTATTTGATATGGTTACATGCATAATTATACTTTATAGTTAACAAATGGAAATCCTAATAGTAGCAGGGTCTTACTGACAATGGAATATTTTTGAAATGTCATTAGGCCTGATTTAGTTTTCTTCCTAGGGTCTGTGTTAGTAAGGTAGTTAGGCCATTAACTCTTAACATGATGAAATATATGAAGATATCTTATTGGAAAGGATTTTTTGAAAATATATATTTAACATTAAAAATAATTCGTTCAATTATTTTCTAGTTTAGTATTTATTAATCTGTTGATTAGTATCTATTAATCTCTATTGATCCATACCTAATAATCTAAAAATATCATTATGGAAATGAAGTTTAAACATATGACAAAAGTTATACTAGATCATCCCAACTTCTTGCTTCTAAGATTCATTTCTCTGATTTTCTACCATTTGTTTTGTTTCTCTTCCTAAACTCTGCTTTCATGATTTTTGTTTTCAATCCTAGAATTCTATTGTTTATTACAGTAAAGGTGTAGAAATTCATATTTAATCAGGTGAATCTTGTCCTGCTCTTAATTGACCTTTGACTATACTGTTATTATTCCAGGAGTCTTAAAACTTGAAAATAGTAGTACAGAAAAACATTATTATAATCGATATAATATACAGGGTGGGAAAAAAGTAGGTTTATATTTGTTCATATGGAAAATAATACAATAGTTAATAATAATAAAAGAATAAACTCCATGTTTCGCTTCACCCTGTATAAAAAGCTACTTTTATTAGAAAAAGTTAACTTAGATTGTTTTCTGTTAAGAATTGACAGGTAATTAGAAAAAAGAAAAGATCAAATTAATCTGAGACACCAGTTGGGACTGATTATATAGTGACAGAGAATAGTTCTATTAGCTTTAGAGAGGTAAAAGGCATTCTTCAATAAAATGTTGCTAATTATACTTGTCTTTTCTTGTTGCTAAGATTTTATTTCAGTTTACATAAAAGAAATTTGTCCCTTATTTTCTGTTTTAATAAAAATCAAGCTTATAACAGACATAACAAGGTATAATATACTAATTATAAACATATACTTGAATGAAAAGATAGAAGTGTTTTTTTTTATGGATTAGCTACAGATAATGATTTCAGTTTCCAAATAGAAATAAAACCTGATGTTGTGATAAAGGATCTATATTTTTGATTATTTGAACTGAAGATGTGATTTTTCAGTTTCTTTTATTAATCATAACTATTGAAAAGTAGATTTTTTTCTTTTTATTGTTAAAACAGTAGTTCCCCCTTATCCACGGTTTCACTTTCTTTGGTTTAGTTACCTGTAGTCAGCCACAGTGTGAAAATATTAAATGGAAAATTCCAGCTCTGGCCAATTTGCTCAGTGGTAGAGCATGGGCCTGGCATGTGAATGTCCTGGGTTCGACTTTCAGTCAGGGCACACAGGAGAAAAGATCATCTGCTTCTATACTCCTCCCCCTCTCACCTCTGTTTGTCTCTGTCTCTCTCTCTATTCCCCTCCTGCAGCCATTGCTCTCCCCCTCTCACCTCTGTTTGTCTCTGTCTCTCTCGCTATTCCCCTCCTGCAGCTATTGCTCGACTGCGGTGAGTTCATCCTGAGGGTGCTGAGGATGGCTCCTTGGCCTCTGCCTCAGAGACTAAGAAGAGCTCAGTTGCTGAGCAACAGCACAACGCCCCAGAGGGGCAGAGCATCGCCCCCTAGTGGGCTTGCTGGGTGGATCCTGGTTGGGGCATGTGTAGGAGTCTGTCTCTGCCTCCCCTTCCTCTCATTGAATAAAAAAAGGAAAATTTCAAAAGGAAACAATACAAAAGATATTTTGAGGGAGACTATGTCCACATAATTTTTATTACAATATATTGTTACAATTTTTATATTTTATTTTTAGTTGTTATCTTTTAACTGTGCCTAATTCATAAATTGAACTTAATCATAGGTATGAGTGTGTAGGGAAAAACATAGTGTATATAGGGTTTGATACTATCTCAGGTTTCAGGCATCCACTGGGGATCTTGAAACATACCTCACTGGATGAGGGAGGAATACTGTATGTACTTGATAAATAGGTGGTGATTATTACTGCTGGCAAGCCATGAATATTTATTGTGTGTTTCCCATTCAGAAATATTATGGTTAATCTTTTAGTACATTGGTACTTGCTTTTGAAGGTGAGACAGAAACAATAATTTCTAATAGTGAGCTAAGTTGATTAAATTGAGCTTTAGTTTAAAAAATCTACTTACAGCAATTTTTGTAAGACATTTTAAAATAAATAGTATTTGTGTTGAAATCAAGAGCCCTGTGACATCCCCATTTCTAAAATAATTCTCCTTGAGTAAAGACTTGCTTATCCTTGCCCTATTTTTTTTCACTTTTGACTACCATCATCAGTCTAGACAGAGATGGTTCAACTAGCAGTGTGCTTCAGCTAAATCTTAAGACATCCATCAAAACCTGGCAATGATTTGCTCATTTTGAATGTTAAAATATCCCCAAAAGGATCATATTCTTTACTGTTTTTTATGTGTGACTTACAGAATTTCTGTCATTACTTTATGGAAGTTGTTTATCTAAAGAATTCTATACAAAGTACTCTTTTATACCATCTGAACAGTGATATAAACTTATTGGGGCAAAATGTATATGCCAATTATAAAATGTTTGTACTGTAAAAAAGAAGATGAGTTCAAAATTCTGGGATAAAATTGTCAGGTTTCAAATCCCAGCTTCCTTCACTAGTTACGTGACCTTGGGAAAATTAGTGAATCCCTCTACTTCAGTTTGCTCATTTATGGAGTAGGAATACTGATACTATGTCATAGGATTTTTCTGAAATTTTAATGTGAAAAATATCTATAAAATGCTGAAACAAATACTTGCTCAAAAATATTTTCAATTATATGACAGTTTATTATTCTTTCTTATCTTAAGGGAACTTTTACATATTACAGACTGAAACGAAAGAATCTTGGATGATTAGTTAAATTAATAAATGATAGGACCACCATGGATAAATGAGAAAGCTAGAGATGTGACCTTAATTTTATAGCATTAAAAAAATGTCTGGTACCTTTGTCAGAAAATATAGTTTTTCCCAACTAGACTTTCTTCCCTCTATGTTTGGAAGAATTTTGAGGGGCAAGGGAGTTGGGTTTTAATTTTTGTTTTTTAGGTGAGAGGAGGAAAGATAGTGAGGCAGACTCCCGCATGCACCCTGACCAGGATCCACCCAGCAACCCCTTCTGGTGCCAATGCTGTAATCAACTGAGCTATCCTCAGCGCCTGAGGCTGATGCTCAGACAAACCAAGCCACTGGCTGCGAGAGGGTAAAAGGGAGAGAAGGGGGAAGAAACAGATGGTCGCTTCTCCTGTGTGCCCTGACTGGGAATCGAACCCAGGATGTCCATAACTGGGCTGATGCTCTATCCACTGAGCCACCGGCCAGGGCTGGTTTTTAATTTAAAAAGGGTTTTCAAAAGTCTGTGCCCCACAGAATAATCAATTAATATGATTGTGAAACTGGAAATAGATTTAAATTACTCAATATTATCTCAAGTCTTTTACTAGACATACTTTTTCTCACTCAGACTTTAGGAGAGTAAAGTAGGGTACATGTGTGGGTACATGTGAGGATCACTCCTGTCAAACCCCCACCCACAACAACTATTATATTAATTTTGTAAGTTTTAACTGTCATTCCAGGAACAAGCTTTACTTTCAAAACATAAGTCAGTGGGAAGTAGGACTTAGCAATATTATTTGGAGATAGATTTTCAAATATCTGTATCTATTTCATGTGCAGAAACACTGCATGGACATTTTTCAGCTTTTAATGTCTGCAGCATCCTAGGAGCATCTAAAACACTAATTTGGGACTACAAAGCTTGTACTATTTCACTACTTTTGGAGTAATTGTGTTAAGAGTTAAAAATACTTAAACATTTTTTTCTGCTAGGAATTAGTCTTTGAATTATGACATTTTAAAATTTAGAAGAATTGAGGTTTTTGTTTGTTTGTTTAAGGGTTTTTGGTCATTTTACCTAGGACATTCTTTTTTCTTAATTAAAACATTTTTGAGATATAATTGACCTATTAACATTTTATTAGCTTTAGGTATATAACATAATGATTTGCTATAAGTATATATTGAGCATGATTACCTCAATAACTTGAGTAATATTCATCACCAAACATAGTTACAATATTTTTTCTTGTGGTAAGAACTTTTAACATATGCTCTCTTAGCAATTTTCAAATATACAATACAGTATTGATAACCATAGTCACCATGCTGTAACATTGAATTCCTAGAACTTATTTATAGGAAGTTTGTACCATTGATCACCTTCATCCATTTTGCCCACCTTCCCTTGCCCCTGCCCCTTCACTCTTCCTATGCTTCTGCCAACCACCAGTTTGTTCCTTGTATCTATGAGTTCAGTTCTTTGTTTTTTGGTGTTTTAGATTACATACATAAGTGGGATCATGTAGTGTTTATTTTTGTCTGACTTATTCCTTATATGATATATTCATTTAATAGAAGAATATTTGGCCATAAAAAGGAATGAATTACCAATACATTCTACAACATGGATGAACCTTGAAAACATGCAAAGTGAAAGAAGCCAATCAAAAAAGACCACCAATCTTGTCGCCTGGCTGGTTGGCTCAGCAGTAGAGCCTTGGTGTGGCATGTTGAAGTCCCAGGTTCAATTCCCTGCCAGAGCACACAGGAGAAGCGCCTATCTGCTTCTACCCTCTTCCCTGTCAACTTTCTATCTCTCTCTTCCCCTCCCGCAGCCAAGGCTCCATTAGAGCAAAGTTGGCCGGGGCACTGAGGACAGCTCCATGGCCTCTGTTTCAAGTGCTAGAATGGCTCCAGTTGCAATGAAGCAATGCCCCAGATGTGCAGAGCGTTGCACCCTACTGGGCATGCTGGGTGGATCCTGATCGGGCACATGTGGGAGTCCGTCTCTCTGCCTCCCTTCAGAAAAATAGAAAAAAAACCCCAAAACCCAAAAAATACCACTTATTATATGGTTCCATTTATATGAAATATACAAAGTAGACAAATCCTTAGAAGCAGAAAGTAGATTAGTGGTTTCTAGGGGTAGGTTGAGGGTTGTGAGTAGAAAGATGATAGTTAAAAGATTTCGGGTTTTTGAGGGAGTGATAAAAAGATTGTAAAATTCATTATTGTGATTGTTGCACAACTCTGAATATTCTTAAGCTAAGTGTGTAGCAACGGATGAATGTATAAATAAAATGGGGTATATACTAATATTACTCTCCCTTAAAAATGAATGAAATTTTGATACATCTTACAACATGAATGAACCTTGAAAACATATGCTAAATGAAATAAGCCAGACACAAAAGAGCAAGTACTGTATTAGTCTGATTCCTTGAGGTATTTAGAATAGAGACAGAAAGTAGAATATTGGTCACCAGGGAAAATGGGGAGAGGGCAATGGGGAGTGCTTGTTTAATGGGTACAGAGTTTGTTTTAGATGAAGTTCTGGATAGTGATGATGGTTGCACAACATTGTGAATGAAAATAAACCATTTTAAGAGTCTAAGACAGGGGTCCCCAAACTACAGCCAGCGGGCCTCATGTGGCCCCCTGAGGCCATTTATCCGGTCCCCACTGCACTTCCGGAAGGGCACCTCTTTCATTGGTAGTACAGTACTGCTTTCAGTGACGCGGCACACACCAGAAGCGCATCATATCACTTGTTACGGCTACCAGTGACAAATATGGAACCGGACATTGACCATCTCATTAGCCAAAAGCAGGCCCATAGTTCCCATTAAAATACTGGTCAGTTTGTTGATTTAAACTTACTTGTTCTTTATTTTAAATATTGTATTTGTTCCCATTTTGTTTTTTTACTTTAAAATAAAATATGTGCAGTGTGCATAGGGATTTGTTCATAGTTTTTTTATAGTCCAGCCCTCCAACGGTCTGAAGGACAATGAACTGGCCCCCTGTGTAAAACGTTTGGGGACCCCTGGTCTAAGATATACTATTTTGGAAAATTAATGAGACATAATTGTGTGTTGACACATGAAAAGACTATTTTCGTTTTCCTGCTTAACAGTATATTTTAGTTGTTTTATGTTAGTCGTTTATGGGGAGAACTCAAAATCTTTAGTTTTAAATGTAAATGGGATGACTTTAGTTTTAAACATGACTGAGTGTGCAACATCTTTTTTTTTTTTGTATTTTTCCGAAGCTGGAAACGGGAGGCAGTCAAACAGACTCCCACATGGGCCCAACCGGGATCCACCCAGCATGCCCACCAGGGGGCAATGCTCTGCCCATCTGGGGCGTCGCTCTGTTGCAATCAGAGCCATTCTAGCGCCTGAGACAGAGGCCACAGAGCCATCCTCAGCTCCCGGGCAAACTTTGCTCCAGTGGAGCCTTGGCTGTGGGAGGGGAAGAGAGAGACAGAGAAGGAGAGGGGGAGGGGTGGAGAATCAGATGGGCGCTTCTCCTGTGTGTCCTGGCCGGGAATCGAACCCGGGACTCCTGCACACCAGGCTGACGCTCTACCACTGAGCCAACCGGCCAGAGCCTGAGTGTGCAACATCTTGGATAATCAAAACAATTTTTTTTTTTACAGAGACAAAGAGAGTCAGAGAGAGGGATAGATAGGGACAGACAGGAACGGAGAGAAATGAGAAGCATCAATCATTAGTTTTTTGTTGCGACACCTTAGTTGTTCGTTGATTGCTTTCTCATATGTGCCTTGATGGTGGTGGGGGGCTACAGCAGACTGAGTAACCCCACCAGATGAGCCTGCGCTCAAGCTGGCGACCTCGGGGTCTCCACCTGGGTCCTCCGCATCCCAGTCTGATGCTCTATGCCACCGCCTGGTCAGGCAATCAAAACAAATTTTCGATGAGCCAGACTAGGCTACTGATGACTGTGTGAAAAATTCATGAAGTAGACACATTAACCTCATTTAGATTGGAAAATTTTTGACTATTAATATGCATGCTTGATTCATTTTGTTGATTTCTGGAAAGCAAATGTTTATAGTATTTAATAGTAGGAAGAGGATTGCAGTTTTCTGATAAATGTCACAGAATTGTGGCAGTGAGCCAGGAGGAAGAAAAGCTGCATTAGTGAAGTGAAACAGACTTCTGTAGCTATAGAAACTATAAACCTACTAAGTCTCAAAAAAGTATTCTCTTTGTATTTATATTGTTAATTAGACATTAGTAGAGGTTAATGAGGACCCTGGATAACTACTAAATTAAATATAGGTATAAGTGTATTCATTACAAGGCCTGAGTAAGAGACATTGTTGGATAGGTTAGTATTTGTTTAATGTGAACATTAAAGTACTTAATTTATTTATCTTTAATTTGGTTTATTATGGTTTTCAGCTACTAGAATACTTTCTATATAAAAGGGTGTTTTGCTAAATTACTGCCATATCTCAAGTTTTAAGTTTATCTGAGAATAAATGAGAGAATATGAATGTAATTCAATTTTGTAAAATTAATCTCAATTATTTTTATTAATCTCATATATTTTTTGGTAAATTAACAATTTACCAATTGCATATTAATACTTGTGCATATTAATCTGTTCACAAGTAAATTTTATGAATAAATAATGTTTTAGTTATAAATTAGCACACTGGTAATTTACAGTAATTTTTGTAAAACAACTAGTGCTTTTACCAAGTTATAATTTCCTGATGGATACCCTGACTGGTCTATAAGCTTGGTATTGCCCCTAATTATAGAAACCAATTTACTCCTAAGAATACTTAAGATTAGGTCTGTAATCAGGGTTGCTTGTACTCATTTGGTGAAATTATAATGAACTGTTTGAGGTGGCAAGCTTCAGAAGGGAGATGGTGGCTAATTCTAAAAATAGAAAGGTAACCTAGAGCTGAAAGATAGCCATTGAGCAATTGTGTTCTCACCATACTTGTTAGCTTATTTGTGTGTAAATCCAAAAATGAATTTTCCCTTAAATTTAGTTGTGTTTTGTTCTCTTATACATCTGTACCAGAAAGTATCGTATATATTTCTTCAATTTGCTAGGCCAGTTTAGAAACATCAACTGTCAACCAAACATAGAAGCAAATTATATTTTGGAATCTCCCAGATCAAATAGATTTAGAAGTGAAATTATTGTATGAGGAAAATGAAACAGAAAAATGAATTATGAGAATTTTTTTTTAATTTTTTTATTTTATTTATTCATTTTAGGAGAGAGAGAGAGAGAGAGAGAGAGGAGAGACAGAGAGAGAGGTGGGGGAGGAGCTGGAAGCATCAACTCCCATGTGTTCCTTGACCAGGCAAGCCCAGGGTTTCGAAATGGTGACCTCAGCATTTTCAGGTCGACGCTTTATCCACTGTGCCACCACAGGTCAGGCGAGAAATTCTTTTGGAAAAAATCATTTTCAGGTTGGACCCTATTACATTGCTCAGAAAAGAGAACCCTATGCAGTTGGAAATACCAGATTGGTGGAAAAAAGGTTTTAGGACTTCTTCCATTAAGAACTATTTTAGGCCCTGGGCTGTTGGCTCAGTGGTAGAGCGTCGGCCTGGCGTGTGGAAGTCCCGGGTTCGATTCCCGGCCAGGACACACAGGAGAGGCGCCCATCTGCTTCTCCACCCCTCCCCCTCTCCTTCCTCTCTGTCTCTCTCTTCCCCTCCCGCAGCGAGGCTCCATTGGAGCAAAAAGATGGCCCGGGCGCTGGGGATGGCTCCTTGGCCTCTGCCCCAGGCGCTAGAGTGGCTCTGGTCGCGACAGAGCGAGGCCCAGGATGGGCAGAGCATCGCCCCCTGGTGGGTCTGCCGGGTGGATCCCGGTCGGGCGCATGCGGGAGTCTGTCTGACTGTCTCCCCGTTTCCAGCTTCGGAAAAATACAAAAAAAAAGAACTGTTTTAATTTTCACCGCTCTCCACTTCTGGAACGATAGACCAGAGCATTGGAGAGTCCGTCTTAGTGTGTTGGACCTCTCTATCTTCTACTTCCTTTTTATAGTGGGATTCTGTTCAACTGCTTCTCTATTAATTGCACATTGTGTGGATTGTAGTAAACATAGCTCTTCAGAAAGGGACCAACTGGTGGGTCCTGTGAGTAAAGGACCATTTTAGTAATTCCAATGTGGATATGTGCTACGCTATATGACAGATGAGCACTCATTTGGATTACTAAAATCCCTAAAGGTAGATTCAACTTCAAGTCAGAAATTCAAAGAATAAAATTTGATAGCCCTGGCCGGTTGGCTCAGTGATAGAGCGTCGGCGTGGCGTGCAGAAGTCCTGGGTTCGATTCCCGGCCAGGGCACACAGGAGAAGTGCCCATCTGCTTCTCCACCCCTCCCCCTCTCCTTCCTCTCTGTCTCTCTCTTCCCCTCCCGCAGCGAGGTTCCATTGGAGCAAAGATGGCCCGGGCGCTGGGGATGGCTCCTTGGCCTCTGCCCCAGGCGCTAAAGTGGCTCTGGTCGCCGCAGAGCGACGCCCCGGAGGGGCAGAGCATCGCCCCCTGGTGGGCAGAGCGTTGCCCCCCTGGTGGGCGTGCCGTGTGGATCCTGGTCGGGCGCATGTGGGAGTCTGTCTATCCCCGTTTCTAGCTTCAGAAAAAAAAAAAAATTGATAAAAGATAAGAGTAAAAAAGGTTTCATTAGTTAAAACAGCTATGAATAGACAAAGTAAAATAATAATTTTGGTATTTAAGATTGAATAGAAACTTTAGATTATAGAGTCTGACAGCATGATTCAGATCACCCCTTTGCTTCCTTCAGGGTAAGGCTTTTGAATTCCAAACCCATTAATTAAAACAGGTCTTTTTTTTTTTTTTTTAAGTCGGGAGCAGGAACTTATTTTTCATGATATTTTGTTCCTTTGTATTTCATTATCCCTTCACTGTATATTGTCTAACATCATAGATGACTGTCACCCCACGTTATCTAAAGAGCTATTTACTTTGGTTTGGCACTTGTAGGACTTCTCAGTAGAGTTTTTAATGAATGCTTAGTATCAAGTAACCAAACACGAGTATTTGGAATGAACCAATAAATTGATAAATATTGTTTTAGGCAGTTGGGCTATGGTGTATACAACAGTGGTTTCCTCATAATTTTAGGTTTGAGCATTTATTAACAGAACTGTTAGTCAGAGTTCAGGATTTTTCAGAGAAGGGTGTTTCACAATACAAAACCAGTACTTTTCTTTTTATACCGTTAAAATAAAACTCAGTTGAATTTCAATTTGTAAATATTGGATAATAGTCATTGACAGTCACTTTGTGTCAGGTTAGAAGATTATAAGGATGCCCTGGCAGATAGCTCGGTGGGTGAGAGCATCGTTCCAAGCTCAGAGGTTGCCAGTTTGATCCCCAGTTAGGGCACATATAGGAATAGATCAGTGTTCCTGTCTCTTTCACTTTCTCTCTCCCTCTTCCTTTCCCTCTTCCTCTCCCTCTTCCTCTCCCTCTTCCTCTCTCTCTTCCTCTCTCTCTAAAATCAATAAAATAAACATTAAAAAAAAGACTGTAAGGAGAAAATAAATTCTAAAGTGGTTTAGACAAAATCATATTTTAATTTTAATGTTCTATAAACTTCAGGTTGTGCATTATATTTTTTTCTGGCTTTTTCCCCCCTTAGCCTGACAGGATAGGAAAGTTTGTTCCACATAATTATTTTTTAGTTTTGCTAAACATTTTTTATATGGCTAACTTTGGGCCATGGGTAAAAAGGCATTAAGTATCTCTTGTCTGAAAGGTAAGTTGTTTTCTAAAATTGCTATTACCTCACTCAATTTCTCTATTGAAATAGGGTCACTAAGAAGTTATGTTGTAGGACCCTAGTCTCTGTTTACAGCGAATCCAATTATAAGGTCTAATATTCAACTGTATAAGAACATATAATGTCCCACTTCATAAGGCCTTGTAGCAAGACTACCTGGGTTCAGGTTCTGGTTATATTGTTCACTAGCTGTGTAACAGCTTGGAAAAGTTAATAGACCTCTCCATACCTCTGTTTCCTCATCTATAAAGTGCTGTTGGTAATACATTTTACATAATAGGGTTCTGAGAATTATTAATATAAGTGCTTAGAATGGTGCCTACCATAAACTACCATATTTCCTCATGTATAAGACGCTCCCATGTATAAGATACTCCCATGTATAAGATGCAGCTTAATTTTGGGGCCCAAAATTTGAAAAAAAAAAAATTACATGAAGTCATTAAACTCAAGTTTTATTCATCATAAAATTCAAACAACTCATCACTGTCAAAACTCCCATCCATGCCTGACCTGTGGTGGTGCAGTTGGATAAAGCATCGACCTGGAATGCTGAGGTCGCTGGTTCAAAACCCTGGGCTTGCCTGGTCAAGGCACATACGGGAGTTGATGCTTCCTGCTCCTCCTTTCTCTCTCTCTCTCTCTCTCTCTCTCTCTCTCTCTCTCTCTCCCCCCCCCCTCTCTAAAAATGAATAAATAAATAAAATCTTTAAAAAAAAACCAACTCCCATTCATTAGCATCTGTGTCTGATGACGAATCACTGTCTTCAACAATGAGCATAAAAACAAGTGTGAAGAAGTAGGAAATGCAAGTTAAAAAATCTGCAACCACTGTATAAGATGCAACCCAGTTTTTAAACCCCAAATTTTTTGAAAAAATGTGCATCTTATACATGGGAAAATACAGTAGTTTCTACAATTTTTTTTTTAATTGTAAAAAATATACTTTTCTTCTAGTGCCAAAGAAAAAGTAGGGAAAACCACATTTTAATTTTTTTATTTTTTTATTTTTTATTTTATTTATTCATTTTTAGAGAGGAGAGAGACAGAGAAAGGAGAGAGAGAGACAGAAAGAAGGGGGGAAGAGCTGGAAGCATCAACTCCCATATGTGCCTTGACCAGGCAAGCCCAGGGTTTTGAACCAGAGACCTCAGCATTTCCAGGTCGATGCTTTATCCACTGCGCCACCACAGGTCAGGCGGAAAACCACATTTTAAATAAAGCAGAATAAACATCAGTATTAGTCGTTATGGCATTCTGTGTGGTCATTTTACTTTTAGTGGTTTCTTGATTTATCTGTAGGAATAATAACAGCCCCAAAGTTTCTCTGAGTTTAAAAACAAGAATTTGTGCTACTATAAGATGTACTAATGCTGTCTGCCATCTCTTTTTTTTTTTTTTTTTTTTTTTTTGTATTTTTCTGAAGCTGGAAACGGGGAAAGACAGTCAGACAGACTCCCGCATGCGCCCGACCCGGCACGCCCACCAGGGGCAACGCTCTGCCCACCAGGGGGCGATGCTCTACCCCTCTGGGGCGTTGCTCTGCCGCGACCAGAGCCACTCTAGCGCCTGGGGCAGAGGCCAAGGAGCCATCCCCAGCGCCCGGGCCATCTTTGCTCCAATGGAGCCTTGGCTGCAGGAGGGGAAGAGAGAGACAGAGAGGAAGGAGGGGGTGGGGGTGGAGAAGCAAATGGGTGTTTCTCCTATGTGCCCTGGCCTGGAATCGAACCTGGGTCCCCCGCACGCCAGGCCGACGCTCTACCGCTGAGCCAACCGGCCAGGGCCGGGGAAAAGCTTTTGATAGTTGATTCCAGGCTGGCCACCATGAAAAAATTGCTTTCTGTTGTATCTTATTTGCAGTTCAGTTCATCTAGAGGTACCTGTGTGGTAGGGGGGGAAAGTACAGAATTTGTAGTCAGGAAACATATTTAAACATAAGTTTTACGTTTTGCTAGTTGTATTTGTTTTGTCCGTTTATTCTGATTTATTTTTTAACAGGGTTATTATGAAGTTTATATGAAATAATGTTTTCATTATTGTAAACATTTGAATGTAAATTGCCAATTTGCTCTTGATATTTTAGAAAAAAATTGAATATGTGATTTTGAAGGAAAGAATTATTTTTTTCAGACAAATCATTCTTTTTGGATGTTTCAGATATGTTTGTTTGTTTGTTTTTAGGTGAGAGGAGGGGAGATAGTGAGACAGACTCCTGCATGTCCCCCTCACTGGGATCCACCTGGCAAACTCCATCTTGGGCTGATGTTCCAGCCCAGTGCTAATTTTAGTGCCTGAGGCTAATGCTTGGACCCACAAAGCTATCCTCAGCACCCAGGGCCATGCTCAAACCAGTCAAACCACTGGCTGTAGTAGAGTAGAGGAAGAGAAGGGGGAAAGGAATGGGAGGAGAAGCAGATGGTTTCTTCTCCTTTGTGCCCTGAGTGGAATTAAACCTGGGATGTCCATACACCACGCCAAAGGTCTATCCACTGAGCCACCAGCCAGAACCTCAGATATTTTATTTATTTATTTATTTATTTATTTATTTATTTATTTATTTATTTATTTTAAAACTTTGATGTTGAAGGTAGATTTTATTTTTAATTTTTTTTAGATTTTATTCATTTTAGAGAGAGGAGACAGAAAAGGAGGGGAGGAGCAGAAAGCATCAATCTCATATGTGCCTTAACCAGGCAAGCCCATGGTTTCAAACTGGCGACCTCAGCATTCCAGGTCGACACTTTACCCACTGTGCTACTGCAGGTTAGGCAGCCTCAGATATTTTTAATAAATTTTTTTCCAAAATTGAAAGCTTATTTCTTTTCAGGCATAGTAAAATTATTCTTTTAAGCTTATCACAGAGTGGCATTGTGAAAAACATAAAGCATATAAAGTAGAAGAGGAAAATAATATGTAATCCTGCCACTCAGAGATAGCCATGTTCACATTTTAACATACAGTATATCATTCTGTACTTTGTCTATTCTGTGTATGTATGGACATTTTATATTTTTTAATTTTTTCTAAAAAAGGATTATACTGTGAATATTGTAACCTGCTTTTTCTCATTTATATATATATATACTATATATATATTTTTTATTATTATTATTTTTTTTTTCAGAGACAGAGAGACCATCAGAGAGAGGGATATATAGGGACAGACAGACAGGAATGGAGAGAGATGAGAAGCATCAATCATTAGTTTTTTGCTTCAACACCTTAGTTGTTCATTGATTGCTTTCTCATATGTGCCTTGACCGTGGGTCTACAGCAGACCGAATAACCCCTGCTCAAGCCAGCAACCTTGGGTCCAAGCTGGTGAACTTTTGCTCAAACCAGATGAGCCTGCGCTCAAACTGGCGACCTCAGGGTCTCGAACCTTGGTCCTCCACATCCCAGTTCAGCGCTCTATCCACTGTACCACCGCCTGGTCAGGCTCATTATATTTTTAATATCACTTTAGGTTAATAAATTAAGCATAACTTAGTTTTATTTTTTACTATAAAAACTATAAATGATATTAAAAATAAAGAATAAAATAAAAATCACAAAAAGTCTCATCTCTCAAAGATAACTGTTATTATATTTCTATGCATTCTACATAAATGGAATTATTTTTACATAATTTTATACTGTTTATAGCCTTCTTCATTCAACAATATGTTGTTTTCTATGATCCAAGTAGATCTTTGTCTTTCTTTACTTTTATTCTTTTTAAATTTATTTATTGATTTTAGAGAGAGAAAGGAAGGGGAAGCAGAGAGAGAGAGGAATATTGATTTGTTCCACTTAGTTGTGCATTCATTGGTTGCTTCTTATATGTGCCCTGACCAGGGTTTGAGCCCACAACCTTGGCTATTAGGATGATGCTCTAGTCTAACCAACTGAGCTACCTGGCAAGGGCTTTTCTTTTGTTTTTTTAAATTTACTTGTTAATTTTATAGAGAGAGGAAGGGAGAGAAAAAGACAGAAATATCCATCTGTTTCTGCATGTGTGCTCTATCCTGGGATTGAACTGGCATCCTCTGCATGTTGGGATGCCACTCTTAACCAACTGAGCTTTTTGACCAGGGCTATTATCTTTTTTGAAGACTCATGAAAATACCAGGTTTAACTATGTATTTTTTCCTAGTACCAAAAAAATGAATAATCTAGTTTTAGGTTTCCAATGTGTCTTTAGTATTCTAGATATGTATATATTCTTACTAAATATGAATAAATGAATTAACAAAATCTTAAGCAGAATTTTATTTTAAAATGCCATTGGATACTTTTATTTTTTTATTTTATTTTATTTTTTTTACAGAGACAGAGAGTCAGAAAGAGGGTTAGATATGGACAGATAGGAACGAAGAGAGATGAGAAGCATCAGTCATTAGTTTTTTGTTGTGACACCTTAGTTGTTCATTGATTGCTTTCTCACATGTGCCTTGACCATGGGGCTACAGCAGACCAAGTAACCCCTTGCTCGAGCCAGTGACCTCGGGTCCAAGCTGGTGAGCTTTGCTCAAACCAGATGAGCCCGTGTTCAAGCTGGCGACCTCGGGGTCTCAAACCTGGGTCCTCTGCATCCCAGTCCAACGCTCGATCCACTGTGCTACTGCCTGGTCAGGCAAGCAGAATTTTATTTTATTTTTTATTTTTATTTTTTACAGAGACAGAGAGAGAGTCAGAGTGAGGGATAGACAGGGACAGACAGACATGAACGGAGAGATGAGAAGCACCAATCATTAGTTTTTCATTGCGCATTGTGACAGCTTAGTTGTTCATTGATTGCTTTCTCATACGTGCCTTGACCTCAGGCCTTCAGCAGACCGAGTAACCCCTTGCTTGAGCCAGCGACCTTGGGTCCAAGCTGGTGAATTTTTGCTCAAACCAGATGATCCCACGCTCAAGCTAGCGACCTCGGGGTCTTGAACCTGGGTCTTCGCATCCCAGTCCGACGCTCTATCCACCGCCTGGTCAGGCAAGCATAATTTTATTTTAACCAGTCAAGATAAAAAATGTGACTTTTACTGAGTTCCTGTATCTTTCTAGAAGATATTAATGTAAAACATCTAAGAAGGAAGTTGAAATGGCATTTGCTATTGGAATAACTTTAGTTCACCTCTAGTATTGTAGCACAGTTACATTTTTAACAAAGTAATTTTAAAAATACTGATGAAAAGTTTGTAATTCTAAAACTGGTGGGTGTATAGAATAAGATGAAGAAAAGGAAGCAAATTAAAGGACAAAAATGGTAAATTGAATTTTTGAGTTTATTATTATAAAAAAAACTATAAAAACTGTGCCATTTTTGTACTGGCCTCTGCCTCAGGCGCTAGAATGGCTCTGGTTGCAACAGAGCGACGCCCCCTGGTGGGCAGAGCATCGCCCCCTGGTGGGCGTGCCGGGTGGATCCCAGTCAGGCGCATGCAGGAGTCTGTCTGACTGCCTCCCTGTTTCCAGCTTCAGAAAAATACAAAAAAAAGAAAAAAAAAAGAATATAAGCTTATCAGAATTTTTTAAATATAAAAACTTGTATTGTAACTTGTTTTCATATTAACATTTTCCCCCAGATGCTATTTTCAGCTGTAGTTGTTAATGGGCTGAATTTATCTGTCTTCCTAGTTGTTCATTAACCTGTTAGCACTTGGCTACTTTCAGAGGTTCAGGAAAATCTACTACATATTAGCTGAAATTGCCAAGAGGTAGAATTAGAACTATTCTACTTGTGGTATGTATTCCAAATTTTGTTTTGTTTTGAGAAAATTAATTTTAATAACATTAATAGACTGACTTTACATGTTATGATAAACAACAAATAGGATTATTTATATCACAGGAGAGTGGGCAAGTGGCTTACAATAGTGTTATGTTATACTTGCACTATCTTGTAGATTACTTTGATATATATTATTTCATTTAATCTTTTTGACACCTAGGAGGTATAGTTGTCATCCCCATCTTATAGATAATAAAATCAAACCCCTAAAAGGTTAAGAGACTTCCTAAGCTGGCATTGTTAATCAGTTGAAGAGCTAGTTTATTTTTTTTCAGAGTACATATTCTATCTTCTGATCATTTCTTTGTTTTTTAAAACCTTTACCAAGATCATTTATTTACTGACTGACTACAGATAAAATGAATAAAGGCAAAAATGTGATTCATATCCTGACTAAGCTTACCTTCTACTTGAGACAGACTAGTAATTAATCAATTAAAAAGATCATGCTAAGTGCTCTGACAAGGGAAGTACCGATTGTTGAGGTGGGAATGGGAAGGTGCCTATGTGCCAGGAAATCAATCAGAGGGCTTTTGATGGAAGGTGACATCTAAACAGAGTCCTGAAATCATAAAAATTAGTCAAGTAAAGATGAAGGGGCTATATTGGAGGAAGAATGTTCCAGGTAGAGGGGAAAATACTATGTTGGAAGATTTGGAGGTGAGCAAGAGCTTATTAGTATGTTGGAGAATTGAAAAAAATTCACTGTGGCTGGATCATAAAGCTAGAAAATGTGGAAGGTAAGGGAGGGAAAAGGTATAACTTTGAAAGATGCAGTAAACCATACCAGGGCTGGATGTGAAAGGAGCCCAAATTAGTAGCATCAGGGATATAAGAGCCTGAATTAGAAGTAGCAAAGAAGAGAAACATCAGGTATTACAAAAAGCTGAATAAATGTGGTAGAAATATTATAGTTAACAAGTACTTTATACAGTTATTATATGTCTGTTTTCTTAATACAGTAAAGGGTATATGATGCTAATAGTTGAAAACAGGTAACTGTGCTGTTCACCATAATAAACCTTGGGGATCAGCTTTGGCTATTTTTATTCTTTTGCTACCATTTCTAGCCCTCGCGGTGGGGAAACTACTATGATATGTCTAGGTTAATCTTCCAAGGTATTCTAAACTAGGTCTTGAACCTAAAGTTAATAGAGAATAGATAAGTGAGGCTTACCCTTGCTAGACATTCACCTCTGTTGACTAGTGAAGAAAGTGTTAGGAAAAAACTACGGAGAAAGTAGGCATGGGGAGGGGTGGAAGTTATGATTTGTTGCTATAATGGTATTTAGTTGTTAACTTTATTTTTAAGCATAAATTTAAGTCATTAATACAATGAATATTGCCAGACCAGGTGGTGGCGCAGTGGACAGAGTGTCGGACTGGGACACAAAGAACCCAGAAACCCTGAGGTCATCGGCTTGAGCTGTGGGTTCACAGGCTTGAGTGCAGGGTCGCTGGCTTGAGTGTAGGATCATAGACATGACCCCATGGTCATTAGCTCGAGCCCAAAGGTCGCTGGCTTTAGCCCAAGGTCTCTGGCTTGAGCAAGGGGTCACTTGCTCTGCTGTACCCCCCCGGTCAAGGCACATAAGATAAATCAATCACTGAACAACTAAAGTGCTGCAATGAAGTATTGATGTTTCTCATCTCTCTCCCTTCGTGACTGTCTGTCTTTAACTGTTCCTCTCTCTCTCTGTCTTGGTCACAAAAACAAAACAAAACAAAAAACTAATGAATATTAAGACGCTTGGGAAGAAGACCATTTATTCATTTATTCAATATATTTTGTGCTCAATGCTTAAAGTATAAAGAGGCTCAGCCTTGTTAAGAGGGCAGACAGACACATGATTTCAACATAGTTTTGTAAGTGCTACTTTAAAATAATTATTTCATGCTAAAAATAAGCAGCAGAAGATAATGAGTTCAGTTTTGGATATATTGAAATGAAGATGCTTGTGACATAGTAAGCATCTGCTATGTACCAAGCACTAATCTAGATCCTAGGGAAACAGAAGTAAAGAAAATAAAGTTCTTGCCCTCACGAGTTTATATCATATTTTGATGGTTGGAAACAGACAAACAAATAATTATCAAATGTCAGAGGGTGAAAATAGTTAATCCATAGAGACATAGTAAATTAGTTGCCAGGGACTCATGGAATGAGGGAGTAGGGAATGACTCCTAATGGGTATGGGTTTTTTAGGAGGGCAGTTATAAAAATGTTCTGGAATTTGGTAATGGCAAGACTGTACAGAGGATCTGAGTAGGGAAAGTGCTTGGCATGTTCAAGAAACAACAAAGAGGCCAGTGTGGCTAGAGCAGGGTTGGTAAGGAGAATTATAGTAGATAAAGTGAAAGAAATGTTAGGTTGCTTATGCTAGGATTTTGGGTTTTACTTTGAGATGGGAGCTCGGGAGTGATGGCATCTGAATTTTATTTTAAATGGATTATTCAGCCTGACCAGGCGGTAGCGCAGTGGACAGAATGTCGGACTGGGATGTGGAGGACCCAGGTTCGAGACCCCGAGGTCACCAGCTTGAGCGCAGGCTTATCTGGTTTGAGCAAGGCTCACCAGCTTGAGCCCAAGGTCACTGGCTCGAGCAAGGGGTCACTCGGACTGCTGTAGGCCCTCCCCCCCCCCCCCCCCCGTCACATATGAGAAATCAATCAATGAACAACTAAGGAGCCACAACAAAGAATTGATGTTTCTCATCTCTTTCTCTTCCTGTCTGTCTGTTCCTTATCTGTCCCTCTCTCAGACTCTCTTTGTCTCTGCCACACACAAAAATGAATTATTCTGGTTATAGCGTAGAAAATAAACCATAAGAATAAAATAGTGAATCAGTTAAGAGACGGATTGTATTAGTTCAGCTGACACAGACCAGGATGGTAGTAGTGGAGAAAGCAAAAAGTAGTGGAATTCTGGATATGTTGTGAGAAGAGCAGACAGGATTTGCTTATGGATTGAATGTGGAGTGTCAGAGACAAAGTTGAGTGAAAAAGGATACCAAAATTTTTAAATTGAGTGACTGGAAGAATGAAGTTCTCATTTAATGAGATGGCAAAGACTCTGATGAGTTAGTAGGTGAGGGGGAATTAAATCAAGAAACTGGTTTTGGATATATTAAGGATGAAATGTTATGTAAGTATCCAAATGGAGATATTGAATAAGTATTTATAAATCTGGAACTAGAAGCAAATATTGATTGTCATCAACTTATGGATGTCATTGGAGTTCTGGTTGAAGTTGAAATTAAAAATTAAGAGAAGAATGAGAAAGAAATTAGTTTCCCTGGGTCAAAAACCAAAATATTTAAGGGGCATGCAAAAAGGAGTAGACTAAAGAGGAGTCAACGCGGGAAGAAAAAAACAGAAAAAGTAGTTTCCAGAAACCAGTAGTCACTAGTGTCAGAAGTTGCAAGTAAGTCAATTAGGAGTTTATTGGTAACAGAGAAATTTAATACACTAGTAGAACTGAAGCCAAGTAGGCGTTGGTTGAGTAATAAATGGGAATAGAGGAAGTGGAGGCTTTTAGCAAAGACAACTTCTGTTCTAAGTGAGGTTGTGAAGGGAACGGAAGGTGGAAGCTAGAAAGATACAGTAGGAATAGCAGTCTTATGAAGTGAAGGAGTAGAAGATAAAGGACAGGAAAGAAAGTTTTGGAGGAGCAAGGAAGGAAAGGGTATCTCATACACAGGGTTGTTTCTTGAGCCTTAAGAGACAGGTAAGGATAATTTGTATCTGGGAAAGGAAGTATGAGAAATTTATGTCCTGTAGCCTGTGTTCTCTTTAGAGAAATAAACAGTCATTTACCAAGAAGGATAGATATAGGGTAGTGTCTTTGTCTTTAAGAGAATCATTGTGAGGAGTTAGGGATTCCTTGAGCTACTCTGAGGAAGATCATGAATTTGTAGTGGTACTTACCTGTGTGTTTTTCTCCATCAAAATTTAGAAGCAATGCTATGTATAATTTGAGGTAGGTACTGGAAATATTGGGGGGGAACACTTTGTAAGGTATGTGTTTGTCTAACCACTATACTGTACACCTGAAACTAATACCAAATAAAAAAAGTAATAGAAAAAGACAAACAAACTAACAAAACTTAGAAGCATTGGTTTAGGAAATTGGAAGATGAGTGGTTAGGGTCATTGAAGATTGGGCATGAATAACAGGGTGAATATGATAGAAAAATGGCACAGTAAAGAAACAAACTCATTTTTTGTTTGAAGTTACCCTCTATTGGTCTGTTTCTTTTTCATATTATACTTCTTTTCTCTGCTAATGCTGCCTTATGTTAAATTTACTGTATATGTCTTGTGTATATATATATAACTTGAATTTTAAAAATATGGAAAAGTATAAAACAGACAAATCATGTGAGAAAGCCTGCTATATCTATATAGGACCATTTTTAATATGTTAGTGATTATTCTTTGACAGATTTCTATGTGTGTATACACATGTACATACATTTTTAATTTTAAATTTTTTCAATTATAGTTTACATTTAATATTATTTTGTATTAGTTTCAGGTATACAGCATATTGCTTAGACAGTCATACATTTACCAGAGTGTTTCCCCTGATCTTTATAGCACCCACCTGGCACCATACATAGTTATCATATTATTGACTATATTTTCTATGCTGTACTTTATATTCCCATGACTGTTTTGTTTTTTGTTTTTTTTTGTATTTTTCCAAAGCTGGAAACGGGGAGGCAGTCAGACAGACTCCCGCATGAGCCCGACCGGGATCCACCCTGCATGCCCACCAGGGGGCGATGCTCTGCCCATCTGGGGCGTTGCTCTGCTGCAACCAGAGCCATTCTAGTGCCTGAGGCAGAGGCCATGGAGCCATCCTCAGCGCCCGGGCCAACTTTGCTCCAGTGGAGCCCTGGCTGCAGGAGGGGAAGAGAGAGACAGAGAGGAAGGAGAGGGGGAGGGGTGGAGAAGCAGATGGGCGCTTCTCCTGTGTGCCCTGGCCGGGAATCGAACTCGGGACTCCTGCATGCCAGGCCAACGCTCTATCACTGTGCCAACTGGCCAGGGCCTCCCATGACTGTTTTGTAACTACCAGTCCTCTCAATCCCTTTACCTTTTTATTTCTTTTTTTTAATTATTATTCAGTGAGAGTAGGGGAGGCAGAGACAGACTCCCACTACCAGGATCCACCTGGCAGGCACACTAGAAGGCAATGCTCTGTCCATCTAGGGCGTTGCTCTGCTGCTCAGCAACTGAGCTCTCATAGCCCCTGAGGCGGAGGACATGGAGGCATCCTCAGCACCGGGAACCAACCTGCTCCAATCGAGCCATGACTGTAGTAGGGGAGGAAAGAAAGAAGCAAGTGAGGGGTAGAGAAGCAGATGGTCACTTCTCCTGTGTGCCCTGACCAGGAATTGAACCCAGAACATCCACATGCCAGGCCATCACTCTACCACTAAGCCAGTCGGCCAGGGCCTCCCTTTACCTTTTTCATCTAGCCCCTCCCCTCTGTCAACCATCAGTCTCTCTGTATCTGTGAATCTGTTTTGGCTTTATATTATTCTTTAGATTCTACATATAAGTGAAATCATATGGTATTTGTCTTTCACTGACTGATTTATTTTACTTAGCATAATACCCTCTAGGTCCATCCATGCTGTTGTAAATGATAAGATTTTGTTCCTTTTTATGGGCAAGTAATATTTCACTGTGCATATGTATCACAACATTTGTATCCACTTGCCCGTTGATGGGCACTTGGGTTGCTTCCATAACTTGGTTATTGAAATAACAGTGCCTGGCCTGTGTTGGTGCAGTGGATAGAGCATCGACCTGGGATGCCGAGGTCACTGGTTCAAAACCCTGGGCTTGCCTGGTCAAGGCACATATGACAAGCAAACAATGAACAACTAAAGTGAAGCAAGTATGAGTTGACACTTCTCACTCCCCCCCTCTTTGTAAAATCAATAAATAAAATCTTAAAAAAAAGGAATAACACTACATGAACATAATGATACATAGTATATTCTTTTGAATTAATATTTTGAGTTTCTTCAGATATATACCCAGAGTGGAATTGTTGGATCATAAGGCAATTCTATTTTTAATTTTTTGAGGTACCTCCATGCTGTTTTCCACAGTGGCTGCACCAATCTGCATTCTCACCAACAGTGCACAAGGGTTCCCTTTTTTTCACGTCTGCTAACACATTTTGTTTGTTGATTTATTGATGATAATCATTCTGACAAGTGTGAGGTGATATCTCACTGGGGTTTTAATTTGCATTTTTCTTATGATTAGTGATGTTGAGCATCTTTTCATATGTGTATTGGCCATCTGTATGTCCTTTTTGAAGAAGTGTGTATTCAGGTCCTTTGCCCCACCCCACCCCTTTGGCTTATAAATAACAAACATTTTTATTTCTCACATTTCTGGAGGCTGGAAAGGCCAAGATCAAGGCAACAGCACATTTCGTATCTGATGAGGGTTTGCTTTTTGGTTCACTGATGGCTGTCTTTTCACTGTGTTGTCACATAGCACAATGACCTTTGTTCATTTTTTAATTGGGTTGTTTCTTTTTTTGGTGTTGAGTTTTATAAATTGTGGATATTAACCCCTTATTAGATGTATCATTAATGAATATGTTCTCCCATTCAATGTATTTTTTAAAAAATTTTGTTGATGGTTTCTTTTGCTGTGCAAAACTTTTTAGTTTGATGTGTTTATTTTTTGTTTCTGTTGGCCAAGGAGATATATCAGAAAAAAATATTGCTGTGAAAAATGTCTAAGATTTTACTGCCTGTTTTCTTCCAGGAATTTTATGGTTTCATGTCTGACAATTTAAGTCTTTAATTCATGTCAAGTTTATTCTTGTGTATGGTGTAAGAAGGTGGTCTAGATTCATTGTTTAGCACATACCTGTCTAATTTTTCCAACACCATTTACTGAATAGACTGTCTTTACCCCACTGTAAGTTCTTACCTTTTTTGTCAACTATTAATTGACCATAAAAGTATGGGTTTATTTCTGGGCTCTCTATTCTGTTGCATTGATTTATTTCTGTTTTTATGTGAGTACCATGCTGTTTTGATTATTAGGCCTTGTAGTATAGTTTAATATCAGGTAGCGTAAGCCCTCGAATTTTGTTTTTTCTTTCTCGGGATTGCTATGGCTATTCAGGGTCTTTTGTGATTTCATGTAAATGTTTGGTATATTTTAGATCTGTGAAATATTCCATTGATATCTTGAAAGGAATTGTGTTAAATCTATAGATTCCTTTGAGTAGTATGGACATTTTAATGATGTTAATTCTTCCTATTCATGAATATGGTATATGCTTCCATTTATTTATATCTTAATTCAGTTTTTTTCTTCTATGTCTTATAATTTTTTTAGTACAGATCTTTTACAGCCTGGTTAAATTTATTCCTAAGTATTTTATTTTTTTATGCAATTATAAATGGGTTGTTTTTTTAGTTTCCCTTTCTGATAGTTCATTACTAGTGTACAAAAATGCAGCTAATTTCTGAATATTTATTTTGTGTCTTGCTACTTGACTGAATTCATTTCTCAGTTCTCCTAGTTTTTTCCATGGAATCTGTAGGGTTCTCTATATACAATATCATGCCACTGGCAAAAAATTACATTTTTACTTCTTCCTTTTCAATTTGGATTTCTTTTATTTCTTTTTCTTAAAGCTCAGACACTTTATGATTGCTGTGGCTAGGACTTCCAGTACAAATGTTCCGTGTGCATTTTAAAAGGGTGTACATTCTACGGATCATTCTAACTTTTGAAACTTTTATGATTCCATCTTTTGATTTTTCCTTACATATTTTAATTTTCAGTGTTTATATTTATTGCAACCCTCTAAGTCCTCTTCAGGTTTTTAAAATTTATATCATGCATTGCAGAACTTAGAATGTATTTCTCTCTAAAAGTACAATTCTATGATGTGTGTAATTTTTAGATTTTCATTTCTTCTCTATATTGTAAATAAAAGAACTTATTAAGATTTGAACAATGTACTTGTATACAACCAGCTCTTGGTGAAGAAACCAACCAATTACAAATTTCTAATGGCATTAATATTAATTAATGATATTGGCTATATTATATTAATGACAATTATATAATTAACAATAGCTAAAATTTGTGTTTTTTTTCTTTCTAAAGGCCTATAGGCCGTTGGATTCTTGGATTATCACAGTTAATCCTGATAAAAATCCTATGAAGTTTATTTTTTTTTTAAATAAATTTTTATTAATGGTAATGGGATGACATTAATAAATCAGGGTACATATATTCAAAGAAAACATGTCTAGGTTATTTTGTCATCAAATTATGTTGCAAACCCCTCGCCCAAAGTCAGATTGTCCTCCGTCACCCTCTATCTAGTTCTCTGTGCCCCTCCCCCTCCCCCTAACTCTCTCTCTCCCTCCCTCCCATGTCCTCCCTCCCCCCCCACCCTTGGTAACCACCACACTCTTGTCCATGTCTGTTAGTCTCATTTTTATGTTCCACCAATGTATGGAATCATGTAGTTCTTGTTTTTTTCTGATTTACTTATTTCACTCCTTATAATGTTATCAAGATCCCACCATTTTGCTGTAAATGATCTGATGTCATCATTTCTTATGGCTGAGTAGTATTCCATAGTGTATATGTGCCACATCTTCTTTATCCAGTCTTCTATTGAAGGGCTTTTTGGTTGTTTCCATGTCTTGGCCACTGTGAACAGTGCTGCAATGAACATGGGGCTACATGTGTCTTCACGTATCAATGTTTCTGAGGTTTTGGGGTATATACCCAGTAGAGGGATTGCTGGGTCATAAGGTAGTTCTATTTGCAGTTTTTTGAGGAACCACCATACTTTCCTCCATAATGGTTGTACTACTTTACAGTCCCACCAACAGTGAATGAGGGTTCCTTTTTTTTCATGACACCTATTTTATAGAGGAAAACGGACTAAAAGTAACTTGTCCAGGAGTAAGTGGCAAGCAGTGAAACTGGGATTCAGATACTACTCAATTTGATACCAGACCACCTCCCTTAGCCCCCCCCCATGATAAATTTTTCTCTCCTTATTGTTGTGTGAGATATGCTGGGATAATTTATATATAAAATATCTACTACCGCAGGTTAAATTTTTTTTTTTAAAGGAAGGACAATAATTTTGAATTAGGTGGCATCATCTACCTGTTAGTCAAACAAGGAATTGTTCTTAAAATTTTTCTTATTGTGGTGAAATTCACATAAATTAACGACTATATAGTGAACAGTTCACAGTGTTATATGTAACTACCACCTCTACCCTATGGAGTTCAAAAACATCACTCCAAAAGGAAACCTTGTCCCTATTAAAGTTGCTCCCCATCTCCCCCCCCCCTCCAGCCATTGGAAACCACTAATCTGTGTTCTATCTTTATGGATTTACCTTTTCTGGATATTTTATATAATGATATCATAGAGTATTTGATCTTTTGTTTCCAGCTTCTTTCACTTAGCATAATGTTTTAAAGATTTATCTACCTTTAGCATGTTATTATTTCATTCCTTCTTATGGGTGAATACTGTTCAATTGTATGGATGCCACAATTTGCTTATCCATTTATTTTCTGGTGGATATTTGGATTATTTCCACCTTTTAACTATTCTGAAGAGTGCTGCTAGTCACATGCTATGAACATGCATGTACATGTATCTGAATATCAGCTTTCAGTTTTTTTGGGTATAAGAAGTGAGTTTCTAAAGTGCCTTTATTGTATTCTTTAAAATTCTGTAAAAATCTTAAAAAATAAAATGGAAAAGCACTGTATTGTAAAGAATATACATTTGTATCTGTATCATCTTGCATGGATCCTTACACATATTAGATGCTTGGTAAATATTAAACTGAGCATTGGTTTTTGAGAAACTGATTTCCAATTCTGATTTTGCTGTCAAATATCTGATTTGAGGCAATTGGTTTTTCTCTTTTTTCTTTTGGGCAAATTCTTAATCTCTGCCTTTACACAGAGATAGTTTCTATATCTAAAACATAAGGAAATAGAATAAGCAAACTCTTTAATAGTCAGATTTTCAAGGTCTGTGATAGTCTTTTTTTTTTTTTTAAGAGAGAGCGCATGAATGAGAGGGACAGACAGAAAGAGAGACGAGAAGCATCAGTTTTTTGTTGCGGCACCTTAGTTGTTCATTGATTGCTTTCTCTTATGTGCCTTGATTAGGCTGCTCTGGAAGAGCACGTAACCCCTTGCTCAAGACATTGACCTTGGGCTTCAAGCCAATGACCATGGAGTCATGTTGTGATCCCACAGTCAAACTGGCAACCTCACTCTCTAGCTGGTAAAACTACACTCAAGCTGGTGACCCCATGCTCAACCCTGCTCAAGCCAGATGAACCCCCATTCAAGCTGGCGATCTTAGGGTTTTGAACTTGGGTCCTCAGAATCCCAGGCTGACACTCTATCCACTATGCCACCGCCTGGTCAGGCCAGTCTATACCTTTTAAATTTAATTTTTAAAAATATTTATTGATATTAGAGGAAGGGAGAGAGCAAGAGTGAGAGAGAGTGAGACAAGAGCATCTATCTGTTTCTGTATGTGCCCTGACTGGGGATTGAACCAGCAACCTTTGTGTTTTGGGACGGTACTATAACCAACTGAACTATCTGGCCAGAGCCAATCTATATCTTTTTAAAAATAGGAAGTGATTTTGTACTAAATATTTCACCTTCTGGAAGATTAGGTACTTACTAGCCCTTGACTATTGTGTAGTTTTTTTCCTCTGCCTTTGGAGAGGGATCAAGAAAGTTATGATCTTTTATCATCAAGAAAATTAAGACCACTGTCTACTTTTTCTTTAAGCTGTTGCAAAGTTTTTTTTTATGAGACTTATCTTTCCTTTTGCCCCCCTCCCATTTCAAACAAAAGAGCTCAATCTTGCAACTCCAAGTATAGAAATTGGAAACTCAGATGCCTACAAGGATTCAGTATAATGTAAATCAGTGAAAATTGGCTGAATGGTACTTGTAGGAACTATTGCAATAGAAAGCACACTAGAAGAGGCAGCTTCAGTTTTCCTTGTGGGAATATATTCTTAATGTTGCCAGATCTTGTGATTCATCAAAAGAAGCCTTAAATTTGGATTTTTATGTAAAATCCTATTGTTAAATGTTGACATTTAATTCAAAACATTTTAGAACACTGCTCAGGGCAAACAATTCTATTTTTTTCTTTTCCTGTTCATTTGAATATCTTTATTATACAAATTTTTTATCTTAATGAAATTAACAAGTCTTGAGTCTAGTTTATAACATCATAGTCATTTTTTGTTGTACTGATTAGATATAAATAAGAATATTTTTGCTTCCTTAAATTTATCTTAAACATATAATATTTTCAGTCCTTGCACAGTAAGCCATTGGTTTGATTGTTCCCTGATGCAAGTTTCCTGAAAATAGCTATTAGGATAAAACAAATGTTTGTATTCTTTTTTTAATTGAATTCATCAGGGTGACATTGGTTAATGAACTTACTTATATAGGTGTCAGGTGTACAGTTTTATATATCATCTCTATATTGTGTTATGTGCTCACCACCCCAAGTCAAGTCTCCTTCTATCACCATCTATGCCTCCTTTACCCTCTTCTATTCCCCCCACCCCTTTTCCCTTCCCCTTCCCCTTCCCTTCTGGTAATCATATTGTTGTCTGTGTTTATGAGGGTTTTTCTTCACTTAATCCCTTCACCTTTTTCATCCAGTCCCACAACCCCCTCTCCTCTGACAGCTGTCAATTTGTTCTCTATCTAGAAGTCTGTTTCTATTTCAAACAAAACACTTCTGTACCTAGAGAAAGAAAAGCTGTGTATTTTGAAGTGAAATGAGAGTCATCTTAAAATGGGCATGAGGTAGTCACTTGATTGCCTTTGGAGTAAAAGAAATAATGCTCATGGAATATCTTATTACTTGAATATCTCATCTTCTCATTGCTTGTTCTTTTTGAGGGCAGCAATTAGGACTTTTATTTTTATTAGTAGCTCCAATTAATATATCTATAATTCAGTGATTCTAGTAACCCCTTAGTGAATGCATGTGGTTTTAAGCAGATGTGACTCCATTTGTAACAGAATTTATAGGTTTATGGTAGAGACAGTCACAGATTATAACTAATTTACATGTAAGTTTTTGGAACATTTTAAGTTGGGGAAACAGCTTCACACCTGTGTTGTTAATGTGTTTAGCTCTTGTTTACCTTCACATCTATCATCTATATTTTTAGTCTTCCCAGAACAATAAACATTATGGTATTTTTTCCTCTTCCTTAAAAAGTGAACTAATTTGAATAAGTAGAGTTTATTACTTTTTTTTTTTTTTTTTGTATTTTTCTGAAGTTGGAAACAAGGAGGCAGTAAGACAGACTCCTGCATGTGCCCGACCGGGATCCACCCGGCATGCCCACCAGGGGGTGATGCTCTACCCATCTGTGGCGTTGCTCTGTTGCAACCAGAGCCATTCTAGTGCCTGAGGCAGAGGCCACAGAGCCATCCTCAGCGCCCGGGCCAACTTTGCTCCAATGGAGTCTTGGCTGCAGGAGGGGAAGAGAGAGACAGAGAGGAAGGAGAGGGGGAGGGGTGGAGAAGCAGATGGGCGCTTCTCCTGTGTGCCCTGGCCAGGAATCGAATCCGGGACTCCTGCACACCAGGCCGACACGCTACCACTGAACCAACTGGCCAGGGCTTATTACTTTTGTGGGGTTTTTTTGTTTTGTTTTGTTTTGTTTTTTTGTATTTTTCTGAAGCTGGAAATGGGGAGAGACAGTCAGAATCCCGCATGCGCCCGACCGGAATCCACCCGGCACGCCCACCAGGGGCAATGCTCTGCCCACCAGGGGGCGATGCTCTGCCCCTCCGGGGCGTCGCTCTGCTGCAACCAGAGTCACTCTAGCGCCTGGGGCAGAGGCCAAGGAGCCATCCCCGGCGCCCAGGCCATCTTTGCTCCAATGGAGCCTTGGCTGCGGGAGGGGAAGAGAGAGACAGAGGAAGGAGGGGGGGGTGGAGAAGCAAATGGGCACTTCTCCTATGTGCCCTGGCCGGGAATCGAACCTGGGTCCCCCGCACGCCAGGCCGACGCTCTACCGCTGAGCCAACCGACCAGGGCCTTACTTTTGTTTTTTAAAGGTGCTGGCCACATCATTAGATAGTCCTTTTCTGAGTCCGTTTGTATGAACTGTTTCATGCATTTATTCATCTGTCCATCTATTCAATAAACACTATCTTAACCTTATTAAAGGTGCCAAGGCCCTGAATGATCTGTTCTCTTCCCCCTAACCTTATCTCATATTAGCAAGGGGAATCCCCTTGAGTATTGTATTTTAGCTACACTGTTACTCAAATATGCTGTCTTTTTTTTGCCTAAGGACTTTTGCACATGCTGTTGCTTCACAGTGTCTTGCTTCTTTCTCTATTCTTTGAGTTGCTGTTCTTTCTTATCCTTAGGAGCCTCTCAGAGAGGCTTTCCTCAACTATCTTCTCTTTAAGTAGTTTCCACATTATTCTTTATTACAAATTCCTGTATTTTTTCATAGCATTCATCCTACTTTGAATTTTTAAAAATTATTTTCTTGTTTTTCTGTTTATCATTACAGAAATGCTCTTAAGGACAGAGCCATTTTTGTGTTACTTAATTTTGTATCCTTGGCTCTCAATAAATTAATTTTGAATGACTTATTCATCAGCATAATAATCATAGTGTATACCTACACTATTCTGGACAGTGTATTCTAGGTGTATTATATATATATATATTTTTTTTTATTGCTAGCACTCACAACTCTACAAAGTAGATAGCTATAACTGCCATGTTATAAATGAGACAACAAAGGAAAGTTTAGTGTGCTAAGTAACTTGCCCAAAGGCAGATAGAAAATAAATGATAGAATTATAATGAAAGACCAGTTCTCACTACCTTTGCTCTTTTATTATGACATGCTACCTATCTCTTATTTATTATAAACAGTATTGGTACCCTGACAAAAGAATCATACTGTTGTACAGTGATTGTAGATATTTCTAAGGAACCTTGTGGCTCTTTTCTTCCTCCCTTATCCCCTTTTATACCAAAAAGGTCACAATAATATTTGAAATACCGGCCTGATCTGTGGTGGCACAGTGGATAAAGCGTCGACCTGGAAATGCTGAGGTCGCCGGTTCGAAACCCTGGGCTTGCCTGGTCAAGGCATATATGGGAGATGATGCTTCCAGCTCCTCCCCCCTATCTCTCTCTCTCTCTCTGTCTCTCTCTCCCTCTCTCTCTCCTCTCTAAAATGAATAAAATAAAAATTAAAAAAAAAATATTTGAAATACCAATGAATCATCTGCTATATATATAGTACCTCGTTATTTTGATTATCTGATCAAGCCAAATGAGAATTGAAGTATGATACTTCTGATTAATAATATTGTCACCTAATATTAGAACTTTTATCTTAGCCTAATTTCTTTATTCTTCTGTATGATTTAATTTACCCTTTAAACATTAGTAGGTATAGAAGAGTTTCTTCCATGCCTCTTATTATCTGCTTCTAGAGCACAGTCACAGGCAAATAGAAATAATTGAATTTTCATCTAGAGCACTTTGAAGCCATCTCACTCAATGGCTTCAGTTTTTTACCTCTTCATCTCAAAAATTTGTTTATGTCTTCTCATTTTCTATTTCTCTCATGTCAGTGGCAGAAATGCCCAGTCTTTTTCTAAGCCACCCTCAACCTCTTGGACTTGATTCTGTGATGTATTGTACTTTACCTTGCTTAAATATTTTCTAACTCTCCTTTTTCGTTATTATTTTTCATAGTTTTGTTTCCTTATAGCAGCAGTTGTCAAACTGTGTTTAGCTACAATTTTTATGGAGATAAATTTGCATGTGATATCATTTCAAAAGAAATTATACCTAAAAAGAAAATAAATTCCTTATTGTATGGTATGGTATGGTATGTATGGTGTGTGTGGTATGGTGTGGTATGGTATAATCCTATAACAATGCCATAGAAAACTACTGTATTACATTTGGTGCTATACTAATCCAACTTTTTCACCATCCAATTGTTCCTTAACCCTTTATTATGCAGGCATTCTATAGCAAGTTCAGTTGTGATTTTACAATTGCCAAATTTGATGGTGTTTTCTTAATTAAATCTGTTCTGTATGTTCTCTCTTGGATTTTCCAATTTTTTTTCATTACTGGATATTTTTCTTATTCTGTCAAGCATACACAATTTCTTCTTCTACACAGTAAAGTAAAATTTGTATTTGTACCTATCTTCTTAAGTATCTGTTTCTTCTTTGGAAGGATTTTGTGATATAGTAGCCTACATCAGTGATTTTCAACCTTTTTTGAGCTGCGGCACATTTTTTACATTTACAAAATCCTGGGGCACACCACCTACCAAAATGACACTCTAACACAGTACATATTATACATATAGTTAATAATATAGTGTCTAAATGTATTTATACTCACTTAGTGTGAAACCTGGGCCTGTTTCGATGAACACAAAAGGGATATCCTGGCAGGAATGGTAGAAAGACACACACGAAGCTCTTCCTCAACAGTTCTGTCTCTCTCTGTTTTTAGTTTTTATCGCAGTCAAGCTTGAGAAGCTCAGCTCACATAGATATGTGGTTGAAAACGGGAGCACTAATAGATACTGGAGCTTTCATCAAGGTTGTGGGTTCAAATCAATTTGGCAAATACTCTCTCTATATAGAGACTGGACAAAATCAATTTTAGAAAATGTTGGGTACTTGTGTAACATCATAAGTCCTCAGAGCATCTCTACTGTCAGATTGAGAAGTTTGCTTTCTAGGTAAGGATTCTGATAAATACTAGAGTTCTCCCTGAGGTTGTGGATTCAAATCCCATGGTCAGCTGGGTGCAGGGGCCTTGGTTCTGTCTGTTTTGATGGTGTATATAGACTGAGCTCTTTAAGAAGATGACCCTTCAGGAGGCCATATAGATAACATTGTGATGCATTGTGATGCATTGTATATCACCCTCTGTGGGAGGGCCTCTTTTAAAAAGAAAAGGGTCAAATATCTATATACATCATCAGGATAGACATAACCAGCTGAGGCTGAGGCTTCATCTACTGGTGGCAACATTTACCTCCAGTCCTGACCAGGATTAGAAATCGGGACCATGGGGAGGAGTAGCAGCTCCAACTACTCGCTGCGGCCACACAATGACAAGTGTGCGGCAGCCCGAGCGGGGATCTTCCTGGGTGTGGATGAGAGGTGGCCTACTATTGGTTCATCGCTAGTGGTCGGGATGAATCCTAGAAGGTGATTGGTCAGTGAGCATTCCCTGTGCCTCCACTCTTCCTGTCGCTGATAGCTGGATTGTGAGGGGAATGTTTATGTTCGGATGGAGGCGGCTGGCGGCGGGCAGGATAAATAGCCTCCGCGGGCCGTAGTTTGGGGACCCATGTTTAATTTCCCCATGGCACACCTGACCATGTCTCACGGCATACCAGTGTGCTGCAGCACACTGGTTGAAAAACACTGGCCTATATTTCTGCTTATACTGCATTTACTTTCTCACTTCTATTTGGTTTTCAGTTTTGTGCCTCTGGCTCTGTCCCCATCACTCCATTGATACTTCTTTGGCAGAGGCATCAAGAAGTACCTTTTGCCATATCAAATAAATGCATTCTTTCAAGTTTTTTCTTATTTGAACTAAATTAGACATTTTTATTTTTGGTGGTCCACTCTCATGACTTCTCCTTTTGTACTGAACAGGCTATCTCTTCTGACTCTTCTCTAGCTTCTTTCCTGACTTCTTTACTCATTCTGACTCTTCTGTCACTTCATTCTTTATACAGTCTGTCAGCCGTCTTACACATTCCCACAAGTTCTGTTTTGTTTTTCATTCGTGTATTCATTAAACAAATATCTGTTTATGCTAGGCACTGTGCTGTTACTGAGGAGATACAGAGAATGAGGATGACACAGCCACCATCTTCATGCTGTATGTAGTCTAATAGGAAATACAGCTAAATAAACTGGCAATTGTGGAACTATGTGTGACAAGTACTCTGGTAGAGGAAATACGTAGCAGGGATAATTAAGACTGGAGTAGTCAGGGAAGGTTTCCTGGGAAGAAGTAAAACTTGAAAGGGGCTGTGGGGAGGTCAGTGTTTCAGGTAGAAACCATAGCATTTCCAAAGAAACAAAGGTAAGGGAGCAAGTACATGGCTGAAGAATTGAAAGTCATTGTTATCCTTGAGAGTGTGGAGGGAAAGATAATTGGGAGGGGTAAACCTGCAGGGTCATAAAATAGGCACTCATGTAAATAGTCATTGAACAAATATTTAATTAGCGTTATTTTATAGGTATACTGATACAATTGTACAGTTAATAGTCTAGTTTCCATTCTTGCTGCAACAGTCATAACTAGATTTTATTAGATATCTGAGTCTATGATAAATGCTTATTGCTGCAGACTGGTGTTTGATAGATTTATACTGGTTATATTACTAGAATTGACTCAAAAGATTCAAAGACTTTTATTGATTATTTAAGATGTTAACCTCCTGTCTCTGATCTTTAATTATAATCACTGTCAATAAAATGCATTACCTATTCTTATTCTCTAAATGTTTAATATAGATTTTCCTATTCTAACTAGATTTTCAGTTTTTTTGAGGGTACAGACTATTATGTCTTTAGTTTACATCTTCCTTTGTGTCTAGAATACAAAGTGTACACTTGTATGTACCTTTTTTTTTTTTTCTAAATTTTTTATTTATTCATTTTAGAAAGGAGAGAGAGAGGGGGAGAGAGAGAGAGAGAGAGAAAGAGAAAGAGAGAGAGAGAGAAGTGGAAGAGGAGCAGGAAGCATCAACTCCCATATGTGCCTTGACCAGGCAAGCCCAGAGTTTCGAACCGGCGACCTCAGCATTTCCAGGTCGACGCTTTATCCACTGCGCCACCACAGGTCAGGCCTGTATGTACCTTTGTGTACATATTATTTTTGTACTTTTACAAGATTAAGACTCATTTTCTTAAACTTCAAAAGACTTAACTCAGTGTTTTGTTACATATGGCACATACAATATTTATCAAATATTTAGGTAACCTGAAAATCTTCAAATCTACTGAAGGTTGTGAAGTAGAACATAGTTATATTAGTTCTTTATCCTCTCTGATTAAAGATCATATTGAGCCTGACTGGGTGGTGGTGCAGTGGATAGAGCGTCAAACTGGGATGCGGAGGACCCAGGTTCGAGATCTCGAGGTAGCCAGTTTGAGCATGGGCTCATCTGGTTTGAGAAAAGCTCACCAGCTTGGACCCAAAGTCACTGGCTTGAGCAAGGGGACTCGGTCTGCTAAAGGCCCATGGTCAAGGCACATAGGAGAAAGCAATCAATGAACAACTAAGGTATCTCAACGAAAAACTGATGATTGATGCTTCTCATCTCTCTTTGTTCCTGCCTGTCCCTCTCTCTGACTCTCTCTCTCTGTCTCTGTTAAAAAAAGATCATATTGATACAGATTAAAAATTACAATAGAATAATTTCTGCTTTTAGCCAAAGTAGAGTAACAGGACAGAGTACCCCCCTGCCTAAAACATCTAAAATGCCAGATAAAATATATGAAACAATGGTTCTCTTTTACATTTAGCATCAGGTAATGAAGGAAAAAGAGCCTTGAAGAAAAAAAGAAACAAATGAAATGAGCCTTACAAGTGTCCACTCCCTGGAAAACATTTCCAGGCTGTGATGCTAAGGTGGCATCTGGGAGGAAGCATGAAGAAAGATGCCTAATCAGCTAGGTAGTAGTGATGTGTGTGTTCACTTTTGAAATTTGTCAAACTTAAGATATGTATACTTTATGTATATGTTAGGCTTTAATAAAAGTTAAACACTAAAGATATATCTGTTCTGAAACTATGACCTATAAGATTAGTAATAACTACCCATTTTCATCTATTTGTACTTTATAGTCAAAGCACTTTTTACATTCATCAATACCATGATTATAAATATTAAAGTACTTTAGAGCCTGCCCTGTGGTGGCGCAGTGGGATAAAGTGTCGACCTGGAGTGCTGAGGTCGCCGGTTCAAAATCCTGGGCTTGCCTGCTCAAGGCACATATGGGAGTTGATGCTTCCAGTTCCTCCCCCTTCTCTCTCTCTGTCTCTCCTCTCTCTGTCTCTCCTCTCTCTGTCTCTCTCTCCCTCTCCTCTCTAAAATGAATTAAAAAAAATTTTTTTAAAAAGTACTTTAGAAACCCTAAATTGTATATAATATTATCAGATATAATTTATTTTTAGAACAATTTTTTTTTTTTTTTCTGAAGCTGGAAACAGGGAGAGACAGTCAGACAGACTCCCGCATGCACCCAACCGGGATCCACCCGGCACGCCCACCAGGGGGCGACGCTCTGCCCACCAGGGGGCGATGCGCTGTCCATCCTGGGCGTCGCCATGTTGCGACCCTCCTGGGTGTCGCCATGTTGCGACCAGAACCACTCTAGCGCCTTGGGCAGAGGCCACAGAGCCATCCCCAGCGCCCGGGCCATCTTTGCTCCAATGGAGCCTTGGCTGCGGGAGGGGAAGAGAGAGACAGAGAGGAAGGCGCGGCGGAGGGGTGGAGAAGCAAATGGGCGCTTCTCCTATGTGCCCTGGCCAGGAATCGAACCCGGGTCCTCCGCACGCTAGGCCGACGCTCTACCGCTGAGCCAACCGGCCAGGGCCTATTTTTAGAACAATTTTAAATTTTCTAGAGATAATTCTTGAATTTACCTGTTTATGGACCACATCATGGCACAAAGAATTGCATAAACTACCCTTTCATTTGCTATTGTAAGATAACAGCTGAAAATCATTATCAAAATTAATAAAAAGAGTGATCTTATTGATCATTAAAGTAACACCTTGTTAATATATCACAATCAAATATTCTCTTTTTTCAAAATATTAAAGTTTCATATAACAGACATTATTTGTATAATTGAATAGCCAGAGGGTGATCTGGAGGGACCACCATATTCCATCAGTGGATATGAATTTTACTCATTGACAGTCATCGGTTTTGCCCATAAGAGGTAATTCCGGATCATTTCTCTCAGGCTCAAAATAACAAGAACTGTGCTAATTTGTTTCATTATTTTAGATATTATTCAAGTCTATATGTATCAAGTCTAAGTGTCACATAGCCAAAATTATCTACTGCTATGTGAAATGGCAATTGCCATTTTATTTTTTTATATTTTATTGATTTTTAGAGTGAGGAGAAAGAGAGAGAAAGAAGGGGTGGAAGAGAGGGAAACATCAACTCATAGTGGTTGCTTCCCATATGTGACTTGACTAGGCAAGCCCAGGGTTTCGAACAGGCAACCTCAGCATTCCAGGTCGATGTTTTATCCACTGCATCACCACAGGCCAGGCTAACACCTGTCTTGTTAGTCAGGAAAGATAAACAACATTAATTTCTTCTGTTCAGTTTGTAAATATAATTGCTTTTTCTTCAAGTTTTAAAAAATTAGGTAATTGGCAGAGGACAGTTTAGCTCTTTGGTGCTGTATTTTTCTATTGTTCATCAAAAAATAATTAGCGGCCCTGGCCGGTTGGCCTCTGCCCCAGGCGCTAGAGTGGCTCTGGTCGCGGTGGTGCCCCAGAGGGGCAGAGCATCGCCCCCTGGTGGGCAGAGCGTCGCCCCTGGTGGGCGTGCCGGGTGGATCCCGGTCGGGCGCATGCGGGAGTCTGACTGTCTCTCCCCGGTTTCCAGCTTCAGAAAAATACAGGAAAAAATAATAATAATAATTAGCAATACTTTTTTTTGTGACAGAGACAGATGGAGACAGAGAGAGAGAGAGAGAGAGAGAGAGAGAGAAGGGCAGATAAGGACAGACAGACAGGAAGGGAGAGAGATGAGAAGCATCAATTCTTTGTTGCGGCACCTTAGTTGTTCAGTGATTGCTTTCTCATATGTGCCTTGACTCGGGGGCTACAGCAGAGTGAGTGACCCTTGCTCAAGCCAGTGACTTTGGGCTCAAGCCTGCGACTCTGGGGTCATGTCTATGATCCCAGGCTCAAGCCAGTGACCCCGCCCTCAAGCTGATGAGCCCACACTCAAGCTGGCAACCTCGGGGTTTCAAACCTGGGTCTTCTACATCCCAGTCCAACACTCTTTCCATTGCGCCAGTGCCTGGTCAGGTGTATAATTTTATTCTCTATAAAACTGAGTGTCATGCTGAATACTTTCACCACTTCTACCTCTAAAATTCTGTGCTGCTTACCTGGATTTTAGACTAATCTCATAAAACTACATTCATTCCATTCACACAATTTTTATCTTGCCCTTTTTATATTCTCTCCTTTTTTTGCACATTATATCTTGGTGCTGATTCCAGTGATTATTTAGGTATTTTCAGTCAACCTCACTAACCTGTAAGCTGTTTGGAAAGAGAGAGGCAGGTTATTTCATTGTCTGCACCTATGCACACAAAATGAATTAGTCATGACAAAGATTTTTCTCCTTTTAGAGAATAAATTCCGGAACTATCTTGTATGTGTGGTCTATAAAATTAGAAATAACACTGAATTTAAGAACTCATCTATTTTTTATTTTTTACCATATTATTGTGCTTGGCACATAATGGATATGTTAATATGTGCTTAATGAATGAATGAACAAATCATTAGTTATTAACTATCTTTTCAAAATAAAAATTAACATGCATAAAATAATATCCTATTTACATAAAAGTATTCTATTTCTTTTCATAGTTATTTTATAAAAAGAAATGACTTAAGTATATGGTTATATAATATAGTTAACTGTTAAGCAGTGGAACAGCTCTATTCAGTAGTGGTTTTGTAAACATTCAGCTAAATTGCAAGTGTATATTTATTATATTAAATGTGTATTGTAAAGGTTTAAAATAATTTTATGTTGAGAATTTTCTACTGCTTATATTTCAGAAATGAACTTATTTTAGTGACTACAATTAAATGTGAGTTTATAGTAAAGGTAGAAAATTGTAGGACACTGGAGTCTCCTTCTCTCTTTAGTAAGCACTCAGTCACCATAATTTAAGATCATTAAATGGGAGGGCATTACTCAGACTTTTGTCTGCTTTGTTGCTGATATATTCCCATGACCTAGCACAATGCTTGGCATACATCAGATGGTCAGTATATATTAAGTGAATAAATACATGAATAAATGAATGAGGATAGTTATTGAACTGTGCTTCATTTTATAGCAGGTACAATGTTGTCTCCTTATCACTGATATTATTTATTACTTCCTAGTGTTTCTGAAATAATACGAAAATTAGAAAATTTCCTGAAGCTTAATTCACAGCTTAGAACTATTACCCAGTAGCTTTCCTTAGTATTTGATAATCTCAATTAGCAAACATTGAGTGCCTGTTGTAAGGGTAAGGTATTGCTAAACTTTAATCATTCAAAGAAGACATGACATAGTTTCTGCCCTTGAAGAATTTTCAACTAATTGGAATGACAGAAAATAGTCATAAAGGTGACACAGCAATATGAGGATGTCAAAGATGCAGTACATATGAAAAGTTAATGTTATTAATCCTTTCAATGAAAATTTTGATATTGTTTATGTGCATTACTATTCATTCAAGTTTTAAAATCTACATAAGAAGGCCCTGGCCAGTTGGCTCAGTGGTAGAATGTTGCCCTGTGTGTGGATGTCTCGGGTTTGATTCTTGGTCTGGGCACATAGGAGAAGTGACCATCTGCTTCTTTACCCCTCCCCCCCCTTTTTCTCTCTCTCTCTCTCTCTCTCTCTCTCTCTCTCTCCTCCTCCCACAACCATGGCTCAATTGGTTTGAGTGAGTTGGCCTAGGGTGCTGAGAATGTCTCTATGGCCTCCACCTCAGCCACTTAAAAAAGAAGGAAAAAAAAGGCTCTGTTGCTGAGCAACAAAGCAACCGCCCCAGATGGGCAGAGCATCGCCCTCTAGTGTTCTTGCTGGGTAGATCACCCTCCTGGCACATGTGGGAGTCTGTCTCTCTGCCTCCCCTCCTCCCGCTAAAAAATTAAAAAAACAAACAAATATGCCTAGAAAAATATAGAATGGAGACAAATATACAAGTGTTTTAATATTTATTTTTGGATGGTGAGGTCATGAGGAGAAATAGTTTTATTTTTTCCATTTCTGTGTTTAAAAGCAAGCAATACTTGAAATAAATTAATTACATTCCCAGTTCCAGGGCAGATTTTTGTATGCAACACAATAATAAAGCAGCCTGCATGCCCAGCATCATCAGTTGCTAGGCCTCTCTCCATCAGTTTCCTAAACATGTTTAAATTCATATTTTATTTACTATTCTCACTGCACTCCCAGAATATCTGGTTTTGTTTATTTCATTGATTTTAGACAGAGATAGTAGCAAAAATGAGAGGGAGGACAATGTAGATCATTTTTGGATGGCCAGATATCCAAATATGAAGACATGCAATACACTTGTTTCCCCTGATATGTTCATTTCTTTGGAAATTGTGATTTAAAGAAGTAAAACTGCTAGTTACAGAGATGAATTTTGGTATTATATGGTAATTATTACATTTTTGGTGAAATATGCACATGTGCCTCTATGTACTTTTGAAACAATCTCAAACTTATAAAATAGTTGTTAAGTACAGTGCAAAGATTTCCTAAATTATTTTAGAGGAAATTACTGACATCATGCCCCATTGCCTCTGAATACTTAGTACGTATTTCTAGCAAACAAGGATATTGTCCAACATAATCACAATATAACCACCAAAATTAAAAAAATAAGATCAACGAATTTTTTTAAATCTAATCCTCAGGTTCCATTTAGTTTTCTTCAATTGTCCCATTAATATCCAGTATAGCATTAAGGATCTGTTTTAGAATTACATGTCCATTTAGTTGTCATGTCTTACTAGTTTCTTTCTTTTTTTTTTGTTTTTTTGTTTTTTGTTTTTTGGTTTTTTTCATTTTTTCTGAAGCTGGAAACAGGGAGAGACAGTCAGACAGACTCCCGCATGCGCCCGACCGGGATCCACCCAGCACGCCCACCATGGGGCGACGCTCTGCCCACCAGGGAGCGATGCTCTGCCCATCCTGGGGGTCGCCATGTTGCGACCAGAGCCACTCTAGCACCTGAGGCAGAGGCCACAGAGCCATCCCCAGCGCCCGGGCCATCTTTGCTCCAATGGAGTCTTGGCTGCAGGAGGGGAAGAGAGAGACAGAGAGGAAAGCACGGCGGAGGGGTGGAGAAGCAAATGGGCGCTTCTCCTGTGTGCCCTGGCTGGGAATCGAACCCGGGTCCTCCGCACGCTAGGCCGACGCTCTACTGCTGAGCCAACCGGCCAGGGCAGTTTCTTTCCATTTGAAATAGTTCCTTGGTCTTTCCTGGACTTTCATGGTTCTGGTGCTTTTGAAAATTAGAAGTCAGATATTTTGTGGAATGTTTTTTGATTTGGGATTGTTTGCTTCCTCATGATTGATTACATTCAAATTATGCATCTATGACAAGAACATCACAGAAATAATGTATTCTTACTGCATCCTCTTAGGTGGCATGCAATTTTAGTTTTTGTCATTACTGATGATATTCACTTTGATCAATTGATGAAGGTGGTGTCTGTCATACTTCTCCCTATTTCTCCTTTGTAATTAGTAAGTATTTGTGCAGATATACTTTGAAACCATATAAATATCTCATTCTTCATGCCACTTAATACCCTCCTCATTCCACTAGGCTTCTGACACTCAGCCCTGGGTCTTCTTCACCCTTCATAGACTCTGAACTCTACAGTTCTCACAGCTCTATTGTAAAAGTATTATTGTAAGATCTTTGAAGATTATAAATAAGCCATAAATATTTTACTCAGTAGTTTGTCATAGATATGACTTTGAACGTCTTTCTCCTTTTGGAACATCCTTAAGTAATTTCTTCAGATAATATAAATAAATTAAGACTGTAGATAATCAAAATGGTTAGTTCAATAGTATACTCAGTTCTGTAATTCATAAATGGAAAGAAGTTACTTAGAAAATAATTGTGGCATGACACAGTGGATAAAGCGTCAACCTGGAATGCTGAGGTAGCCAGTTCAAAACCCTAGCCTTGCCTGGTCAAGGCACATATGGGAGTTGATGCTTCTTGGTTTCCTGCTCCTTCCTCCATTCTCTTTCTCCCCTCACTAAAACAAACAAACAAACAAAATAAATAAAAAGAAAATAATTGTGGGGGAGGACTATAAAGAGGGACAAATATATGGTGACAGAAAAATGATTTGATTTTGGGTGATAGGCACACAAACCAATCAACAGTTCAAATGCTATAGAGATGTTCACCTGAAACTTATGTCCTTTTATTGGTCAATGTTACCCCACTAAATTTAATTTCTAAATAAAAAAATAAAGTAATTGTGAAGTTTTTTGTTTTTTGTTTTTTTTGTATTTTTCTGAAGCTGGAAACGGGGATAGACAGTCAGACAGACTCCCACATGCGCCCGACCGGGATCCACCCGGCACACCCACCAAGGGGCGACGCTCTGCCCACCAGGGGGTGATGCTCTGCCCCTCCAGGGCGTCGCTCTGTCGCGACCAGAGTCACTCTAGCGCCTGGGGCAGAGGCCAAGGAGCCATCCCCAACGCCCTGGCCATCTTTGCTCCAATGGAGCCTCGCTACGGGAGGGGAAGAGAGAGACAGAGAGGAAGGAGAGGGGGAGAGGTGGAGAAGCAGATGGGCGCTTCTCCTCTGTGCCCTGACCGGGAATCAAACCTGGGTCCCACACACGCCAGGCCGACGCTCTACCACTGAGCCAACCGGCCAGGGTTTTTAAGTGAAAAGTAAAACCTACTAGAAAAAAATATATGATGTGCTATATTAAAACGATCGTGAAGCTCAAGTTCTCTTATTCCCCAAGTTAATATAATTTATGCTGCTGTATTATTTATAATTACTTTAGAGCACTAGATTGTTTTAGAAAAACATTAATGAAATACATTCAGGAAAAAGTGATATGATTAAGTAAATGTGTGACAGCAAAGTAGAAAATTGACTTAAACTTACAAAAATTTGTTAAAACAGAGCATCACCTACCAGTTATTTTTGGACTTCATAACCTTTTAGAAACCAAATATCCAGTAGACCTGCAGCCAGTACATTTTTCCAGTGGAGATGCCAAGTATGATGACTGTCAAGCCTGAAGTGTTTTTAACAGAATGAATACTGTCTCTCTTCAATGCAGAACTATGTTGGCACAGTGGAGGTGCCAGACATTTTGTTTTAGAATGTCCAATGTGAAACCACAGCCTTCAGATTCACCAGTGTATTGAGAGAGAGGGTTAATAGAGAGATGCAAGAGTAAGGCAATTAATTAGTTCCCAAACCCTTTGCAATGACTTTTTGAAAGTTTGCTTTTTTTTCTTTTTTAACTCTTTCAGGTGCTAAAGTAAAGTAGTTTTGTATTTAAAGGGAGAAAAGTGAAATCTCATTTTTAAAACAAGATACAAACATTTATAAATGGGTTTTTCAGCATTATATAGTGTTTGCATCTTATATCAGGAAGCATTCCTTATTTTAATAACTAATATCTGCTGAGCATTAATTCACTTTTTGTTAAATTTTTAAGCATTGTCAACACAAAGTATCATGACCACCAATATTTTCATTTAGATGCTTAATTAACAATTGAACAGAAACATCTTATGTAAGAGCTCCCCCCCTTTTGTTGTTCATCTCTGCATAGAGTTAAGTTTGTAGAATTAGTTGTATCCAACTTTTGTTTTCTTATCTGAAAGTAAATAAAAAGTCTTCTGGGAAGTCACAAGGTAGGTGGATTCTCTGACAGTTTTGGTCTTTACTTTCTGACCCTAAAGCGATTGAACATTGAACACTATCAGGTCAATAATAGTGAGGTGGGGATAAAAATTCCAAAAAGAAAATAAATAGTTTGCAGAATTCTTTTTAATAGATCATATTATTTAAGCCTTATAGTAACTCTGTGAGGCTATGCACTATGCAGAATTTTAATTTAATTTAATGATTATATTAGATACTTTAGTAAAAAGAATATCCATGAGCTCACTATCAGCCCGACTTATTTCTACTCCTCTTTTGTTCTGTCTCCCCATCTAAAAGAAACCACTGCCCTAAACTTTATCATTCCCTTCTTTTGTTTTATCACGTTTTTCATTTTTTACTATTACTTGAATCTCAAATTCTTTATTGGTAAAACCTACCTCACAGGATTGTTTTGAAATTAAGTCAGAATATATATATAATGAGCTTGGCATAGTGCCTGTCCCCCACCCCTAATGCTCAGTAAATGATAGCTGTAGTTACTGTATTATTAATGTTGTTACTTTGTTGAGAGAACAAGAAAAGCATGCTTTTCTAGGCTGTGTTCTTTGTTTTATTTCCCTGGATTCTTAGAAAGTGAGTGAATATAGGGGTTTGTAGTCTTTTCATCTTTTCCTGGAACTAAGCAACATGTAGAATGAAGCAGTAGAGATTTAGGTGACAAGCATTTAGGGAACAGCATTCCCAAATCAGAAAGGGGGGGAAATCTGCACTAATAAATTACCAGTGTTTCCCTTCTCATTCATTCCCTTATGCCCTCAGGATAGGATACCTCTTGATTTTGAGTTTGATGCAGTATAGTGAGATTTTTACCCCCTCCCCTCATCGCCAGTGTTGAAGAATAAAGGACCAAATTGACCTAGAAGTAATCACTGACATAAATAGGTCAAGTAGAGTTTACTGATGACCAAGCAAATAAGCCAGCCAGTCAGTCCATTTTTACACTATTCACCTTCCCACCCAACATTGGGAAGCATTAGTTTGCTTTTAACATCTGAAAATTATTTCATTCCTTCATTTCTTCCTTTCCTCTAATTGCCCTGGGTTCTATACTAGACAAATTTTTGCTCTTCTGAACTTGTTCCCCTTTTTTTTCTTTTATCATATACTTCTGTTGATAATTTATGTTAACAGGGTTATTTATTTTTACACACTTGCCCTAATTCTACTACATGAATACTTAAGCAGTTGTATTGGTATTTTGGCCAACTAAAATTCATAATGAACCATTAGGTAAGATGATTAAACATTATTGCACAAATTATTTGAAAAACAAACAAACAAAACAAAACAATGGTTACTCAATCCTGGCAGATTGATGACAGAATTTCTTAGAAAACAAAAGTAAAATCATTTCTAAATTTTAAAAAGAGAGTGATTGTGTTTAATAAGTACCTTGCACAAGAGCAATTTTTACCAGCTGTTACATTAACCCTTATTAAATATCACTTTTTTTTTTTTAAATGTGCCTTGACCTCGGGCCTTCAGCAGACCAAGTAACCCCTTGCTTGAGCCAGCGATGTTGGGCTCAAGCTGGTGAGCTTTTGCTCAAACCAGATGAGCCCGTGCTCAAGCTGGTGACCCTGGGGTCTCGAACCTGGGTCTTACGCATCCCAGTCCGATGCTCTATCCACTGTGCCACCACCTGGTCAGGCTAAATATCACTTTCTTTGACTAATAAATATTCTAAGCTTTCATGATTTGTGATGATTATGACATACAACGTATCCTTCCTAAGCCTGTGTCATTCACACATTCCATACTTTTATTCAAGTTGTCAATATAGTAACCACTTCCCTCCAGGTTGAACATGTACATTTTGGGTGCTGTTGTTTAGTTAGAGTCTTCTATTTTATTGAGTCTGCATTTCTTCATCTTGTTCTAATAACTTTAAAAGCTTTTCATCAGACATTTTACTAAATTTAGGATAAGTATACCCATAGAATTTTCCTGATCCTCTAGTAGAAGAGCCTTAAAAAGTGAATTAGATTTATTTGTAGCTTGGCCTTCATAATTTAACTTTTCACAAATAGAATCTATATCTATTTATGACTATTGTTCAGGAGTTCTTTTCATTGTCTAATGGAGACGTCGAAAGTGTTTAATTGGAATTGGATTTAAGACTAAATGACAATAGTATTAACAGCGTAATACTGTATATATATTCCTTTAATCTTAAGGGAAGCAGATTTAGAGAAAGGTTAGTGTATATGGTTGAATTATATAGTTACAGCTTAGGGGGAATAGCTTGGAGATAATGGAGGAAAAGGAGAGTAGGATGAGGATTTAAAGTCTTAGGTTGTTTAAAGTAGCAGATCGAACCCAGTTTTGTCTGAAGTGAGAACCTGTGATGGTAATGACTCTATTAACTGCTGCTTCCTTTGAATCGATATGATAAAACGATTTCTTTAATTTCCAAACATTGAGTCAGTTAATCATAAAATACCTTTGATGAATAAATGAATTCATGTATTCTACACCTTCCACATGACCTTTCTTGTTACTTCATTTATTTAGGGGGCAGGCTATGGAAAGGGCTGAAATATAATAAGTTCTGTATTTAGTGACTTTCCAGTGTATTCTTATTAACATTGCTTTTATATCTCTAATATTAGACTCAACTTCATATCCCTTCTTTGGGAAGGGTAAAGTGTTTCAGTCCACAAGGGTTTGTTTTATTTTGATTTATTTATTGTTACAATTAGAGAAGTAGAGAAATAGTTCCAACCAGTGAAACACTGTTAGTGATGGCGCTATTACTAGGTTAACTTTTTCTTCCCTTGATATAAATGCATTCATTCTCTTTTAATCTCAGCTAATTTTTATTTTCATATTTCCTTTTTATTCATTTAGGGAAAAATGACTTGAGTGTGTTTCTCTTTTATGTATCAAAATTCTTGTTTTCAGCATGGATTGGGAAAAATAATTATATTAAAATCAGTATTTGATGACATGGCATTTCTGTTTTAATTAGATTCTCCTTATGTTATTTGAAAGATGGAAGTAATTTACCTTAAGGCTTTTAGCAACATTTTTACCAGATGAAAACTTTCAGTCAGGACATATTGTAGTCAGACAGATACTGAATTTGCCAAATGCTTTGAGGATATACATTTCAAGTATTAAATACTTGAAATAGGGTTTTTAAGAAGGAACTTTTAAGTTGATTCATTTTTGTGAATGAAAATCATTTAATAGAACTTCTAATTTTAGCTTTCCTTCACAACATTTTTTCTTATTCCAATCCACATCAAAGTTAATATACATACTTTAATAGTTAACTGGGACAGTCCAAAGTATTTATAAATTTAGTAATCAGTTAACTAAAAGTCTTGTTTGTTACCAAATGTGAAATATCTTATATGGCTACCTGCAGTATTTTAATCACTCATAGAAATAATTAATAATCTTCTTTAATTGTTGAAATATTGGGTTTCCTTGGAATATTACGCAAGTCCCTTAAACTCTGTGCCTTGGTTCTTTGGAAACTGGGCATATGATTCTAATTAGTCTTTTGAAGTTCCTCCAACATTGATTCTACTATCTTTAGAAGATATGTTGAGAACTATTTCTGTCCAAAACCATATAATAATAACTATAAAATAATTTTTAAACATTAGATATAAATTTAATTTTATCGATACATAATTAGAATATTATAAATTACATTTAATCAAACCTGCAACCTTCGTGTATGGGACAGCGCTCTAACCAACTGAGCTACCAAGCCTGGGCCAGAAATAGTATTCTTTAATCAGGAATATAAATTTAATCATAATCTAATATAGGCAATAATTCTTTCTGATTTAAGTGTATCCCATAATTGTACCTTTCTAGAGTTGGTGATTTCTCATGGTTCAGAGTACTCTTACCATGTCATGGTAAGGAGTACTCTGAGCCATGACATTTAGTTTTCTTCTTTTTATTTATTCATTTTAGAGAGGAGAGAGAGAGAACGTGGGGGGGGGGGGAGCAGGAAGAATCAACTCCCATATGCCTTGACCAGGCAAGTGCAAGGCTTCGAACCAGCGACCTCAGCGTTCCAGGTCTATGCTTTATCCACTGCGCCACCACAGGTCAGGCCTGAGCCATGACATTTATTTTTTAACTTTGTTAGGAGGGGAAAATGCATTATGATAACAAATTTAAATATTTGCTAAAAGGTGATGTGTAAAAGAGTAGAAATAGAATAATTGTCTAATTGGAGAAAGCAGTTTTAAGCTGATATACTATCTAATTTGCTATTTCAATATGTGAAGGATGGTAAGTTATACTCATTATACAGGAAGATATTGGAACATCTTGGGTTATTTGACATTCTTCTGTCTAGTTTTATCCAGTTTTAAATTTCAATAACTTTTTCTGGAGACCATGTTAAGCATAAGGGATAAAGCCCAGAAGAAAACAGGGACAGAACTAATGTAAAACGTATTCTTCTATTCAATAGTATTGTATAATAAAAGAAAAATACTTGCTACTAATCTTTTATAACAATAATTTTATGGACTTATATGTGTGTGATTATGTATGAATAATATAGTTCTCATGAGTTAAAAAGACATATTTGTGCTCATGTAGTAGGTTAGTGACTTACACTCTTTTTAAAATGTTTCCTCTTTCCCCCCACAGAATCTGTCTATGATCTTCTCCCAAAGGAGTTACAGTTACCTCCATCTAGAGAAACATCTGTAGCATCAATGAGTCAGACAAGTGGTGGTGAGGCAGGCTCGCCTCCTCCAGCTGTAGTTGCTGCTGGTATGCATTTCATTTTACTTTATTAAAGAAAACTAGGGTATTATCTGGCCAACATGAACAGTGCTGGTAAAGTTCATATCAAAAAGAGTGTGATTTGAGATTTTGTTTTAGGAGAATTTAAAATACATATTTTTAAAATAAAAAAAAAAACTAATATAATTTTATCGATATAATTATTATTTCTTAAAATTTCATATTGGCACATCTATTAGTGCCATCTCTTAGAATAGATCTTATTTTAAACTATGGGAATCAGTTTAAAGCTCTTTTGTTGATTGCATGTAAGAAGAGTAAATACTAAGCAAGCCATGGATAGAAAATTATATCTAACAATTTTTTAAATTTTTCTTTAAAAAAAGGAAAAAATATTTTAGTTTGTATAATCCGAAAAAGGACTCAAGCAATCAAGTCTCTTTTCTGTTTGTAGCGTGTTTTCCCTACATTTAAAAACATGTGACTTTATACTTATTTTAAATTCAGTTGAAAGTAATGGAAGATTTGAATGTAATACTTATATAAAGACATTTTTATATCATTTTAACAGTATGCAAATTAATGTTTAAAATTTGTCAAGCTTATTTTTACTCAACTCTCAAATCATACACTTTATACTTATATAATTTTAACTATAAAATTGATTCAAATTTTGATTAAATTAGAAAAGATTGATAGACAAATTAACAGAAAAAAGTCTTGATTTGTGATAAATTAATAAGAATGCTTTCAAAAATATTGGATTGCCCAACTGTGTTTTTCTTTTAGTTGGGTTTATAGATTGCTGTTTGTGTTTGCTTTTAAAAAGGAAAAAAATTATATACTCTGAAATTTTATTTGTCCTACTAATGAGAGATTTCTTGTCTAATATAATTCCTCTCACTTTTTCAAATGATACTGAGTCCATGAGAATATTGTTTTCAGTGAATTATTTTAGTTTCAAAAGAACAGTGAAGTGGAAAGTTGTGATTTAAATGAGGATATTGGTACTATAGTAGAACTTCAAATATTTTCTTGTATGTGTTAACCTACGTACCATTAACCTTGTGTACCAATCTTTCCCCTGAGCTGTATAGTGCAGTTTTCTACCTTTCTAGTTGAGGGCAGGAAAACTTGAAACATGGCAAAAGAACTTATCAGCCCTTCTCACTGTTCATGTGTTGCCAGACATTTTCTAACAGAGCCTGTGGATTTAATTGTGAACTTTTTATAATGAAATTAGTAAGATGACCTTGTTTTACTTTATAGCCACTGGGTTCTAAAATGCCCCTGAATATTTTTTATGGAATTTAAAGTTTTAATCTCATTTAAAATGTATATCAAACAATGAAATAAGAAAAAAAGCTTTTTAATGAAATATTTCACTTTAAATCCACAGGTAGAAATTGACTAACTGATTTCTTTTTTATCTTTTGAGGTTGTTTTTTAAAGACATGTTGAATCTGTATAGAACTAAAAGTCTGTTTCTTCTGTGCTTTTTAACATCTGTTGACAGTAGATCCAGTCTTTTTAAAAGCTGGAAAAATGTTAGCTAAGTTTGGGGAAAGAACACATTTCCTTTTACATAATACCAAACTGAATTTCAGAAGTTTTTTTATATATAAATATTGGAAGTTCTTGAATTTGGGTCACTAATGGAATGTTGATCCTCTCTTCCTCCCTCTGTCCCTCTCTCCATATATTTGAAAACATCCTCTCCAGATAAATTAGATAAAATGCTATTAGTTGACAAATCTTGAAAATATGAGAATCCAGGAAATATTCTCAAGTAATAAATTATTAGATTGAGAAGTTACTGACTTTGTTATGATGGTAAAGAGAGTAAGGAGATAACCTTGACAGTTTTCTTATATTCATACACAAAAAGTTTCTGTGCTCTAAAACCAAGTCATTTGTAATTTTTTAAACATAAATTTAGTTTTAGTAACCAGCATAGTCTTATTCTAGAATTCAAATGTCTTATTGGTAAAATAGTATCTTTGTCATATAACATTGTAGGTAAGGGAGTTTAAATTACAAAATAATTATTATAGGGAGATCAATTAGTATATATCATTAGAATTGCTTTTTTTAAAATTTGACCTATTCATGTCCTTAGTGACATAGCTGTCAAAGAGACAGATTTAAAGTAAATTACCAGTTACTCAGTGTTTCCTGGCCAGAATGCTAGATTTCTTGGGAAAGGCACATTAATTTAGACTTCTGTGAGGTTTTTTTTTTTTTAATTTATAGCATTTACTGTTTAAGTATGAAATGCATAAAAATGATGACTCTTGATGTAGTTAATTCTTCAGAGTTTTGAAGGAGCCGGATTGGCTGCTATCAGTTATGAGGGCCTGGTGGGAACAGACTTCTAGTTCTGCCATAAAGGTTTGTGTTTCACAAGTTCTAAATCAATTTAAATTTTAAAATTTAGAGGCTGGGCATGTAGGTGTTTATGTAAATTTTTATTATTTAATTATTTTAAATGGTTTTCTCAGATTCACCAAACTATATCTTTTCCCTTTACATATCACTGAGGGAATGAGTAAACATGGTGCTGCTAATCCACAATCCAGAATACTGGCTAAAAAAGTATCTCTCAAATCTTTTTCTGCCTCTACACTATTTTCACTTTTACATACTCCCAGCAGTAATATCGTTTTATCTGCTAAGTCCCAGGGTTGAGGGTGGGGGAAAGAGGACTTAATTCTTCTGCACAACTTCTCCCTGCTCCATGGGGTCAAGGGTCAAAATCAGTGAGGTATAGTTGAGAATCACCAGTCTGAAATTTATACCCCAAACCCATTTTCTAAAGACCTCTGTTTTTGTCCCACTGAAAAGGTAGTTAAGAGTTTGAAAATCAATATGTGAATGAATAAAAGTTTTAGAAATAAAGACTTTCTGGAGAGAATTATTGTAGCTTCTCAGTAGTTAAGGGAGAGGCCATTTTCTTAATACAAAAAGTTATCAAAATTAATTGATGCTGTTTCTTGGAAAAATAAGGAGTTGATCGAGAAGGAATATAAATTGTGAAAGGATTCTTTTTTGTGTTTGATTTCTATAATATGTTATAAAGAAATAAATTGTAAGTATTTAGGAGAAATAAAACAGTTATACCAGAATTTGGGGTTTTTGAAAAGAGACATGGCAGTTATTTTTCTTAAATAACAGCTTTATTGAGATATAGTACACATACTAATTAAACGTATTTTAAGTCTACTTATGTATTTATAATTTTTATTCTTAGATTTATTTAATTTGTATAAAATAGGAAGTCTAACAGTAGACAAAAACTTTGATCATTTCAAGAAATCAAATTGTTTTTTTGTTCTAAGCATTATTTTATATCAATATGATTTTGCTAAGGTGATAGTTTCTTTAAAATGTTTTATTTTGCGTTTTGAGTAGACAGTGAATTAAAGCATACATTTTATAATTCAGCTAGCGAATCTTAAGAATAACTAGTCATTCTTTTTTTATTTCCATAAAGTTGTCATTTTACTTTCAGTAATTTTTTTAGAAGTAATGTATTCTCAGTGCACTAATACTTTGTAGCAGTTTTTAACATGGATAGGTATATATAATCATAAAGCATGTACAATACAAATCTCTGTTGATTATTTTCACTAATGAGATTTTTAATCATTTAGTTTAAATTAACTTTACATGAAGTGAATCATATAACAAACTTTTGTGTTAGAAGAAAATTATTAAATAGTGTTTGAATTCTATGACACAGCAATTAATAAATCTCCACTCCCTAACAGGTATTTTCTATACCGAAAGAACTTAATTGAGTGTTATTTACACTGTAGGAAAACACACTAAAGAACTAAATTAATGTTCTGTAATCAAAGAACAGCTATGCTTTTATTCATTTCAGACATCTTAATCACTTAAATTAAAACATTAGGAATTTCTAAACCATCCATAACAACAAAACTGTATAAAAATTGAGTTGAAGAAAATATAAGTTGTCATTTTTGAGTTCTTACTGTGTGATAGGAATTATACCAGGCAGTTTGCATATCATCATATATCAATCCTTCCAACCATAGTATAGCTCTCTTTCTTCTTACTGGGGTCTAAGTTCTTTTCTCCTTGCCATTGTTCTTTAGGGAATTTAGCATTGTGTACTCTCACTTCAGTTAAGGAAACACAAGATCCTGAAAGGCACTGTGTAGGATATTGAGTTGAAGAAGCTATACTCCTTTTTCTCTGCAAGTTACAAAATGGTAATATGATTTCTAGAAGAATAGCAATTTTTAATAGAAGTGAGTCACAGCAACAGAATTACATAGCCCATTGAATTTATTATAGCTTAAATACACTAGTGTTAGTAAGTATATATTATTGTCAAGCCTGACCTGTGGTGGCGCAGTGGATAAAGCGTCAACCTGAAATGCTGAGTTTGCCAGTTCAAAACCCTGGGCTTGCCAGGTCAAGGCACATATGGGAGTTGATGCTTTCTGCTCCTCTCCCCCTCCTCTCTCTCTCTCCTCTCTCCTTTCTCTCTAAAAATGAATCAATAAAATCTAAAAAAGAAAAAGTATTTTCAGTGATGTAATTTAGGTTTTCTTGAGTTGATTAAATTTGAGGAATAAATTTGCCTTTGATTCTTCTTCTGGGTTAACTAGATTAACATATTTCAGAATCTTGCCCCATTTATGTTGTATACTATTCCTAAGATTACATCCAAAACCTTTTGACAGGAAAGGTAATTCACCTATGTAAACTGTGTATTGATGTTGTGAGCTAAAATGTAAGTTGATCTTGGTTATTCTATATGGCTATTTCTACTTTTCCTAGAAAACTAGACCATTTCCAGAAGAGAGGCAGACCCTAATTACAAACATGGTGCTATTAGATTTAAAAGTTTTATGGTTCATTGTTCCAGTCATTCGTGTCATCATTGATTGTCTCTTGTATATACCCTGACTGGGAATCGAATCCACAACCTGGGCATGTCAAAATGACATTCCAATCAACTGAGCTACCCAGCCAGGGTCCTCATTCTTCTGTCTTTTGCTGAAATTACATAGTAAATCTAAATACATACATAAGCATGCGTATATACATACAGAAGGTACTTATTCATGCTAACATATTCCTTATTAGAGTGAAAAGCATAAGCAAACTTGGGCCATAATAGTTAATTCAGAAACAACTACCAATTTGGAAGGCTATCCATATTATAAATTTTAATTGACAAAAAGTACATGTGGCCTGTTACTGATTTATTCCTTAAATTTTCCCTTTTTATTCTCAATTTTTAATCACTTTTATAAATATAGTGATTTCTTCAGTTTCTGATAGAATAAGCACATTTTTGTATTACCTGAGTCTATAGAATAGCATTTTAAAAGTTTACAGATTCTCTACCATTCATAGGCCAAATACATATGTAAATGGACACAATTTATATTTTTATGTGTTTTGTACAATTTTGCATAATGCACACATGTGGACTTTTTTTATATCATCAATAAGATTGATAATATCATAAGAAAGTATTGCCATAACTCAGCGATTTTCAACCTTTTTCATCTCATGGCACACATAAATTGATTACTAAAATGTTACAGCAAGCCCTGGCCGGTTGGCTCAGCGGTAGAGCGGTGGCCTGGCGTGCGGGGGACCCAGGTTCGATTCCCGGCCAGGGCACATAGGAGAAGCGCCCATTTGCTTCTCCACCCCCCCCCCCCCTCCTTCCTCTCTGTCTCTCTCTTCCCCTCCCGCAGCCAAGGCTCCATTGGAGCAAAGATGGCCTGGGCGCTGGGGATGGCTCCTTGGCCTCTGCCCCAGGTGCTGGAGTGGCTCTGGTCGTGGCAGAGCGAAGCCCCGGAGGGGCAGAGCATCGCCCCCTGGTGGGCAGAGCGTCGCCCCTGGTGGGCGTGCCGGGTGGATCCCGGTCGGGCGCATGCGGGAGTCTGTCTGACTGTCTCTCCCCGTTTCCAGCTTTCCAGCTTCAGAAAAATACAAAAAAAAAAAAAAAAGTTACAGCAAGCCAAAAAACGTATTTTTGCCGATTAGACAAAAAAAGATATAATTTTAACTGATTTACAGAAAAAAATAATAGTAATAATTATCCCTTTTGCTCCAAAGTGACTTTTAAAAAATCAGGTGTCAGGTTAACTGATCTCACCCTAGTAAATTCAATAACAACAAAAAATTTTTAAATCAGGTGCCTGTATTTGTATATAAGGATTTCTGGTTCCAAGAATTAACCAATCACAAGGAATTTTATTATGTAGCATGCCCAATAACATGCAACTCTAGTATATGACCTATATATTTATAATTCAAGATAGGACATTTACACCAGAGAACTATTGTTGTGTTGGCTGTTGTCATTTTTTATTTGACAATCTAAGGGAACAGATATCAGTTGCCCTGAATAAATAGGTATTCCATGTTTTAAAAATTCTTGCAGCCCTCTAGTTGAAAATCGCTGCCTGCCATAACTGTTTTATAACAATTAGTTGTATAAATAAGACTAATAAAGTTGTATAAATAACACTCGAGCTGGGACAGGAGTGAGAATACATTAGAGTGGGATACAAAAGACTTTACCTATTTCTGTGACATTTTTTTCTCATAAAAATAAAGCCATGCATAGTAAAATGTTAGTATTTGTTAAATATGAACAGAGGGTATATTGGTGTTTAGTTTTAAATATTTCATAATTTAATAAATATGAAGTGGCAGCTGATTAAAATAGTCAAAATGCCCAGTAAGAAAGATATGGCATATAGCATATGTTAGATACTAGGTGAATTTTTTTTTTGCATAAGTAAGGATACATTAACTTTTTACCCATAAATACAAGTATGTATTCATTGGCAGTATTTATTTAGCTCATTGACATAAAATTTATTCTTCCCATTTCACTCCTTTACAACAAGCTATTGTCAATTAATTAAATTAGAAAATGAATGAGAGCCCTGGCTAGGTGGCTCAGTTGATAAAGCATCATTCTTGCACACCAAGGTAGTGGGTTGATCTTTAGAGCACCTATGAGTGGTGATTGCCTAACTAAGTAGAAAGGCGAGTTTATGCTCCCCCCCCTTCCTCTTTCTCTCAAAAATCAACAGGAAAATTTTAAAAAGGAAAAGAAAATGAATGAGGAACCACTGCAACATGCCAGGCCCATATGGCCACAATGTAGCTCAAACATACATTCACATATATTATAGTTTTATTTCTATTTATTTATTTATTTATTTATTTTTATTTCTATTTATTTTTTAAACAGATGAAATATAATAAAATTAGCATGAGCTTTGGAATTATAAAGACCTACTTTGAATCTGATTGCTATCATAGCATTTCTATCACATAGACAATCTTATAGAAGTTAAATAAATTTCTAATAATACTACTCCTGTAACTAGACAATATCAACTTTTCCTTAACGTTACTATAAACATGAATATATAAAATACTTAATATTACCTGACAATTAGCTATTATTCATTAAATATTAGCTTTCCTCCTATATGTTTCTCCTTTCATTTGTTAATAACATTTAAAAAAATAGATCTTATTTTTATAAAAATAAGTTTTTTAACCTTATTTTGCTTCTTTCTGACCATTCTCACCCAATCTTTTTTTTTTATCTTATTTTGAAGTTTTGCATATCAGTTAAGATATAGCTACACACAGGGACCTTGATATTTATTTTGTGACTTACTCTTTTACATTGACACTCTCTCAATGGGAACCCTTGTATGTAAAGGAACATTGATAGAGGCTGACTCATAGAACAGACAATTCCCAAAGGGATGATTCTATAAAGTTGACTATGAGTTCTTCCTAGAATTTTCTTCCCACTTTTTTTTTTGTAATGAAATGATAAATTTGCATGATCAGTTATCAGAACTTCTGGTAGAGCAATTTATGACTTCTATTTTTTTGCCTAGACAATTTATTTTGTCTGTAATTGTATTTAACATATACTCTAATCCAGACCCAGATGTAAAACTTGATTGGTTAATGAAATTAGAAGATTTTAATAATACAGATACTATTTTCTTTTCCTTTTTGGTCACCTCTAAAAAAAGAAGTGTGAAGGCATTGAACTAGTGTTGGCAAGGCCCTGGCTGGTTGGCTCAACAGTAGAGTGTTGGCCTGGAGTGTGGGATGTCCCGGGTTCGATTCTTGGTCAGGGCACACAGAAGAAGTGACCATCTGTTTCTCCACTCTTTCCCTTCTCCTTTCTCTCTCCGTATCTCTCTCTTCTCCTCCCACTGACTCAGGTATATCAAGTTGGCCCCAGGCACTGAGGATAGCTCCATGACCTCACCTTAGGCACTAAAGTAGCTTGGTTGCTGAGCAACAGAGCAAGCTTCAGATGGGCAGAGCATCACCCCATAGAGAGATTGCTGGGTCGATCCCAGCTGGGGCACATGCAGGACCTGATTCTCACTTACAGGAAAATACAAAAAGAACTAGTGTTGGCAGGAATACCTTTATTATTTATAAACTTTTAAAATATATGATAAAGCATTGAAGTGATCTTCAAATAGCATCCCTCAGAACTTTTTCTCTCCAGTTTTTCTTTAAGTTATTAATATAGTGATAATCTTTGTTTTGTCTTAAAGTAACATTACCTTTCAAGTGGTACAAAAATTGTCCTTTTTAAAAACAACTTGTGGCCCTGGCTGGTTGGCTCAATGGTAGAGCATTGGCCCAGCGTGTGGAAATCCCAGGTTCGATTCCCGGTCAGGGCACACAGGAGAAGCACCCATCTGCTTCTCCACCCTTCCCTCTCTCCTTCCTTTCTCTCTCTTCCCCTCCCGCAGCCAAGGCTCCATTGGAGCAAAATTGGCCTGGGTGCTGAGGACGGCTCCATGGCCTCCACCTCAGGTGCTAGAATGGCTCCAGCCAGATGAGAAGAGCATCACCCCCTGTTGGGCATGCCCGGTGGATCCTGGTCAGGCGCATGTGAGAGTCTGATTGCCTCCCCGCTTCTAACTTCGGTAAAATACAATTAAAAATAAATAGATAGATAGATAGATAGATAGATAGATAGATAGATAAAACTTGTACTTCCTGGGGTCTTTAACAGTATAATAAATTTAGTTATCAGCTAGTATAATTATTTACATAAATTTATAAATATTGTGATTTATTCAGTTTCTGAATGAATAAGCACATTATTATATTATCTGCCTCTATAGAATAGCATTTAAAACTGTTCACAGATTCTCCACTGATCTTTTGTGTTTAAATTATTTGAGGTAGAGTAGTCTTTCTAGGCGTTAGTCTTTTCACCCAGTGGTGTCTGTACTGATGTTACCCTGTAGCAATTAAATCACTAGATGATAGAAAGCATCTTCTTTTTCTAGTAGGAGGGGATTTAAAAACCATATTCTGTAATGTGTACCTAGTATATATTTTACATTGTACTTTTATACTTAGGGTTGAATAGAACAAATGATATATTTAAAATATTGTTCTAAATTTTGTAAGCATTTTTCAGGAAACATTCTTTCATATATTCTGTGAATATATTTAATAGCACATTGACAAACTAAAAGTAATTTTGTTAGGAGAATTTAGCTTAAAAATGGGAGAGTAATTATTGGGTAGTATTAAAACCCTGACTGGCAATTTGATGGACTGGGGAAGAAAAAGATGGTCTCCAATAAATCAGTAACAAACTTTTAAATTAGATATGTACAGTACTGCATATCTATTTTGAAAGTGTAAACTGGTAAATTTTTTGAGGGGAGATGAGGAGGTATGTGGATGTTGGTCTGAGAAATGAAAAGATTCTTTTGCTGCTAAAATATAAATATTTTGTACTGTTTGAGTGTATCTCCTTCCATTCTTTAAGGGAATCTGGATAAGGGTACAGCCTCAAAACACCTGTGTGAGAGAACATTCTGGTTTATGGATTAGATTGCATTAGTAAACAGAAGAACAGTTTGGTGAATATGAGGTTACAAATATTTTGGATAAGAAATTTCCCCATTTGCATTTATTTGGGTATGAATAGTTTAATTTTTTAACATTTGTTTTAAAACATTGCTTATTGTAGCATGTAAAAGTATGTTGGGTGGGAAAAGTACAAATGGGAAGTTGAAACTGTTTTAAACATATAAATAAATTGATCAACCCTGCAATTTTTGTTTTTTGGGGGTTTTGTTTTTTTTAATAAAATAATCTGGATTGCTTATTTTATATGCTGGGATGCTAGTTGTTTTTTCTATTAATACACTTAACTTGCATTCTAGCTTCGCCATTCAGAGACAGGCATCGTGTGGTGGGTTGTGTGACAGTGTCTGTCAATAGTGAAGACAAATAGTGCCAGAGACACTTAACCCATCCAATCTCACCCAGGGTCGGTTTTCAGACTTCTTCATAAGTCTTTTTTTCTTTTTCTTTCTTTCTTTCCTTCTTTCTTCCTTCTTTCCTTCCCTTATTTATTTATTTACTTTTTACTTTAAAATAGTGGATTGATACTGATTGAAACTAAAACTTTTGGTAAAGTTTTAAACTTTACATTAATTCTGTAAGAAAAAGAAGAAAAGTAGAAAATGAAGGTTGGCATGTAAGGTGTTGTCAAAGCAGGTTTGCAGCCACTTTGTGTGTCCTAGATTTTCAATCCCTTGGCAACATGAATGTTGGCCTTATAATTTTTTTCTCTCAATATCTTTCTTCTTTGATGTGAAAACATATCCTGTATCCAGTGACTTTTATCAGACAAGATATTTAGATTTGAAGTTATTGTTACCAATAAGAAAAATGAAATACTTAAAAACAATAACTACGGTTGAACAGTTTTAGACCAGAAATTGTTTGTAAACATCCTATTTGTTTTTTTATGATCATTTTCTGAGCAGTTTGTAGTTTGCTCCTTTTCCGTTCCACTATTGGTTCACTTAGCACATTGCAAAATTTTATGGCTTTTGTTTTAATGGCTTTCTCAGGAAACTCAACTGATTTTTGTACCAATGTTGAAAAGCTATAAAATATATGTGTTTATTTAAATGGGAACACATTTTATCTTGGAAGCTTAGTTAAATGTAATTTCTGTCATATAGTTTAAGTCAGTAAAAGGTATTTGCTTCTTCTGAGGACTTTAAAGAATGTTTCTAATTTTAAAGCTTTCTATAAAAAGGTTTGGTTAGCTCCATATAAAGTATGATCTTTTATGGTATTTTAACACTAAAATGATAGAGTAATTAAAATAACTTCTAGTTCACAAATCTAGAACTAATAGTTCTTCATTTTAAAAATACTATAGTTTAAGTAAGGAGAATATAAAATCTATATGGGTTTTCATATGTGGTACCATTTAAAAATTCATTTTCATTATTCTAATGAAATTAATAGTACTTGCAAATCCTGGTTTATCCATGTAGATATTATCTGTCATTCTTTTTATCCCAACTACTTTGAATATTCATAATAAACATAATAATACCATCTTAAAAGAAGCCGTATATCTAAATTAAGTTCACCATTATTACTGGCTTTTTAGCTAGTAATTGGCTGTTCTTAATAATGAAATTAATTATTAAAAACTATAAATATGACATTTCCCTTTATTTATGAATTTTAGAATTAGTCTATTCTTTTGAGATTATAAATTTACATTAGTAAATTATAGAAATGGTCTATTCGTTTTCCCTTTAGTTTGGGGAAATAATTTCATTTAAAACATCAAAAATTTGTTCACATATTACTTAGGTGAAAGAATAAGTTCAAGAAAATATTTAAGAAAAACTTCCATCTTTATGAAGGATTGGTAAGGAATTTAAAGAACAAATAAAATTATAAAATTATAAAATACATTACAACTATGCTCATTGAGAAAATAAAAGCAGCTACTAAAACATTTTTATGGGGTAGTTCTTGTATTTTAATATGCAGCAATTAAACATAGTCTCTACATTTCTAATAGATAAAAATGGAGGCTCAAATTCAAAATAAGTGAGTAGAGGTAGTTAGCATATTTTGTTTAAGAACTTAACAAATAAAGCATATGTAGGTGAGGATATGTAAATGCACATTAGCATTTTTGTTATATAGAATGTCAGCTAAGTTGTTTCTTGATATTTAATGATATAGTGACCTTAAATACATTTATAATATTTCCAGGAATGTTTTTTAGTACTTTTCTGGGAATACTTAGATACGACAAACTAGTATTTAAAAATCGAATATGTTCTTGATATAATTTTATGCATTTAATTTTTGTAGAGAATAATAAAGATATTTTATTCTTGGTAAATTTATTGATTAGTGCTCAAGTATGTAACTTATAGTTTCAAGAAAGAAACTTATTAGAGCACTTTTTGTAGAAATAGCAGTTATCTTTAAACTCCTAAGTTACTCCTAAACCTTTCCCTATTTCCAGATAATGCTATTATAATAATATATAGTCTAAGTAATTTGATTAGTAAATCTTTTTAAAAAAATAAACCTAATGTGTCCATTATGAACACATTGGTACATTTATTTGCCAATTTAAATTTAATATAACTTAGCACCCATATCAAATATTGGCTTCCCATAAGTTAATTACAAATAACATACAAGGCACTATGTCAGGTGTTAGGAGGGTCTAAGATGAGGAAGATGACTGTATATGCTCTCAAGGGGCTCATAGTTTTTATCCTCCGCCACCTCACCTGGCACTTAGGTGATGTCTTGCTAACCAGAATGTAACATTTTTATGTGAAAGATTTTATATACTAATATAATCATCATCAGAGCAACAATGATATTGTGGTAAAGAGTTTTCTAGTTTTAAAAATTGTCTTATGCCTGACCTGTGGTAGCGCAGTGGGATAAAGCGTCGACCTGAAACACTGAGGTCGCCGGTTCGAAACCTTGGGCTTGCCTGGTCAAGGCACATATGGGAGTTGATGCTTCCTGCTCCTCCCCCTTCTCTCTCTCTCTCACTCCTCTCTCTCTAAAAAAAAAAAAAGATCAATAAATAAAATATTAAAAAAAAATTGTCTTATTTGTTGAAGTCTTAACATGCATAGAATCTTTGTAATTTAGGGTTAAACTGAGGTAGGCTTTTTAGAAAGTCACACTATTTTTAAGTTAGAGGATGTTTGCTATTGCTGTCTTCTGACAAAATTTATGTTTTCAGTTTTATAGTTCTGTGCTAATGAACTTTTTTATTTAATAACTTTATCCAGGAAACTACAGGTAAAATATAAAAATTGTGTGTTAGGTGTCCAAGGAAAATATATAGAATATTTTAATTTATGTAGGGTATGAGATCACAGTTTGGCATACCTGTCCTGGAACAGACATTTATGTATGATTGTATCAATTGGGTTTTATAACCATGATTGTTTTGTTAAGATTTGCAAGATAAACTCATATAGCATACCTAAAAGAGCAATGCTAGGTTATATCTTGCAGATTAAATTTATAAACACCACATAACTTGCTTTTGAGTTCATAATTGCTTTTCACCTGTACTTTCCATCTGTCAAGGACAGGGATCCCTGCGATGTTCATATTCTGCATCTTCATGTGCATGGTACTTAGATTCAAAAAGCGTGGTTGGGAGAAAGCTGTTTATAGAAATACAAGTTCGCAACATTCATGCTGCATGCTTTGTGTGTTCCACTGCAAATATTGCATGCTGCATACTTGTATTTTTCTGAAAATGAAGAACACAGGCTCATAACACATACAAATTTAGTTTCATTTTTGCCAATAGTTGGAACAGATGGAGGAATGTTAAACATAATACCTTTTCTATTTTTTCTAAAATGAATTCTTTTGTCTTTTTCAAAAAACAAGGAAAAAAATTATTTAAACCCAAAGTGGCTACAAATCAGCTCCTAAACTGTCACTGACATTAGCATCTAGATTTTATAGTTTTTACAAATCTTTTAAAATATTTATTTACTAAAAAAACATTGCATTAATGCATGATACAAAATTGATAAATTTTTCTTTAAATTGGAATGCAGTTTAAAGTGACTGAATTTTCCAATTTCAGCTACTGAATTTGACAAGAATACAAACTGGAAAATGGAACTGGTATCATCTAATTGCTCTAGGTTCTTTGACTTATGGTAGTTGGGAATAATCTCTCCATGTGGCATTATATAGATCACATTATTGATGCTAATATTAATTACTATGCTCTTTAGCTTCAAAAGTAATGAAAAATTATGTGTGAACTTAGTTCTTTCGATTGATTTAAGTGTTTTGGTATATGTTTTTACTTTAAAAATAGATCTTTGGCACTTGGCTTTCAATTATCTAAACATTAGCATTCTTACATTTAACTCTTTATATCATAATTGATAAGAATGTTACAATTCCAATAGCTGTATATCACAATTTTTTTTTAAGTAAGAGGAGGGGAAATAGGGAAACAGACTCCCACTTGTGCTCCAGCTGGGATCCACCAGGCCCCCTCCTGCGGCTGGTACTCAAATCAATGGAGCTATCCTCAGTGCCTGAGGCTGATGCTCAGACCAACCGAGCTTAACCTCAGTGGCTGGGCACATGCTCCAACCAGGCACTGGCTGTGGGAAGAGGAAGTGGAGAAGTGGGGAGAGAGTGGGAGAGAGAAGCAAAAGGCTTTTTCTCCATCCAGATATGTGCTCTCACCGAGAATGGAACCTGGGATGTCCATATGCCAGGCCAACGCTCTATCCATTGAGCCAACTGGCCAGGGCCTGTATATCACAAATTTAAGATTAATCATACCACTTTAAAACAGTGGCATAATTCGCTGTAGTTAAAAATTAATTTTAGATTTATTTATTTGACATGTTTGACACATTGCCTATTTTTGTATGTGTGATTATAAATTTTTCTATATCTTCTACAAGATAAAATGGTATTTGTAAAATTTTAGGACTGACAACGTCCAACTTTAACATTATAAGTATGCCTCTGAAGTTATGCTGTTAAGAATTTAAAGTAGTAGTATTTTTCAATGAGCTGTTCTCCCAGTTGTCACACATTTTATAAAGATCTACTTAAATCTTTTTTTTGCTAAGCATAATAGATAAATTGTTTTATAAAAAAACTTTTTATAGAAACCAGTTCTGGTGATCTCCAGAGATTTTTCTCACTTAATTCTTTGTTGTTAGATTCCAGCCAATAAAATTTACTATTACTCATATTAGAAAATTACTTTAATAGTTTAAATCAATCAGGCCGTTTAAAGAGAGAGGAAATGGACTGTAGTAACCAGTTGCTTACTGTGTAATCAAGTACTTTGTATGAGAAATTCATCCAATAATCAGTCCACATTTTGCTTTCATTCTGCCATTTAGGATGGATTTGTTTATTTTAGAAATTATGGTCTTGACTGCCACTTCCAACTTCTGGAGACCCTCAGTGGTTAACTAGCTTATCTTCTTCAGCCCAGCATGTTCCAAATCAAACCCTTTGCACTTTTATTCTTCTAGATCATAGTGATGGTACCAGTTTCATTTTGCCTCCAATTCAGTTGATTATATATTTTTTTCTCTTTATTTCTCATTTTATAATTGGTATCTGGAATAATCAGCAGCTCTTTTCTCATTTATTTTCTCATATTTTTATTCCAGGATTTGCCTCTGAAGCAGGGAGTGTCTGCATTAAAAATGACCTGTAGTTCTCTGCTTCATAGGTTAGAAACTTATTTTAATATTTTGTGGCTAAGCACAGTCCCACTTTTCAAATTCTATAATAAATTACTTAATTGGCATTGAATGTGGACCGCAAGCATATGTTTTATATTGGGGTTTTCTTTATTATTTTAAATTATTAAAATTCAACAGAACATCCAGCTGAGGCAATAAAAGCTTTATTCTTGCTTTACAGCTTAAAACATTAAATTAGATTTTTAAAAAAATCTATCAATGATAGCACAAGTATATTAATGCCATTTGGGCATTTTAAAAAAATGCATTTCTTAGGCCTTGTATTGCTTGAAGCATTTATATTACAAAACTTAACCAAATTCCAACTATTCATTTTGGGGAAAAACAATCAGTTTACAAATCACATTTTCAATGGGACTGCTAGCCAGCATAGGTGAAAACATGTATAGTGTATTTACTCTTAAATTGTACACTGCAGATGCTTCTTCAGCTCCCTCCTCTTCCTCCATGGGCGGTGCTTGCAGCTCCTTTACCACCTCTTCCAGCCCTACCATTTATTCTACCTCAGTCACCGACAGCAAGGCTATGCAAGTGGAGAGCTGCTCCTCAGCCTTGGGGGTAAGTAACAGAGGGGTAAGTGAAAAGCAGTTAACGAGTAACACAGTTCAGCAGCATCCATCAACACCGAAGAGGCACACAGTCTTGTACATCTCACCACCACCTGAGGACTTGCTGGATAACAGTCGGATGTCCTGCCAGGATGAGGGGTGTGGATTGGAATCTGAGCAGAGCTGCAGTATGTGGATGGAGGATTCCCCCTCCAACTTCAGTAACATGAGCACCAGTTCCTACAATGATAACACTGAGGTACCTCGTAAATCACGAAAACGAAATCCAAAGCAGAGGCCGGGGGTCAAACGACGAGATTGTGAAGAATCTAATATGGATATATTTGATGCCGACAGTGCCAAAGCACCTCACTATGTGCTTTCTCAGCTTACCACGGACAACAAAGGCAACTCAAAAGCAGGAAATGGGTTGGTATTCACATTTTTTTTAAGCTCTATCACCATTATGCAAAACAAACAAAAAAATCATTCCCCACTTTTCTAAATTCCTCAGCTCCAGTTTGCATATAAAGCAGAGATACTAATTTTGTCATTGAAATACCTGAAAACTTTAACTTAAAATTAGCAAGTTTCACTAGAGAAAAAAATAAAATATCAGTAGATATTAGCAATAGGTATCTTATGGGCATGATTAAGTAGTATAAAATAAAATAATCTGTTTTGAAATAATTTAAATTTCAAATAGATTTATATTTTAAAAGAATTTAAGAATATATTTATTCATAAAAAACTCATTAATGGCTGTAGCTAAAACAACTCAAAACATTCACGAAGGGCTAGTTTGTATTTTCTTTCACATTGTCTCTCTATGTGGCTCAATCTATTTCTTTTCTTGTGAAGATTTTAGACTATTTTTCTTGCGTTTCATAGAAATAGGAAAAAAGTAAGGTGATGGCTTAATTTTCATTATTAGGTTTATGTATTTATTTTAAACTTTTTTGATACATTGTGCTGATTTGGGATTTTGAAAAACTGCATAAACATTAATTTTCTGTGATCCTGGGTTATGTATTTGAAGAATGATAGAACAGGATCATAGTACATGTTTGAGTTTTTATTCATTTATGCCAGTTCACAACATTCACTAAGTATATTTCTATAACTATATTACATAATATTCACTGCTATATAGTACAGAATACTGATTTCTTTTTAACTTTTTAATTCTTTTAGTACTTGTAATTATTAATTGCTAGACTTTTTAATTAGAGTTTCCTATAGTATATTCAACATAATTGGGTAAAATTTAACACACTGGATTTAAGAGATATTTTGGGGGATCTTTCATTTGCCCCAGAATCTACAATTTCAGGTTGTCACAAAAACTGATAGAGAAGCTTTTGATTGGTTTACTACTTGATGACATTATTGATATCTTTTAAGTTAAAAATCTAAACTGATAGAGAAGCTTTTGATTGGTTTATTACTTGACAACATCATTGATATCTCAAGTTAAAAATCTAATTGAGTAGTATAGAGAGTATTTTTATTGTATATTAAACTTATCCTTAATTCTCTCAGTATATTTTTAAAGTAATACCAACCATTTAATTAATAATTACTCTGTGTTACTTTATTCTCCACTCTTATTTAAAACTCCTTTAGGGTGATACAGTTAAGTGAAAATATACATTTAACTGCTTTTTATTTTACAAAGTCCAGATTAGAAAATTTTCTAAAAGAAAACAAGGTATATAGTCTTTCTTAAATGTTGCCATTAACATATTTAAGCATTCTAGAACATATTTATGCTGTGACCTATATACAATAATGCTCTGAAACATAGTAGCACAGAATTAAAAGGCTCATGTACATTTATCATTAAATACAGATATGTGTTAATTTGGGCTTTAATGGAGAAAGATTTTTTTAAGTTCCAGAAAAGATATTTTTTCCTTTTATTTTCAAGTGAGAGGAGTGGAGATAGATAGACTCCTGCATGTGCCCCCCCCCCCGGGATCCACCCAGCAACTCCTGTCTGGGTCCAACGCTCGAACCAATTGAGCCACTAGCTGTGAGAGGGGAAGAGAGAGGGAAGAAGGAGAGGGAGGGGAATAGAAGCAGATGGTTGCTTCCCATGTGTGCCCTAACTGGGATTGAACCCAGGACCCACACACCAGGCTGATGCTGTATCCACTGAGACAACAGGCCAGGGCTGAGACTTTTATTTTTATACTGAAATAAATGTTACATTTCAAAGGAAAAGCAAATTAATACATATTAATTACAACATACATGGTTTGTAGTTGCAATTAAAGCAGTATGTTAGAGCATCCCTTCTAGTAGCTAGAATGGATGCTGCCCCATTCATGAAATGCTTAATAAAGACAATTAGATCTTGAAAAAATAAAGAGATATCTTGACCTACATCTGTTCTGCTTCTGCTTTTGTATGCTAGATATATCTTAGAAATGATTTGAGGTTACCCAGGGAAAATATAATAACATTTGTCAAGAAAAAAATCTCTCATGAAATAATTCATGGAACAGAAACTCATCAAGCAGGAGAAGAAATGTCCAGCTTCTTAGGTAATGAAAAATATTTGACTCTAGCACATGGAAATGATGGAAAAAGTTTAAGTTTTGAATTTTTAAAACTATATCAAGGAAAGGATAAAACCATAAGTAAATATATAGGAAAATAGGCCTTTGAAGACAATTATTAAGAGGCTCTCAAGTTAGAGTCCTAAATTCTTCAACAAGAAATGTTAGAAACATGAAAAATATTTAGAAGTGTTTTGAGAGATAAGGTATGAAGCCTTAAATCTAATGTGCCATAAACTTACAATCTGTCTAATGCTAACTTTCAGAAAAGGTACTCTCAAATATGTTGTGTACAATTTATTGATCTTCAAGATGGAAATAGCATTTTTGTTGTAAATGTTATATAAAAGAGTTTATTAAAAAAGAATATCATTTTCTTAAAAAAACTACTCAGTATTTATACAATCCTAGCCATATCATTCTTAAATTCTTAAACTAAATGTCCTGAGAATCTGTAGCCCTATGTGTCTTCCAGGTAGTGCTAGAAATTAAGATAAAATGTTATCTGGATGTGAAAATTATTTTAGGCATTTGTAGTGAAAATTATTTTTTGTTACATAGACAACCAGAAGGATGTGCAATACAAAGGAATTAGAATGGCATTTTAAGACTTCTGAATAGACTGTGCCAAAAGAGTGGATTTTCTTTTTAGATTTTGTTTAGAAGTAAAATCCATACAATTAAACTGCTATCTTCTTGTTTTTCTTAAGCTGTCATCTTTTTATAATTTTCTTACTTAAAGGTGTCCTGAGAAAGATATCCAAAACATTATTCTACATTTACCTATGTTATGTTTTGTTTTAAGACCCTTTATTTCTTTTTTGCTACCCGTTTTAAATTACCTTAAAAATTAGTAACTTAAATAACTAAAAATTAGTTGATATTTCAGTAGTTTTATGTGTCTAGAGATCTAAATATATATATGTATTCCATTTTTACATTTAAACCTAGAGAATAAAGATAATTTTAAGGTCTTTTTAATGTATCATTTCATAAATTGTTTAATTACATGTGCTATTTTTTAAGCTACAATGTGTATACTTTGTCAACTCAACAGTTTTCATTCAAAATGAAATATTTTGTTTTACTGAAATAGTAAAACTCATTATCAACTGATCTCATAAATATTAGCTTCGCTAGCATAAGTAAATATTAAAAACTGTATTTTTTTATCAAGAAAAACTATCTTGACAAATTAATTGATATGCTATGTTTTCCTTATATTTCAAACTTAAGTATTCCCTTTTCTCTTGTAAAATTAATACATATTAATTACAAATATTTGAAAAAATGCAGAAATAGAAGAAAATAAATAACCCATAATCTAGTCGCTCAGTACAACTGCTATTAGCATATTGTGAATTTCCTTTTAGTTCCTTTCAGTGCATATTTGGAAGATGTTTTTAAGTGAATTTCTTGCTTTTATTTTAAAATGAGCAAAAAACAGAATATTGTTATAGAATTTCATGTGTAAGGGACTACACATTATATTCAGAGCAAATGTTTACATTTCTACTCAGAATGATGAAAAGAAAAATAGAATCTGTTGCCCATTGTTCCAGCTTCACCTTAATACTTTTGTTCATAGAATTTATTCTTCCAGAGCCTTTTAAATGACTTATTCAGGTAATTTTTAAATTAATTATGTCAAACTTACTGACATACTTTAGTCAGTTATGATCCAGTCTTTCTCATCTTACTACTATAGAAGCTCCTCTTTTCCTCTGCCTTCCTTTCTTGATTTCTTTCTTCTTCCTATTTGCCTTCATCAACACATTTTTTTTTCAGCATCTGCTCTTTAAGGAATTGTTCAAGGTTCAGAAATTTGAAGATGACTGAACACTACTCCCCCTCAAAACTCTTCCTCTTACCCAGTTAGTCTTACTACATTCCTTTGTATCCCTTCTTTCCTCCATTCTTCTGTCCCTTTCTTCACCATGGATTGTACTCTTAGTGGAAAAAAGACTATTTTTGTTATTGATCATTTGAGGCAACAACTTTGTTAGAGGTGGATTGGTAAACATTAGAGCCAGTTTCAAGGCTGCTTAGCCACCACTGCTCTTCTATGTTTGAAGTCATAATATTCCTTCCTGGGCCTGTTTGGTTTTGGAGGAAATTTTGTCCACAGTCAAGCTCTTGACTCCTGTATTGTTAATGTGAGTGTAAACTTAGGAATGAGAGAGTCATATAGAAAGTCTACAGGCCCTGATTCCATTTTATAATGTATATGGATAATTTTATCCTATTTTAAAGCTAACAGTATTGTTTTCTATTTATTTTTATCACATATTTTCCATGCTTCAGATTAATTGTATTTACCTGAAGTCCTAACCACCATCTGAAATATTTTTTTGTCTATATTACATACAGAAAATTAATGATAAAATAAATGTTAGAAACACAATTTTTAAAAATAAGTTAGATTGCCTATCTATAAAGGCCAGATTATAAAATTTTTATATGTAAGAGCTTTAATTATTTAATCACAAATAAAAATGCTCTGAAAAAAAGATTATTTAGAGTAAAACTAATTCCCTGTAAAAATTGAGTCACTGATTTTTTTATCATAATTTTCTCACTTAAAAGTGTCCTGAGAAAGATATCCAAAACATTATTCTACATTTACCTTGGTTGTGTTTTGTTTTGTTTTAAAACCCTTTATTTCTTTATTGCTACCCCTACTTTTTTTATTTTTTTGCTTTGCAAGTCTGATTAGAAAATAATGGTAGTTAATCTTCTGGTTTATATAACACATATATATGTAATTTAAAATTTTTATTTTGACTGAAGTACAATATGAAAGGTTGTAAGTGCCATTAGCTATATTCTTTCCTGTTATTCCCAGTGTATTGCATTCTTCCTTCTATCACATATGCATTCTTTGTCTTTCCTGTCTGACTTTCTTATATTTTTGCATCATTCATTAAATTTTATTACAAAAATTTAAAATAAACTTTGTTAAGGAATGTATCCTCCCTTAGGCTGCACTTTGTCAGTTAGATAATCCTTTGTTTTTACTGTTAGTTCCTATTCTATTTCCTCCTTTATCTTAGATGCTTTTTATTAAAAAACAAACCCCTTTTTAATGCTTTTTCCATGTTGTGCTTTGACTTCTCAGGACATTGGAAAACCAAAAAGGAACTGGAATAAAGAAAAGCCCTATGTTGTGTGGACAGTATCCTGTTAAAAGTGAGGGAAAGGAGCTGAAGATCGTTATCCAACCTGAGACCCAGCACAGAGCTCGCTACCTGACTGAGGGGAGCCGTGGCTCAGTGAAGGATAGAACACAGCAAGGGTTTCCTACAGTAAAGGTACTTCCTTTTATTAGCAATATAAGAAGAATTCTCTCCAGTTTTTTACTTAGTCATTATTTTGTTTTTAACCAAGAGAAGCTGCCCGAAATAGAAAGGTAGACTTGCTAGCTATATATTGAGAATGTATTCTGATAAGAAAAATATCTGGAAATCAGGAATTATCTTCCCCTTATATCATATTTGATGTCAATAGCAACTATATAGGAGTCTTCCCAAACTTGATATTTAAGAAGAAATTTTAAAGTGAATTCAAAGAAATATTTCAGAAATTATTATGGACTTAGATAATAAGGTTTTTGAAATGGCTGATGTAATCAGGTCTGTTCAACTGAGAAAAGGATGGATTGATAGGTAACATAAATTTTCAGTTTAAGAACTAGGATATCAACTGAGTCATCATCTTTTTAGAACTTAGCTAAAGAAAAAAGGAGGGCTTAAACTTTAGCACCTAGTATACCTTGTTACAAACACTATTTCTCTTTGAAGATAAACTAAAAAAAATGGGTGGAAGATACTTAACAAAATGTTCCAACCCCTTGCAAAATACCAAGTGGAGGGATTTTGACTTGTCACGTGGTAGATTCTCGATAAGTACAGTTTGTGTAAGTGTGTTAGTTGAACAATATTTAGTTGGACTGCCTTTTGTTTTATACTTGAGTGAAATAATGGTAAAAACCTAAGATCAGAAAATTTACTCGTGACCATTTGTAAGGGTGATTAGTAGTCATATGTACAATATCATTCTACCCCTCTACTGTTCACCAAATCAACTAATCCTCAGTCTCCTAAGCTCAGAAGTAACAGGCAAGTAAGAAATTTAAGTTATGCTTTTTGTAAATATTTGTCTAACTAGACATTTTAGTAGTTTGGCCAAGATTTTTAACCTGATTGCTCTGACTTTAAGTTTTGCTTTTTATAAGTACTTGTCTGGTCAGAAGTATTGTTAGGTATTACCTAACTGTGAGAGGGAGTGAATTGACTGACCTTAAATGTTTCTTCTTCATTCAATAAATATTGTATACTTCTGTGTGCCAGACACTGTTCTAGGTTCTGCTGACTGGCTGAGTAGATTGCTTATTTGCCTTATTATGATATCATTTCACAGATATACACCCATACTGGGATAGAAAAGATGTATGAGTTTTCAAGCACTTTGGTATACATTGTACAAGTTACCGGTATTTTGTGATTTTCTGCATTCTGTATTAGCAGCTTCAGTGGTTAACTATATACCTTCAAGAGTCTGCATTGGAAACATTTGTTCCCAAATGCTGTTTTAAATATTTATTTATTTAATCTTTAGCATACAAGTTATAATTTAATTTATGAAGGCTTGCTAGAGACCTATAATGACCCATATAGACTCTAGTTCAATCTAGCAGTTTTTCAGACCATATTGTTTTGGTCCAGGATTTCATAATATATGTATGCATCTAGTCTATGAAAATGAACTCCATTTTTTTTATTTTTTATATAGCACTTTTCTATTCAAAGAGCTGTAAAAGAGTGAAAATTTAGTGTATGTACTTTCATTTAATGATGATAATGATGTCACTGACATGGTTCAGTGAATTTTTCATTAGTGGTGGTGGTGAATCCTGAGTTATCTACATGCTTTTTTGGCAGACCATAAATTTATAAGTACCGAAAGCACTGTTGATTCATTCTCATCTGCTTGTACATATTAATTAAAAATAATTTATCATTAAAAATCTAAAATTGTATTAAAATTTGATTATTACAGAATTTAAACTTAGGATTTTCTGCAGTAATTTAGCCAACTGTCCCTTATAAAAATATTTTACCTCTGTTTTTCTTGAGTATTTAAATTATTTTTTATTGTAATCTACTTTTAAATATAAGGCTTGGCATTAAATGTTTGATTTTACAATTAGATTATTTGAAAGACTAATTAGTGTTTTATGCTCCATGTTATCTTGCTCCAGCTGGAAGGCCATAATGAGCCAGTAGTGTTGCAAGTGTTTGTGGGTAACGACTCTGGGCGAGTGAAACCACATGGATTTTATCAGGCCTGCAGGGTAACTGGGCGAAATACAACCCCCTGCAAAGAAGTAGACATTGAAGGCACTACTGTTATAGAAGTTGGCCTTGAGCCAAGCAACAACATGACACTAGCGTAAGTACTTAGTAAAAATGTTTTCATATTATATATATATATAGGAGATATTTTATAGCTTCATATTCATTTTGAAATATCCCCTAAGTTTTATGAGCAGTATATTATATATTACTATATATATTATATTATATGGAAGGAACATTATTTAGTTTTTAATGTAGAAAAGATTTTCAGTGTTTTAAATATTACAAATTAAAAAATAGATTATTGCAGAATGATAATGGGTTAAATTAATTCTTTCACTGTGTGCTAGATAAATCCTGTGGTGAAAGGCAGGGAAATAAAAGCCAGGTGGAATGCTGCCTTTTTAAAAAAATAATACAGACTTATTTGTTGGGATTAGTAATATTAACATTAAAAATAAAAATTACAACCCTGGCCACATTGTTTGGTTTCTTAGCATTGTCCCAAATTGTGAAGTCTGTGGTTTTGATCTCAGGTCAGGGCACATGTTTCTCTCTCTCACCCTCTTTTCTCCCTTTTTCCTCTTCCCCTTTCCCTCTTCCCCTCCCCCCTCTTCCTGCCCTTCCCCCCTCCCCTTTCCCCCTAACCCCCTTTCTCTCATCTCTTCCTTCCTCTCTCACTAAAATCAAATATATTAATTTTTTTTTAAATTACAAACTGATTTGCTTTCCTAAATTCTGTTTTCTTAGTGTTTGTATTAGAAACTGTTTAACAGAAACCATTTAGAGTGACCTGACCCATCTTGATGTGAAAAAGCATATTGCTAGTCTAAATTTACCTTCTGTTCTTACTTTCCTATATTACGAAAGAATTATGTCCTAGGACTATATATTTTTCATCTTAAGCATTTTAATTGCCTGAAAAATATTAGAAATGTTAATGATTTAAATTAAAAAATTTTTTCCTTAAGTCTTTTGTTAAGAACCTTTAATCCTAAAGTTGAAACATAATAGCGGCAAATATCTTGATATGGAGTAGACCTGTGTTGTAATTATTTGTATTGGATAACTAAAGATTTTTATCTAGTTCGTTTTCAGTTACCTTTTGAAAGCCATTTTGTATAGATTAAGAGGTTAATTGGAAAAGAAAAAGTTTTTAATAGTAAAGATTTATTTTTAAATTTTTGAAAATTATAAAAATGTATATAGTAGAAGAAAGGGAAGGTATAATTGATTATAAATATATAGTACCTAATTATTATAAGTTGAAAATACAGAGTACTGTAATTAAAAAATAATAATCATAAAAGACTAAAACCATACCCCTCAAAAGCCAACTTCCCAGAAATAACCACTATTTTGATATTTATCTTTCCATTCGTTTTTCTGATCAAATTGAGATAATATTGTACCTACTGTTTTGTAACCTACTTTTCAATTATCATTAACATTTTCCTATAACATTGAATATTATCCTATATCACATGGTTTTTTGTTGTTTTTTTGTGTGACAGAGACAGAGAGAGGTACAGATAGGGACAGACAGGAAGGGAGAGAGATGAGAAGCATTGATTCTTTGTTGTGTCATTTTAGTTGTTCATTGATTGCTTTCTCATATGTGCCTTGACCAGGGGACTACAGCAGACCGAGTGACCCCTTGCTCAAACCAGCGACCCTGGGCCCAAGCTGGTGAGCCTTGCTCAAACCAGATGAGCCTGTGCTCAGGCCAGCAATTTTGGGGTTTCGAATCTGGATCAGGCCTATATCACATATAGTGTCCCATTCTTTTGTAGACAGTTTGTAATATTTTTAAAAGTAAAACCATTTCTTCTATTTTTATATCAGAATTAGCTGCCAAAAGAAAGAGGCTAAATTTTAAAACAAACAACCCCAGTGAAAATATCTTTTGTAAATCATTACTTATGTTCAGAATTTAAAATAGTGATTTTACTTTTCTACTGTTTTTTCCATTAAAAATGAAAAGCTGACAAAGTTAGGAATTAGTAATATTCAGAATTTACCCTTATGCTGTTAGAAATTAGAACCTTATAATTATATTACATATTCAAAAATTAATAAAGATGTAACTATAAAAAAGAAACTGGTTTTATTAAGAATATTATAGTTTATATGCAACAGAAAAATATCTTTTAATGCATTTTTTTTTGTGTTTAGGGTGGACTGCGTAGGGATATTGAAATTGAGAAATGCTGACGTTGAAGCCAGAATAGGAATTGCTGGTTCCAAGAAAAAAAGCACTCGTGCCAGATTGGTTTTTCGAGTTAACATCACAAGGAAAGATGGCTCTACTTTGACACTGCAAACACCCTCTTCTCCGATTTTATGTAGTAAGTAAGAAAATATGGAGATAGTAAATATGTGGACTATTTTTCTTCTTTTTCTATTACTCTTTCAGACATCTCTAAATTTCAGATGTTTCACATATCCACCATTTGATCATGCAAAATTTAAAACATTAAAAGCTATAGTCAGATTTTTCTAGTTTGAGTGATTTTGAATAAAATTCAAAAAATGTGTACCATTTTGTAGTTTTCTTATCCTATACTTATTTAAGAAGTCATTTGAATAGTTTACCAGAAGTAAATTGCAAAGCCAAAGGATTTTCCCAGCATCTTCATTGTGTGATAAATTGCTGTGATCCTGTGTTTTGTGTTGTGAACATAAGAAATAGAAGTTATATTGATCAATGTCACCCCATTAAATTTAATTTCAAAAGAAAAGAAAAAGAAGGAAAAGATGAAACAGTAGTTAAAAGATATATGTGCCTGACCTGTAGTGGCACAGATAAAGCATCCACCTGGAGCCCTGAAGTTGCTGGTTTGAAACCCTGGCTTGCCAGGTCAAGGCACATGCAAAAAGCAACTATGCATTCATGCTTCCCACAGCCAAGGCTCCATTGGAGCAAAGTTGACCTGGGTGCTGAGGATGGCTCCATGGCCTCTGCCTCAGGCACTAGAATGATTTCAGTTACAATGGAGCAACGCCCCCCAGTGGGCATGCCCGGTGGATCCTGGTCCAGAGCATGCAGAAGTCTCTCTGCCTCCCCTCTTCTTCCTTCAGAAAAATACAAAGTAATAATAATAATAAATTTTTAAAAAATTAAACAAAAAGAAAGAAAAGAAACAGTAAGATAAGCAGAACTTTGTAAATATACAGTACTTGGAGTTCTGATTACAAATTAGAATATTGTATGCCTGACCAGATGATGATGCAGTGGATAGAGTGTCGGACTAGGGCATGGAGGACCCAGCTTCAAAACCCCGAGGTCACCGGCTTGAATAAGGGGTCCCTATGTCTACTGTAGCCCTCCAGTCAAGGCACATATGAAAAAGCAATCAATGAACAACTAAAGTGCCACAACAAAGAATTGATGCTTCTCATCTCTCTCCCTATCTGTCCCTCTCTCTGTCTCTCTCTGTCTCATCACACACACAAATAAAATTAGAATATTATAGCATAGTGTTGGGAAATGGGAAGAACAATTCTTATTTTACTATCCTTGGCATAGAAAGCAAATCATGTTTGTGTATTTAAATTCAATCGTGTTGAATGCAGCTCACCATATATTCTGGTTTCCCTCTAATGAATAGTATTACAAATAAAAATAAGAAATTTTTTTCTTTACATAACACTCAAGATTTTCATCTAGTATAATTTTCTTTGGCATTTTTTCTTTGTAATTTATACCTGAATTCAAAAGAACAGAGGAAACCTACTCCATTCAGTTGAATTTTCTATTGGGTTGTTATGGGTATTATGACCTTTCTGTTACCCCTTAGAACAGTTACAGAGCCTTTGTTATTTCATTGTAGCTTAGTTTTGTTGAATTATTTATCCTTTATAAATCTTGTTTTTTCTTTCAGTTCATCTCAGAAATTATTGTAGCCATACTTTAGCTTAGCAAACACCCTAATTTTATACAGAAAGTACTAAAATATCTTTCTGACCTTAAGAGAGCTCCAATGGATTTCTCTATTTTTCATTATTATGAAAAACTTGTTTTTTTTGTTTTGTTTTGTTTTTAATTTTTTTTATTTATTTATTTATTTAGAGACAGTGAGTCAGAGAGAGGGATAGACATGGACGGAGAGAGATAAGAAGCATCAATCATTAGTTTTTTGTTGCGCGTTGTAACACCTTAGTTGTTCATTGATTGGTTTCTCATATGTGTCTTGACCGCGGGCCTTCAGCAGACCGAGCAACCCCTTGCTGGAGTCAGCGACCTTGGGTTCAAGCAAAACTTGTTTTAATATTAGTATTTCATAGCGTTATTTTTGGGTGATGTTCAATTATAAATAGGCTGCTTTTAAAAAATCATAGGTTCCGGCCCTGGCGGGTTGGCTCAGCGGTAGAGCGTCGGCCTGGCGTGTGGGGGCCCCGGGTTCGATTCCCGGCCAGGGCACATAGGAGAAGCGCCCATTTGCTTCTCCACCCCCCCCCCCCTCCTTCCTCTCTGTCTCTCTCTTCCCCTCCCGCAGCCAAGGCTCCATTGGAGCAAAGATGGCCCGGGCGCTGGGGATGGCTCCTTGGCCTCTGCCCCAGGCACTAGAGTGGCTCTGGTCTCGGCAGAGCGACACCCCGGAGGGGCAGAGCATCGCCCCCTGGTGGGCAGAGCGTCGCCCCTGGTGGGCGTGCTGGGTGGATCCTGGTCGGGCGCATGCGGGAGTCTGTCTGACTGTCTCTCCCCGTTTCCAGCTTCAGAAAAATACAAAAAAAATACAAAAAATTAAAATCATAGGTTCCATGTTCATTCTACCACATTCATGTAGGGACAGAATAAATAATCTATAGATGGTTTATTGAGTTCTAAAGTTTTTCTAATTGGGATACTTTAATTGTGAGTTTACTGTAATCCACAAGATGTCCCAACTTGAATTTTCTTAGGATGGAGTTCCAATTTTAGCAGGACACATACAATTCTCACATGATCTAATAATTTGAGTATGACCATAGCTACACTCTCTGAAGGGCAGATCCAATAGGTGCTGGATAATTCAGACCATATTGCTTTAGCAGGAACTAGGAAATGGTTGCCAACTTTATTTGTTTATTCCTTTTTTCATTAGTTTGTTCATTGATTTCTTCATTTTCTTTTTTTATTTTTTTTTTATTTTTTATTTTATTTTATTTTTTGATGCTGGAAACGGGGAGAGACAGTCAGACAGACTCCCGCATGCGCCCGACCGGGATCCACCCGGCACGCCCACCAGGGGCAACGCTCTGCCCACCAGGGGGCAATGCTCTGCAGCGACCAGAGCCACTCTAGCGCCGAGGGCAGAGGCCAAGGAGCCATCCCCAGCGCCCGGGCCATCTTTGCTCCAATGGAGCCTTGGCTGCAGGAGGGGAAGAGAGAGACAGAGAGGAAGGAGGAGGGGGGTGGAGAAGCAAATGGGCGCTTCTCCTATGTACCCTGGCCGGGAATCGAACCCGAGTCCCCCGCACGCCAGGCCGACGCTCTACCGCTGAGCCAACCGGCCAGGGCTGATTTCTTCATTTTCTATTCATTAAGGGGTTATTAAGTATAAATATATCCAACTAAAGGTGGTAGAAAATATGAAAGAAATAGAAAACATGATTTTCTGAAAATTTTTATCTTTAATTATTATCATTTGTTAATTATCACCATTAAGATAATATATGTCCACATTGTCAAAAATAAGTACATTTTTTGCTCCATAAGACACACCTAGAGTTTTAAGAAGGAAAAATAAAAAATATTCTGAACCAAATGGTGTGTTAAACTATTTAATAAAATACCGTATTTTTCACTCCATAAGACACACAGCATTTTCCCCTCCACTTTTGGGGGAAAAATGTGTCTTATGGAGCGAAAAATACAGTATCTCTATCTCCTTTGGAGGTTGTGTCTGAGGTGGATGGGAAAGCATTAAGAAGCAACAGCATACAGTGGAAGGTATATCCAGCTAATAATAAAAATTATCAAGATTTGAACTTTGACTATATGCTGGGGATTTTCTGAACCACTTTACAGACATTATATCACTTAACCCTCGTCATCACATGATGTATGGATTCCATTCCACAGGTGATGAAGCTGAGACTTAGATTAAATTACTTCCTCAAGATCACATGCTTAGTGAATAGTAAGATGAGAATTCTAAGCTTGTGCTTTTTTTTTAACCACTATGACATTTTGCCACCACGATCACTTAAATTGCAGTGCTGAAATACCAAGTTTGAACAATTAATTTCATTGTAGTCAGAGCCTCTGGATGGTTAGGACTATAGTTATAGTATAAAATTCTGTTTAGAGAACTGTTTCTTCTACCTGAGATATTTATGTTGTGTAATTTAGATTTTTTTGACCTTATAAAGTGGATCTAAAATATTTATTTATATAAAAGAGGAAGGGATAGAAACCGAGACAGAAAGACAGAGAAATATCAATATGTTGTTCCACCTATTTCTGCCATCGTGGGTTGATTCTTGTATGTGCCCTCACAAGGTGATCCATCAAACCCACAACCTTGGCATTTTGGAATGACACTCTAACCAACTGAGCACCCAGCCAGGGCTGAAAGTAGATGTAAATTTATATTAGAGGATTTTACTTGAATACTGACATTATTCCTTCCATTTCCTTTCATAGATGTCATTTATTTTGTAGGATATATATTTTTGTACCTTTAGTTGACTTAGAGAAACTGAATTAGGTAAACATGGGCAGTATTTTCTTTTATAGAAAGGAGTACCTTTTGCAGTATACTTCCCATGTCTCTTTTAGAAGAGGAAGTATTAGAATAATAATCTTCAAATAAGTTTGCGTGATAAAGAGCTGTCATATTTCCTGCTTTCTCTATTTTCATGAAATTTCATGAAGACTGATTTTTTTCTTCAAACATTGTATAACTCTTAAAATATAATTTCTATGAATATCAATTGATCTAATCGTTTAGGCAGAAGTCTAAACCTTTTGATCTTTATACTCCTCCTAATGGGTTAATGATTTGATTTTTTGTTTGTTTTACAGAGACAGAGGGAGAGTCAGAGAGAGGGATAAATAGGGACAGACAGACAGGAACGGAGAGATGAGAAGCACCAATTATTAGTTTTTCATTGCGTGTTGCAACACCTTAGTTGTTCATTGACTGCTTTCTCATATGTGCCTTGACCACAGGCCTTCAGCAGACCAAGTAACCCCTTGCTTGAGCCAGTGACCTTGGCTCAAACCAGATAAGCCCGCGCTCAAGTTGGCAACCTCGGGGTCTCGAACCTGGGTCCTCCGCATCCCAGTCTGATGCTCTATCCACTGTGCCACCACCTGGTCAGGCTGATTTGATTTTTAAAAAATCTACCATTCTATTTAATGAATGTCATAATTCTGTGTTCAAAATGTAATTTTATTTGACCAATCGAGGTTTTCATTAAATATACTACCCAAAGGTATGTAGGTTGCCCAGACAATCTTTCTTTATAGTTTAGCAACAAAATGAAATATTTAAATTTGTTATTTTTAATTATTTGTGCTTAAATGTTAAACATAGATGAGCAGGAAAGAATATTAACTAATATTTCCACAGTAATACCTAATCTCTGTATTGTATCTATGTTTTGTAAAGTACTTTCATGTATATTGAGGTCTTAAGAAGTTAATAAATGTTCCCTTTGTAATTGGAGTTAGACACATAGGAGTTAGTATAATTGAGAGGAAAAGACCAACTTTTTACTACTGATAAAACTGACAGAAAAAAAGACTGGCTTCTTCATAAAGCCATCCACCTAGTCAGAGCAGTCCTCAGTATTTGCAGCCAACAGTCTAAAACCTATGCTTTCTGCAGGTAGGCAGATGCAGAAGAAGGAGGAAAGAGGACTGGGCTAATCATGACCAAGCCCAGCTTCTAACTTCTTACTATGTAGTTACATCATTTCTCCCTAGCGGCCATTGCTCTAATGGAGTTTCCTACTATAATTATACTACATTATCTCATTTTATCCTGACAATAACTTTGTATTGTTAATAGAATAGAAATCATTAGTTTCACTTTTTATAAAACAAGAAAGGGAAGAAGAAATCTTGTTTGTTCAAGATAGGTTATGGCAGATGAAAGAGACATCTGATTTTATTTGCCCATTGTTTGAAGGTAGTATCTTCTACAGAACGTAGGATTTTATTTTGATCAGCTATAACATAATAGTAGATATACTTTTTAGATTGTATAGTTTATAATTTATAATTCATTAGCAGGGTATTGGCATATAGACATTTAATTGATTATTTTAAATTTATATGCAATGAGTTTCATGCTGTCTCATAGAAATTTCATTTTTCTTTGATAATAGTTTACTGAGTTATAATTCACATGCCATATAATTCAGCCTTTTAAAGTATAAAATTATGTGGTTTTTATTATATTCACTAAGTTGTGTAACCACCACTATTATCTATAGTAATTTTAGAATGTTTTTATCACCACCTCAAAAAGAAACCCTGTACCTATTAGCTGTCAATCTCCATTCTGTCACCCCAGTTCTTGGCAACCACTATACTAATTTCTCTCTATAGTTTTGACTATTCTGAACATTTCATATAAATGAAATCATACAATATGTGGCCATTTTGTCTGATATTTCAAGATCCATCAACATTGTATAACATATCAGTACTTCATTTTTATAGCTGTGTGGTATTCCATTGTTTAGTATACCACATTTTGTTACCACATTTTGTTTATTCATTAAGTGCTTGATATTTTTTTCCCCACTTTTTGGCTATTATGCTGCTGTGAACATATGTGTACAAGTTTTTGTGTGAACCTATGTTTTTAATTCTCTTGGATATATACCCCTTGGAGTAGAATTGCTGGATCATATAGTAGTTCATTTTTTGACATTTTTCTGAAATCCATCTTATGATTCATAGAAAAGTTTTCTTTAACCATTATTTTTTTATCCTTCTCTCCCTGTCTTAACATCACTTTTCAGAAAATATTGAAAGGAACTGAGTTCTTTTGATCAGTTTCATTTGACCATGTTGTCTCTGTTCCTCAAAAATTTTATTTGACCTACTTTTAAAAACAATGTGGTATATTACTAAAATATTTCATATTTGTGGGATCAGTCAGCAAATTTTGGCAGGCAGTAAAATTGTTCGGGTGACCGCTTTTTAATTAGGTGTGCTGTTGAGGATACAGTTTAGTTCAGGGGTCCCTAAGCTACGGCCCGCTGAGGCCATTTATCCAGCCCCCGCCATACTTCCGGAAGGGGCACCTCTTTCATTGGTGGTCAGTGAGAGGAGCACATTGACCATCTCATTAGCCTAAAGCAGGCCCATAGTTCCTATTGAAATACTGGTCAGTTTGTTGATTTAAATTTACTGGTTATTTATTTTAAATATTGTATTTGTTCCCGTTTTGTTTTTTTACTTTAAAATAAGATATGTGCAGTGTGCATAGGGATTTATTTGTTCATAATTTTTTTTATAGTCCGGTCCTCCAATGGTCTGAGGGACAGTGAACTGGCCCCCTGTGTAAAAAGTTTGGGGACCCCTGGTTTAGTTCATAGAAACAGTATAGTGTTCTAACAAAATAGTGCCTTGTTGACATTCAATCAGTCATTTATTTATTCAGTATAAATGTGATACTTCTCAATCCTGGTTATATTTTAAAGACCCTCTTATAGCATTAAAAAAAAAAAAAGGCCTGACCTGTGGTGGCGCAGTGGATAAAGCGTTGACCTGGAACACTGAGGTCGCCGGTTCGAAACCCTGGGCTTGCCCAGTCAAGGCACATATGGGAGTTGAAGCTTCCTGCTCCTCCCCTCCCACTCTCCCCGCTTCTCTAAAATAAATAAATAAAATCTTTTTTTTAAAAAAGTTAAAAAAAAAAAAAAAAAAGGACATGCCACTTAATCTCCAAAAGTAGGTCTTAAGCCTGACCAGGCGGTGGCGCAGTGGATAGAGCATCGGACTGAGATGCAGAAGACCCAGGTTCGAGACCCCGAGGTCGCCAGCTTGAGTGCGGGCTCATCTGGTTTGAGCAAAAGCCCACCAGCTTGAACCCAAGGTCGCTGGCTCCAGCAAGGGGTTACTCGGTCTGCTGAAGGCCCAAGGTCAAGGCACGTATAAGAAAGCAATCAATGAACAACTAGGTGTTGCAACGCGCAATGAAAAACTAATGATTGATGCTTCTCATCTCTCTCCATTCCTGTCTGTCTGTCCCTGTCTATCCCTCTCTCTGATTCACTCTGTCTCTGTAAAAAATAAATAAATAAATAAAATTTAAAAAAGAAAAGAAAAGAAAGTTTAAAAAAAAAAAAAAGTAAGTCTTAAGAATCTTTTGGGAAAGCTCCATAGTTAACTTAATGGATGGTTACAAGGTGCCCAACTCTGAAAGAAAAGACATGAAAGCTTACAGAGCATACAAGTCTAGCAGGCTAGGGTAAAAACAAACTCCCTACTATATTATAAAATGGTAATAAGGCATGGCTAAGGTACAGTGGAGATGTAGAAAAGAAGAACATTTAATTCTGACTGCTTGGAGGTGGTAAGATTTGTCCTATGTCCTAACAGATAAATAGAGGTTACCCCAGCAGGGTGGGATTTAGATGAAGGCCATTCTGGGTAGAAGAAACAGTATATAAATATACTCAATGAAAGAATATGTCTCTTTTAAGGGAATTAAAAAGAGTTTGATGTGATTGGAACAAAAAGATATCAGTGAACAGGTGGTAAGATTTGAGTCTAGTAGAGCCAGGCGGGAGCTCTTTCATAAAGAGACTTGTGCGTTGGGCTAAAGAATTGGAATTTGGCCCTCGTTGAATGGCTCAGTGGATAAAACATCAACCACTAGTCAGAGCACATACAAGAAGCAATCAGTAAGTACACAACTAAATGGAACAAGTAAGTGAAACAACAAGTTGATGCTTCTCTCTCAATAGGAAAAAAAGGAATTTGATTTTGATCTTGACCACTTTAGGGAGTCTGAGGTTTGAACTTAGGCTTTGGAGTAGAGTATGTGAGGGAAGAGAAAAGGGAAACATATACATACAGTGTGTTCGTAAAGTAATGGTGCAGTTTTGACCAGTCATAGGAAAGCAACAAAAGATGATAGAAATGTGAAATAAAAGGAGAACCCTCCTAGTTTCTGTAGGATGATGTGGCAGCATGTGCGCATGTGCAGATGATGACATAACACTGTATATAGCGGAGCAGCCCATGGCCATGCCAGTCAAGATGCGGATGATACAGAGGAAAGTTCAGTGTGTTCTGTGGCTCGCTAAATTCGAATCTGTGACCAAAATGCAACGTGAATATTGGCGCATTTATAATGAAGCGCCACCACATAGGAATAACATCACTCAGGATAAGCAGTTGAAGGAAACTGACAGTTTGGTGGAGAAACCTTGTTCTGGTAGGCCATCAGTCAGTGATGAGTCTGTAGAGGCTATACGGGATAGCTACCTAAGGAGCCCTAAAAAATCTGTGCATGAGCCCACATTGAACTGCACTGAATAGGTATGAAACTGGGAGAGTTTTCTTTTTATTTGGTGCAGATTTCACATTTCTATCTTCTTTTGTTGCTTTCCTGTGACCGGTCAAAAATGCACCATGACTTTACAGACACACTGTATATAATACATAGTGAAACAAAGAATCCCCCAAAATACTTTTATTTCAAGAAAAATTTTTTAAATGTCTGTTCCATTTTAGGTTTCTGATTTGTGTTTATTTCCATAAATATAACCATTTTGGCCAGTTTGAGCAGTTGTAGTAGAATGAGCAGTGAAAAGGAAATAGGTTAGTAGGAAAGGTTAGAATTGGAATGGGAGGTAGAAGGAAACAGGAAGCTGAGAGGGAGGTAGAAAAGAAAGAGGGGCCAAAAGGTGATAGAGGTGGAAGGGAGGGGAGGAAACAGATACTTGATAGTTCATCTAGAGACACTCAATGGAAAAATGACCTAATGCCAGAATATACGTTGTGCCTTGTGACCTCCTGCTTCTGCTTGTTGGTTTAATAGTGGTCATTGTCTGTTTTTTTTGTTTATTTTAAAGAGGATGGAAGAATCATCCCTATTTACGTTCTTGACATCTTTAGGTTTCTCCAGACAATAAAGTTATGTATGTATTTTGTGGTTTTTTTTTTTTTGTTTTTTTAAATTTTTTTTTATTTATTCATTTTAGAGAGGAGGGGGGGGAGAGAGAGAGAGAGAGAGAGAGAGAGAGGAGAGAGAGGAGAGAGAGACAGGGGGAGGAGCTGGAAGCATCAACTCCCATATGTGCCTTGACCAGGCAAGCCCAGGGTTTCAAACCAGCGACCTCAGCATTTCCAGGTCAACGCTTTATCCACTGTGCCACCACAGGTCAGGCTGTATTTTGTTTTGATAATTGTTTGTATTATTTACTATACTATATCAAATTAAGAATATGAATCTTCAGCCTGACCAGGGAATTGTGCAGTGGGTAGAGCATCGGACTGGGATGTGGAGGACCCAGGTTCAAAACCCCGAGGTCACCGGCTTGAGCACAGGCATCTTTATATTTTTATACTTTTTTGGTACTCACCCTCCTGTAGTAATTTTTTTTGTTACAGTTTATGTTCAGTATCATTTTTTTATTAGTTTCAGGTATGTAGCGCAGTGGTCAGGTCAGAGACAGTCATACAATTCACATAGTGCTACTTCTGATATTGCCAATAGCCTCTTGGCACCATACATAGTTATTACAATATTATTGACTATATTCCCCACGTTATACTTTACATGCCTATAACTATTTTGTAACTACAAATTTGTACCTCTTAATCCCTTCACCTTTTTCACCCAGCTTCCTAAACTCCCTCCCTTTTGGCAGTCATCAGTTTGTTCTTTGCATCTATAAGTCAGTTTCAATTTTGTTTATTCATTTATTTTGTTGTTTAGATTTCACATGTGAGTAAAATCGCATGGTATTTGTCTTTCTCTGACGGACTTCTTTTTTATGGCTGAGTAAGTGTGTGTATGTGTACCGCCACTTTTTTTTTTTTAGGTTAGAGGTGGGGAGATAGGCAGACTCCCACATGTGTCCCAACCAGGATCCACCTGGCAACCTTGTCTGGGCCAATGCAAGTACTGAGCAATTTTTAGCACCTGAGGCTGCCATGCTCAGACCAGCCGAGCTCTCCTTAGTGCCTGGGGCCATGCTTGAACAAATCGAGCCACTGGCTGCAAGAGGGGAGAGAGTGGAGGACAGAAGCAGATTGTTGCTTCTCTTGTGTGCCCTGATTGGGAATCGAACCTGGGATGTCCATAGGCCAGACTGATGCTCTATCCACTGAGCCACCAGTCCAGGCCCCACCACTTTTTTATCTACTCATCTATTGATGTGCACTTTGGTTGCTTCTATACCTTGCTTATTGTAAATAATGCTGCAGTGAACATAGCATTGCATATGTTCTTTTTCTTTTCTTTTTTTTTTTTTTTTTACAGAGACAGGGTCAGAGAAAGGGATAGATAGGGACAGACAGTTTTTCATTGCAACACCTTAGTTGTTCATTGATTGCTTTCTCGTATGTGCCTTGACCACGGGCCTTCAGCAGACCCAGTAACCCCTTGCTCGAGCCAGTGACCTTGGGTCCAAGCTAATGAGCTTTTGCTCAAACCAGATGAGCCCGCGCTCAAGCTGGCGACCTTGGGGTCTTGAACCTGGGTCCTCGGCATCCCAGTCCGACGCTCTATACACTGCACCACTGCCTGGTCAGGCCATATGTGCTTTTAATTAGTGTTTTGAGTTTCTTTGTATATATACCAAGAAGTAGAATTGCTGAATCATAAGGTTGTTTCACTTTTAATTTTTTCAAGGAATCTTTATACTGTTTTCCATAGTGGCTGCACCAATCTGCATTCCCACCAACAGTGCATGAGGCTTCCCTTTTCTCCATATTCTCACCAGCACTTGTTATTTCTTGATTTATTGATGATAGCCATTCTGACAGGTGTGATGTGATATCTTATTGTAGTTTTAATTTGCATTTCTCTAATGATTAGTGACATTGATTATCTTTTCATATGTGTATTGGCCATCTGTATGTATTCTTTGAAGAAGTGTCTGTTCAGATCCTCTGCCCACTTTTCTTTATTTTTTATTTTATTTTATTCTTTTATTTCTCCAAAGCTAGAAGCGGAGAGGCAGTCAGACTGACTCCTGCATACGTCTGACCGGGCCACCCGGCATGCCCAACAGGGGGTGATGCTCTGCCCATCTGGGTGTTGCTCTGTTGCAGCTGGAGCCATTCTAGCGCCTGAGGTGGAGGGCATGGAGCCATCCTCAGCGCCCAGGCCAACTTTGCTCCAATGGAGCCTCGGCTGAGGGAGTGGAAGAGAGAGACAGAGAGGAAGGAGGGGGAAAGGATGGAGAAGCAGATGGGCACATCTCCTATGTGTCCTGACTGGGAATTGAACCCAGTACTTTCCACACGCTGAGCCGACACTGTACTGCTGAGCCAACCGGCCAGGGCCTACTCTGTCCACTTTTTAATTGGATTGTTGTTTTTTTATGTTGACTTGTATGAATTCTATATAAACTTTGGATATTAACTTATTAGATATATCATTGGCAAATATTCTTCTATTTAGTAGGTTGTCTTCATTTTCTTGATGATTTACTTTACTGTGCAGAAACTTTTTAGGTTGATGTAGTGTCCCATTTGTTTATTTCTTTTTGTTTCCATTGCTTGAAGACTGTAGTAGTTTGTTTTTTGTTGTTGTTTTTTATTTTGTATTTTTCTGAATTGAGAAGCGAGGAGGCAAACAGAAAGACTCCTGCGTGCACCTGATCAGGATCCACCCAGCATGCCCACCAGGGGGCGATGCTCTGCCCATCTAGGCATTGGTCCATTGCAACTGGAGCCATTCTAGCATCTGAGGCGGAGGCCATGGAGCCGTTCTCAGCGCCTGGGACAACTTTGCTCCTATGGAACCTAGGCTGCGGGAAGGGAAGAGAGAGACGGAGAGAAAGGAGAGGGGGAAGGGTGGAGAAGCAGATGGGCACTTCTCCTGTGTGCCCTGGCCAGGGATCAAACCCGGGATATCCATATGCCGGGCTGACACTCTACCACTGAGCAAACCAGCCAGGGCCCTGTAGTAGTTTTTTAATACAGCAAAATTAACCATAGCTTTCTTCAATGATGAATATTAAATTTTATCTTTTTTTTTTAGATTTTATCTTTTAATGCTTATTGCAGTAAATATGACTGAATTTAATGTTTCTACTTCTTTTATGTCTATCTCACAACTTGAAGGAAAAAATGCATTGAGTAAACTTTTCTTCTCTTCACAAACATTAAAAAGCTTTACTAATTCTTTTGACAGGTTTAATATTTGCTTTGTTTTTCAATGTACAAATATTTGTTAATATTTTCAGCTTTGTTTTGAAGACCACAATTTGAAAACACCTACAAACTAGCACTGTTTTTATAATACCAGAAAGGTGTCTAATGTCTTTGTGTTGTAACTTTTTAAGTAGTGTGATCACTTTCAAGAGTCAGCTTACTAATTACTTAAAGATAAAACTAAACGGTGAATACTGAAATAATATTGATTTTAGTCCTATTTAGTATGAATTCTGTCCTGTTAGATAACCATTAATTTTTTTAATAGAAAAGACCTTTTAAGGGCAAAAGTTTAGAGCTGAATTGTTTTTAGTAGTAATAGACTAGTTCTTTGTATAATGTAAATATTAATATATAGGAGATAAATGTACATTGTTTCTTCAGAGGGGCCTTATTTTGCTCTCTTAGGTCTTTAATACAGAAAAGGAAAATATGAGATAGGAAAAAATTTTTTGATAATCATCAGTGAAGTGGAATTTCCACATAATATTTGAAAATGGGGGAAAGGTTATAGACTTTCCATTCATTTTGTTAATATAGTATATTCATATAATTTTACACCTCTTATTGTTTGCTAGTAAAAAAAGATTTACCATATTTTGAGTGTTCCTTAAAAACAGATATTTAGTTCCAGTGTTATTCTAAAAAGTTAAAAATTAGTTAATTTTTTTGTTTAGAAAGGTTATGTAATTGCTATTGTCTGACTAATGATTGTTTCCATTCTGTTCATACATTAACCCTGTAGGTTCTTGACAATGCCTATGTATATATATATTCACAATTTTTTTAAACTCTGACATTGCTGAAAATGTTATTTGCCACTTAAATATTTAATACAGATCAGCTACTTACTTGTTTGTATCAATAAGTGAAGCTAAATGATGCTGTAGTAACAAGCAATCAAAAAAATCTCAGTGGTTTAAAACAACAGTTTTACTTCTCCCTCACTTTATAATAACATTTGCTGCATTCTGAAAGCAGGTCCACTCTGTTCACTTTGGGATCTAGGCTGAAGAAGCTGCCCTTATCTGGGATATTGCTGTTTTTGTAATGGAGGAAAAGTAGATGGTTGAACCATGTGAAACTCTTAAAATTTTTGTTTGGAATGGGCACATTACTTCAATTCTCATTTCGTTATTCAGACAAGTCATGTGGTTAATCCTGATGTGAATGGAGCAAGAATTACAGCCTTTCCACTTCAGCAAGAGAGGCAGTGAATATTTTCACAGTAAAACCTTCCCACATTATATTCTTGTAAAGATAAAATTAATTATTAAATATGTAAGTAAGAAGAAAACACTTAAACTAAATTAATGTCTCATTAATTTAGAAATTGATGAGTGCCCTAGCTGGGTAAATCACTTGGTTAGAGCATCATCCCCATATAATAAGGTTGTGGGTTCAATTCCCTGGTCAGAACACATAAGTGGAATAACAAATCAATGTGTCTCTTTCTGTCTCTTTCTTCTTCCTCTTTCTCTCTAAAATCAATATAAAAATAAATTTTTTTTTAGATGAGAGGAGGGAAGATAGTGAGGCAAACTCCTGCTTGCACCCCGACTGGGATCCACCCGGCAACCCTGACTAGGGTCGATACTTGAGTACCGAGCTATTTTTAGTGCCTGAGGTGGATGTGCTCAGACCAACCAGCCTATCCTCAGGGCCTGGGCCATGCCCAGAAAGATCGAGCCACTGGCTGTGGAAGGTAAAGAGGGAGAGAAGGTGGAGCGGGAAGGGGAGAGAAGCAAATGGTTGCTTCTCCTATGTGCCCTGAGAATTGAACCTGGATGTCCATACAGTAGCCATTGCCCTATCCACTGAGCCACTGGCCAGGGCCTAATTTTTTAAATAAAATAGAAGTTGATATGTTATATAATCCATATATAAATTTACCCTTGTAGTAAGGGTTTACTAAAACAACAAATAGTTTAATTTCTTTAACCACTATACCTTAACTCCAATAAATTTAATTGAAAATCATGTAACTGGCTATGTCAAAGTGCTTTAACCTTAAGGGGAACAGATATTTGAGAAGTTAAAAGGTATTTACTTACATATGCCAGTATTTCCAAAAGTATTCTGGTAGAAAACTAGTCCTTAGGTGTCAATAAGGAAGAATGTTGCTGGAGTCACATATGTTGGGGACACTGTATACTATACCTACTTCTTGGATATTTAATGAACATCAAAATATGAAATTCTTAGAGAAATCTTTTTGTTCATTTAGCTGTTTTTACCCAGTATTTCCCTGATTTCCTTGACTTCGAAACCTGATTTGCTAAGCAATACCTACTAAATTTTCTTTTTTTTTTCTTTTTTTTGTGGCAGAGACAGAGAGAATCAGAGATAGAGACAGACAGACAGGAAGGGAAGAGAGATGAGAAACATCAATTCTTCGTTACAGTTCCTTAGTTGTTCATTGATTGATTTCTCATGTGCCTTGATGGGGGGGGGGGGGCTACAGCAGACCGAGTGACCCTGTGCTTGAGCCAGCGACCTTGGGCTCAAGCTGATGAGCCTTGCTCAAACCAGATGAGCTTGCGCTCAAGCTGGTGACCTTGGGGTCTTGAACCTGAGTCCTCCACATCCCAGTCCGACGCTCTATCCACTGTGCCACTGCCTGGTCAGGCAATACCTACTAAATTTTCTTAAGGAAATTTTGGCATAAGTAGGTTGGTAAGCTTATTGCAATTTGTTCATTAGATCTGTCTCTTCAGTGTTTGTCAACCTCTTTGTTTGTTAGTTTGTAATAGAAAATCAAGTGCATTTTCTTATTTAACTTCAGGGTATCTCAGTTCAGGGAAATTTCCTGGTAGAATTATTCTGAATTGGATGCAGTCTGATCAGGCACTCTTTTAGTATGGATCCTCTTCTGACTCCGAGTCTAGATCCTTAAAGGAGCCCCAGTACCACCCAGAGGCACTCATTGCCTCAGAAGTATTGTAATGGCATAGCATAGCTGATATTTTAAGATTAGAATTCTGAGACAAGTCTGTTTTTATTTTTATTTCTTTTTAATTTTTTATAGAATTTATTGGGGTGACATTGGTTAATAAAAATATACTGGTTTCAGGTGTATAATTCTACATATAATACATCATTTGTATATTATATTACAAGCATGTTTTAAAATTGAAGTTGTAAAAAATACTATTAAGACAAAAACATGACTGAGTTCTTTTTTTTTTTCTTTTGAGAGAGAGAGAGATGGAGAGACAGACAGGAAAGGAGAGAGAGGTGAAACATCAATTTGTAGTTGCAGCACCTTAGTTGTTCATTGATTGCTTTCTCATATGTGCCTTGACCATGGGGCTCCAGCCAAGCCAGACCCTTGCTCAAGCCAGCGACCTTGGGCTTCAAGCCAGCATCTATGGGTCAAATCTATGTTCTGAGCCCATGCTCAAGCTGGCTACCTCAGGATTTTGAACCTGGGTCCTTATCGTTCCAGGCCAATGTTCTATCCACTGCGTCACTGCCTGGTCAGGTGTATTTTTTTAAAAGATTTTATTGATTTTTTTCAAAGAGAAGAGTGGGAGGGGATAGGGTGGTGGAGAAGTAGTTGCTTCACTCTAACTGTTCATTGGTTGCTTGTCATAAATGCCTTGACCAGGCAAGCCCAGGTTTCAAACTGGTGACTTCCGCATTCCAGGTTGGCACTTTGTCCACTGCGCCACCACAGGCGAGGCTGACCAAGTTTATATTTTAAAACCTTTTTTATTCCTGTTATGAGAAAAAAAAAGATGACATAAAGTAAAACCTCATTTTAGATATCAATCCATTTCTATAAAATCTTACAAGTGTTATTAAAAATTAATATGGACTTTTCTGTTTATTCTGTTCTCTGTTGGGGTAAAAGTTAAGTTGTAAAATTAAGGACGTCAAATTTACAGGTCAACAAAGACAACTTACAGAACTAGATAATTGAGGTTTGGTTTTAGATAAGATGTAAGTGTTGGTTGGTAGTTCTTTTTATAGGATGCTTATGTATTCCACAGCTCAGCCGGCAGGAGTGCCAGAAATCTTGAAGAAAAGCTTGCATAGCTGTTCAGTGAAAGGAGAGGAAGAAGTATTTTTAATTGGCAAGAACTTTCTGAAAGGAACTAAAGTGATTTTCCAAGAAAATGTTTCTGGTAAGTAGACACAATACTGGTACAGAGATTATTGCATGTTTCGCTTTGTTATAAAGATAATAATCATAGCAACAAAGTAAAAACCTTTCAGAATTTTAATAAGTCACTGTTTTTATTTCAATCAGATGAAAACTCTTGGAAGTCAGAAGCTGAAATTGACATGGAACTATTTCATCAGGTATACGTCTTTTTATATTTTGATTGTTTATTTGCTGAGAAATTGAGTTTTGTCTTGAATTTCCCTGAATCAACAGATTGTTTTTTATGTGGGATAGATATAAATTATGTAGTTTCTTTCTTGAGTTTTTTTTAACTGAAATTGAACTATTCAACTAATGCTAGGAGTGATACAGTTCCCTCTATTTTTAAAAGTTTAAGAGCCCTAGCAAATTGGTATTGCTAATTAATGAAACATTTCTTTCCTAATACTTACTTGCGCTAGGGATTTGGATTACCTTAACCTACTATTGGTCAAATAAAAGGAAAATTTATTTATTACCTGCTATGTGCCGGTTGTTTTGTTGTTTTATGTTTGTTAGTTACCTTTTTGCATTTAGAAGCATGATTTGTTACATTAAAAGAGTTTATTTGTAGGCCTTCGCTAGGTATTGTTTCTTAGATAACGAAGAAAAAGAGCTTTAAAGCAAGAATAAAAAACTGACTTAAGAATTAGTATGTAGATCAAATAGAAGCAAATTCAGATGTTAAGACTAGCAGAAGTAAAGGACAAATTTATATATAAATCAGATAGAAGATATACAGAACAGTAGTATGTTTATTTATTTATTTATTTTTAATAATTTTATTTTTTTAATGGGGTGACATCAATAAATCAGGATACATATATTCAAAGATAACAAGTCCAGGTTTTCTTGTCGTTCAATTATGTTGCATACCCACCACCCAAAGTCAGATTGTCCTCTCTCACCTTCTATCTTGTTTTCTTTGTGCCCCCCCACCCCCTTTCCCTCTCCCTTTCCCCCTCCCCCCTGTAACCACCACACTCTTATCAATGTCTCTTAGTTTCACTTTTATGTCCCACCTACGTATGGAATAATGCAGTTCCTGGTTTTTTCTGATTTACTTATTTCGCTTCGAATCATGTTATCAAGATCCCACCATTTTGCTGTAAATGTTCCGATGTCATCATTTCTTATGGCTGAGTAGTATTCCATAGTGTATATGTGCCACATCTTCTTTATCCAGTCATCTATTGATGGGCTTTTTGGTTGTTTCCATGTCCTGGCCACTGTGAACAATGTTGCAATAAACATGGGGCTGCATGTGTCTTTACGTATCAATGTTTCTGAGTTTTTGGGATATATACCCAGTAGAGGGATTGCTGGGTCATAAGGTAGTTCTATTTTCAGTTTTTTGAGGAACCACCATACTTTCTTCCATAATGGTTGTACTACTTTACATTCCCACCAACAGTGTATGAGGGTTCCTTTTTCTCCACAGCCTCTCCAACATTTGCTATTACCTGTCTTGCTAATAATAGCTAATCGAACAGGTGTGAGGTGGTATCTCATTGCCGTTTTGATTTGCATTTCTCTAATAGCTAAAGAAGATGAGCATCTTTTCATATATCTGTTGGCCATTTGTATTTCTTCCTGGGAGAAGTGTCTATTCATATCCTCTTCCCATTTTTTTATTGGATTGTTTGTTTGTTTGTTGTTGAGTTTTATGAATTCTTTGTCTATTTTGGATATTAGGCCCTTATCTGAGCTGTTGTTTGAAAATATCATTTCCCATTTAGTTGGCTTTCTGTTTATTTTGTTATCAGTTTCTCTTGCTGAGCAAAAACTTCTTAGTCTGATGTAGTCCCATTCATTAATTTTTGCCTTCACTTCTCTTGCCTGTGGAGTCAAATTCATAAAATGCTCTTTAAAACCCAGGTCCATGAGTTGAGTACCTATGTCTTCTTCTATGTACTTAATTGTTTCAGGTCTTATGTTTAGATCTTTGATCTATTTTGAGTTAATTTTTATACAGGGGGAGAGACTATAGTCCAGTTTCATTCTTTTGCATGTGGCTTTCCAGTTTTCCCAGGACCATTTATTGAAGAGGCTTTCTTTTCTCCGTTGTGTGTTGTTGGCCCCTTTATCAAAAATTATTTGACTATATATATGTGGTTTTATTTCTGGACTTTCTATTCTGTTCCATTGGTCTGAGTGTCTATTTTTCTGCCAATACCATGCTGTTTTGATTGTCGTGGCCCTATAAAATAGTTTGAAGTCAGGTATTGTAATGCCCCCAGCTTCATTCTTTTTCTTTAGGATTGCTTTGGCTATTCGGGGTTTTTTATAGTTCCATATAAATCTGATGATTTTTTGCTCTATTTCTTTAAAAAACGTCATTGGAAGTTTGATGGGAATTGCATTAAATTTGTATATTGCTTTGGGTAATATAGCCATCTTGATTATATTTATTCTTCCTAGCCAAGAACAAGGTATATTCTTCCATCTCATTATATCTTTTTCGATTTCCCTTAACAATGGTTTATAGTTTTCATTATATAAGTCCTTTACATTCTTTGTTATGTTTATTCCTAAGTATTTTATTTTTTTTGTTGCAGTCGTGAAGGAGATTATTCTTTTGAGTTCGTTCTCAATTGTTTCATTGTTGGCATATAGAAAGGCTATTGACTTCTGTATGTTAATTTTGTATCCTGCGACCTTACTGTATTGGCTTATTGTTTCTAGTAGTCTTTTTGTGGATTCTTTGGGGTTTTCGATGTATAGGATCATATCATCTGCAAAAAGTGATACCTTTACTTCTTCTTTTCCGATATGGATGCCTTTTATTTCTTTGTCTTGTCTGATTGCTCTGGCTAGAACCTCTAGTACCACATTAAATAAGAGTGGAGAGAGTGGACAACCCTGTCTTAGAACAGTAGTATGTTTAGATGTAGATCACAGAGAACAGAGGAGCAGGAACATACTGATGTGTAAAATACTCAAAGCCTAAAATTTAGCATAAAATGCTGATAGGAATAGAAAAGAGCACATGAAAGCAAACAGAGATAGAAGAAGTAAAGAAATTGAGAATCAATATCCAATTTATCAAAAAGTTTGTAATTCCTTTGTGTATTATTTTTATTCCTTTGTGTTTTAAGAAAAATCTTAGATATAAATTAAGTGCTCAGAAATTAAAACCTTGACCTTGGCCTTGTTTGTCACATGTTCTATTCAACTGAGTCAGCTAACTATAGTCTAAGTAAAAAATGTCATCAAATTCATTTTACCCTCAATTGTCATCATTGGCCTCCTGCGTGTCATATCCTCAGACAAAAACATAATTACCATCCCCTGATGGTCCTTCCCAATACTATAGTGTACCAGGGAAGAAGAGAATGAGTCTGATGTGGTTCACAGTATCTTCCAAGAAGATATAGTACCCTTAAATAAGTGCTGGTTTGGGTAAACTGAACCCAGTTTGGCTAAATGAGAATTAAGTGATTAGGAAGTAGTGAACTGCCTTGTAAAGTACGTACATCTCAATTAATATTGTACAGAACTTGTGCTTGGTGGGCACATTTTTTCCCCTCAAAATTTATTCATTCTTTTATTCAATAAATATATTTATGTGTATTTTTGTTAACAGGATAGATAGAGTGAGGAACAAAACATCCCAGTTTCCTATTGAACTTATATTCTTAAGGTTGGAGAGAGACAAGAAAATAAGCAAATAGTCATAGTAATTTCAGGTGGTGATAAGTGCTGTTGTAGAAATAAAAACAAGATTATGTGATGAGAATGGGGAGGAGTGCTACTTTTAGAAGGACAGAGAAGGCTTCTTAGAGGAGATAACATTTGAATAAGACCTGAGAATGGGTAAGGAACTAGCCATTTGAAGAGGTAAAGGAAGACTCTTCCAGTGGGAGAGAGCAGCAGGTTATAAAGGCTCTGGATAAAGAGGAATTCAGTGTGCTAAAAGAATGGATTGAGACATTCATCGGTCATCAAGGCTAGGGTATAAATAATCTGGGGAGAATGGGAGTGAGATAAAGTTGTCAGAGCAGGAACCTTGTAAACCATGGTAAAATATTTGGATTTTATCTTAAAAAGAAGTTTTAAAATTAATATCCTGATGCCTGTAAACCTGAACTTAAAATACATTTTTTTCTAGTCATATTTTTAAACTTTATAACTAATAGGAAATGTACTTAAATATAATTTTTATTTCAAAATTTTGATTTAATTATTGCTTCTTTTCTGACTCTTGCAATTTTCTTTCAACTAGAATCATCTCATTGTGAAAGTTCCCCCATATCATGACCAACATATAACTAGGCCAGTATCAGTGGGAATATATGTAGTGACCAATGCTGGAAGATCTCATGATGTTCAGCCATTCACTTACACTCCAGACCCAGGTATGTCAAAATAAAAAATTCTGAACTAAAATGAATTAGTTTCTAATACTTTGTAAAGAAATGAAGAAGACCGGCCAACTAAAAAGAAAAATTCTATACTAACAGGAGTTGATACTAGAATTTTTTGGAGCTAGCATTATTTTCTAAGAAGATGGCCACCAATACTGCTTTTACTCTTTGTTTAAGGGTACCATTTCAGCCTTATGCTCAAATAATAAAAGAAAAGCTAGGAATGCTCCGAAATCAGACTCTCCAGAGTTATCATACAGGTTACTCTTTAGTAAGAATTTCCATTCATTGAGCACCTCTAATGTGAAGAAAAGTGAAAGTGACAACTTTGGGAAACTGCTAATAGTCTAGCTGGCTTGCAGGATGCATTTTAGGAGAGGTGAGAGACAAAAATCACAAATACAGTCCTATGCCTGTAACATTTTCTAATCTGTGTAATTAAAAATATCAAAGACTGCTGGTGAAGAAATATTTTAATAAATTAGGCAAAATAGATGCTTTAGAAACCAGAGCAATAAGAGCAACAGAAATGTTAAAAGTCTAGAAGATCTTTAGATCTTCTGGGTAAGAAGTATGAGCTGTTTGCCTGCATTCGTTTAGTTACCTGAAGAAGAGAAGCCTTTTCCTGGCAGAAGTAGGGAGAACATTTTGGAAATGGAAGCTCTTCACATGTTGCATTGACCTAGACTTGATTTCCGCCTGGCTTACCATCGGTGCAGTTCATTTCAGGTTCAGGTATTTTCAGGATTAGCAGTTCTGTATCTGTAAATTTATTGATTCTGTATCTGTTATTTCCAAATAGTTCAGAATTCAGTGAGGTACAAGGTGAAAAAAGGTGTCAGGGAAAGAATACTCTGGCAACAGAAAGGAATGGAAACAGTAGTCAGGACAGTTATAACTAGTCTTGATAAATTCCTTTCTATCCCTTAATGTTTCCGTTTCCTTTTCTTTTAAATCATGTCTGAATTTCACAACACTGGTTCTTTTATGTTGCTACAAAAGTATGCACAGTACAGAACTAATGAAATCCTCTAATTATTTGTCTCACAATAAGAGATCACAGCTAGACATTTCAGACAGAAAAGGACAAGTTTAGAAATAATTTACTGGCATCCACAAAAATAAGGCCAAGAAAATTGGCTTATATTCAAAGACCAAATATTTTATTGTTTTCTCTCTAGGAAGACCTCAAAAATCCAAGAAAGTTTGATTTAAAACTAATGGTAGTGGCCCTGGCCGGTTGACTCAGTGGTAGAGCATTGGCCTGGCGTGCAGGAGTCCCAGGTTCGATTCCTGGCCAGGGCACACAGGAGAAGCCCATCTGCTTCTCCACCCCTCCCCCTCTCCTTCCTCTCTGTCTCTCTCTTCCCCTCCCACAGCCAAGGCTCCATTGGAGCAAAGTTGGCCCGGGCACTGAGGATGGCTCTGTGGCCTCTGCCTCAGGCGCTAGAATGGCTCTGGTTGCAACACAACGATGCCCCAGATGGGCAGAGCATCACCCCCTGGTGGGCATGCCGGGTGGATCCTGGTCAGGCGCATGCGGGAGTCTGACTGCCTCCCCTTTTCCAACTTCAGAAAAAATACAAAAATAAATAAATAAATAAAACTAATGGTAGTTAAAGTATTTAGTAACTGCTAGCTACTAAATACTGACATTGAATATTTTGTACAAGGAGGAGCTTGCTTGTGAGGGGAGAAAGATGGCATAATTAACCACAAAAAAACTTTTTTCCTAAGGAGTTTCTGTTTTGTGTAGGACGGGAGCAGGGAAGTAAGTGTATGTGTATGTCAGGGAATAGCTTTTAAAGTTTCTGCTATCCTGAAAATCTGAGGTTTTGTTGGTTTATTAATTGTAAAGAACTTCAGGACTTTGAGGTGCTTAGCATCAGCACTAAAAATCCTTATTTCTTAGTGATATGTTAACTATTAGAAAATTTCCTTTGATAAATTGCTAAGTAAAACAGCTTATAAGTCTTTTGCTTTAAAGCCTATACTAATTGGCTAGATTTGATCACGTTTAGGCTTTTATTAATATATGTTTATTCTGTTGTGTTCCTTCCTCATATTTTATCATAGATAGCATTCACTCTCAGAAGCTCTTAATTGAATAAATATATAGCATGCAGACTTTATATTGAGATCTAATATTCAGTTTCTACCTTCCCATGCTGTCACTTTTTAGTATTTCATTTTCAGTTGTACATGAGAGAGAGAATATAATTAATTTCGAGAAAACTTGGTTATAGAAATTTGTACTGTCTCATTATGATAATAAACTAGTTGTTATTGTGATTCATCTAAATGTTAAGCATTTAAATATTCAATGATGAACATTGGTAACAGCAATATTTGCAAGTCAGAGTAGAAATGGCAACCTTTATACCATTTGTCTAAATATTTAAAAGTTATACATAAAACTAACAAATAATTAAATAAAATATATCCTGTCCTCTTAATTTGATAAAGATAACTTCATAACAGCCTGGGAGACCAGATATGAATTTAGATCTCCAGACTGTTTAGAGTTCCAGCCTGGAGCATGGCAGCATGAAGAAAGAGGGCCCCTCTCCTGCCCTGCTCCTTTTCCCACTCTGGGCTCTATCGTATACCTGGAGGGCCTTGGTACACTGACCAGTGCTTCCAAGCTCTGTCCATGCTGTAAATCTAGACTGCACACATAGAGTAGTTGTGCAGAGAATTTTGGAATCACAGGTATATGATCTAAAAGTAGAATTGGGGCAAGGGCTCAGGTGAACATAAACTGAGTCTGTACAGTCTGGCAGTCACAAGCCCCTCTACAGCTCTTTTTGTGTGTGTGTGTGTGAAAGAGAGAGGGACAGACAGGAAAGGAGAGAGATGAGAAGGATCAAATCTTTGTTGCAGCACCTTAGTTGTTCATTGATTGCTTTCTCATATATGCCTTGACCAGGTGGCTACAGCAGAGCGAGTGACCTCTTGCTCAAGCCGGCGACCTTGGGCTTCAAGTCAGCAACCTTTGGGTCATGTCTATAATCCCATGTTCAAGCCAGCAACCCTATGCTCAAGCTGGTGAGCCCATGCTCAAATCGAATGAGCCCACACTCAAGCCGGCGACCTCGGGGTTTCAAACCTGGGTCCTCTGATGTCCCACTCTGACACACTATCCACTGTGCCACCGCCTGGTCAGGCAAGTCCTCTGGCTCTTTACTGCCAAAAATACATCGCATGTGCCTACTCTCAGGCATTTAGATACTTTGCAGTCATAAAACCTTTGTTTCATTGCCAGTCATTGAAGCTTAGCTTATCATTAGAGCACCTTTATTTTATTTTTTTTCTTTAACCTATTAAGACACAGAAATCATATTAGGTATTTTTTGCAGTGACTCTCCAGCAGTGATTTCTTTTAAGAAATGTGGGATATAAAACCCAATTTTTCTGTTGCTCTAAAGTAAAATGACTAAAACCTCATATAAAAGTAGAAATTTATCACCCTCACTGAATAGCTCAGTTGGTTAGAGCAGTGGTCCCCAACCCCTGGGCCGTGGACCCATACAGGTCCGTGGGCCATTTGGTACTGGTCCGCAGAGAAAGAATAAATAACTTACATTATTTCTATTTTATTTATATTTAAGTCTGAACGATATTTTATTTTTTTTAAATGACCAGATTCCCTCTGTTACATCCATCTAAGACTCACTCTTGATGCTTGTCTCAGTCACGTGATACATTTATCCGTCCCACCCTAAAGGCCGGTCCATGAAAATATTTTCTGACATTAAACCGGTCCATGGCCCAAAAGAGGTTGGGGACCACTGGGTTAGAGCATTGTCCCAAAGTGCAGAGGTTGCTGGCTCTATCCCTGGTCAGGATACATACAGGAACAGATCTATGTTTCTGTCTCTCTCTTTCTCTTGCTAAAATTGATAAATAACAATTTTTTTTAAAGTAAAAATGGCCTGACCTATGGTGGTGCAGTGGATAAAGTGTTGACCTGGAATGCTGAGGTAGCCAGTTTGAAACCCTGGAGTTGCTCAAGACATATATGAGAGTTGATGCTTCCTGCTCCTCCCCCCACTTCTTTTTCTTTCTTTCTCCTCTAAAATGGATAAAGTCTTAAAAAAATAAAATATTTTAAAAAGTGGAAATGTATCTGTATATTGCATTGTATGTTCATCTCCCCAAGCCAAGGCTTCACCATCTGTTCCCCTTTTACCCTCTTTCACCTCCCGTACCCATCTCCCTCCTGTAATCTCCACAAGAAGAAGGATTGTTTTAAGTTGCTGTTGTTTTTGTTTTGATAAATAAGCATATGCTTCTGCCCAATTGGAGATTGGTGAATTTTAGAGCATAGACTGGTAATTACAAAAACTCAACCCAACTTAGAATTCCTGCTAGACAAATAATTTAATGATATTTTTTTGTGAGAAAACAGTCCATTAACCCTTCGAGTAGTACAAACATTCATGTACATCTTTGTGCCTCCTGACTATCCAGAGTACAGTCAATTTATTTTTTAAATGTGTAAGGCAACATTAAAAACAGGCAAATGTATGATCTTCTTGTTTTCATAAATTGGTTATCAAACAAACATGATTTTAAGTTAATAAAACTGTAACTGGGCCTGACCAGGCGGTGGCGCAGTGGATAGAGCATTGGACTGGGACACGGAGGACCCAGGTTCAAAACCCAGAGGTCACCAGCTTGTGTGCAGGCTCATCTGGTTTGAGCAAGGCTCACCAGCTTGAGCCCAAGGTTGCTGGCTTGAGCAAGGGGTCACTTGCTCTGCTGTAGCCCCCTCCCCTCAGGTCAAGGCACATATTAGAAAGCAATCAATGAACAACTAAGATGCCACAACAAAGAATTGATGCTTCTCATCTCTCTCCCTTCCTGTCTGTCCCTACCTGCCCCTCTCTCCGTCTCTCTGTCACAAAAAATAAAAACAAAAAAAAAATACTGTAACTGGAACTAATTTCATTTTTGGAAAAAAAAAATTACTCCCGGGGGTCAGCGAGCATGAAAAAATCTCACTACTCAAATTAAGAAATTTAAAAATACACATTTTGCTAAGATGAAAAAGTTTAAATACTTTTTTTTTTTAATAGCAGCAGCTGGTACTTTGAATGTTAATGTGAAGAAGGAAATATCTAGTCCAGCAAGACCTTGCTCTTTTGAAGAAGCCATGAAAGGTACCAATTTGATTCTTCTAAAAAATTATGAATGGGTGATCCTGTATTTTTCTCTATCAAATTTTACTGTTTGTTTTCTCTTAATATTTGGAACACTTAACCGGGTGTCTTCCATAATGTAAAGTAAACATTTGTTTAGCTTTACTGAATGCAGAGACTTGTTTCCCAACTTGATATTTCCCTTCATTCCCTGTATAAACTTTTTTTAACATGTTGGAGTGAAGGAGTTTTTGTTTTTTTTTTCAATTCTCTAATATTAAAAATCTTAAAACTATATATAAAGCACAGTAATATACATCAAAAATAGTCTATAAAGCTTTTTGCTTCTGATATGATTAGTACTTGACATTAAGACTGAAGAGAACAAATTATGAATTACCAGCATTTGAAAAAGTTGCTTTAGGTTCTTTCTTCTGACATCTTTATCTTACTCCTCTGCCAATCCCAGGAGGCAATGAAGATCAGGATGTTATAATGTAGTAGATTTCTTTTCTTAGCAGATTTCTAATCAACTATGATACTCAATGATACTTTTGTGCCAATTACATAATGGCCATTGATTTAGTCCTATAATTCTAGCTTTTACATTAATATTCGAACATGAAATTCATGAGTTAAATCAAATTAAATTATAAAATTAAAAATACTTACATTTTGGCCCTGGCTAGTTGGCTCAGCAGTTGAGCATCGGCCCGGCGTTTGGAAGTCCCGGGTTTGATTCCCCGCCAGAGCACACAGTAGAAGTGCTCATCTGCTTCTCCACCCTTCCCCCTCTCCTTCCTCGCTATCTCTTTCTTCCCCTCCCACAGCCAAGGCTCCATTGGAGCAAAGTTGACCCAGGTGCTGAGGATGGCTCCATGGCCTCTGCCTCAGGCGCTAGAATGGCTCTGGCTACAAGAAAGCAACGCCCCCTGGTGGACATGCTGGGTGGATCCCAGTCAGCCTCATGCGGGAGTCTGTCTGACTGCTTCCCGGCTTCTAACTCTGGAAAAATAAAAAAAACTTAAAAAGCCTTACATTTTTGGCCCTGACTGGGTAGTTCAGTTGGTGTCATCTCAATACACCAACATTGCAGGTTTGATCCCCAGTCAGGGCACGTACAAGAGTCAACCAATGAATACATAAGTAAGTGGAACAACAAATTGATGTTGCTCTCTTTCTCTCCCTCTCTTTGTCTCTCTTTCAAAATCAATTAAAAATACATTTTTAAGGGGAATAATATGTTTTATCAAATACAGTGACTTTTTTTCTACTGTCAGTAGTAAAATTTAGCATTCACATGCATAATGTGTTCAATATATTAATAGCTTGCCATTATAATTTCTGACCATGAACACTTTCCAGAGCAGATTAGTGAGAAATTACATACTGGTTAGTAAACTGACAAGATTATCTGATTCAGCTACAAGAAAATTTATAAATCTGTGCTATGGATAACCATAGCTGATGTATGTTGGACATAATAAGAAGTGCTAGGCAATATGCCACACTCTTATTGGCATTATTTTATTTAATCTTCCAAACTATGAGGTAGGTAATTTAATCTCATTTCATATGAGAAAACCAATTTTCCAGAGAGGTTAAATAATTTGTCCAAAGTCATAGCTAGGATTAAAAAGTATAGGGTAGCCTGACCAGGTGGTGGCACAGTGGATAGAGCGTCGGACTGGGATATGGAGGACCAGGTTCGAGACCCCGAGGTTGCCAGCTTGAGTGCGGGCTCACCTGGTTTGAGCAAAGCTCACCAGCTTGGACCCAAGGTCGCTGGCTTGAGCAAGGGTTCACTCGGTCTGCTGAAGGCCTGCAGTCAAGGCACATATGAGAAAGCAATCAATAAACAACTAAGGTGTCACAACGAAAAACTGATGATTGATGCTTCTCATCTCCTCATTCCTGTCTGTCTGTCTGTTTCTATCTATCCCTCTCTCTGTCTCTCTCTCTGTCTCTATAAAAAAAAAGTATAAGGTAAGCTTCGGTGTATAAAGTAACACCTCTAAGCAAAAATAATTTAAGCCATGTTCATTAGATAAATAATACCATAATTAATTAATCATTAAAGATAGTCCAGAAAATTTTGGTCTTTCTTTTTCAACTTTATTCTTTTATATTTTTTATTAAATTCATTGATGCTCCCTTCATAAAGTATTGGCTGATTTAGAACACTAATTCAATGTAAACTTTTTCATACAAGATTATGAATTGAAGATTGAATGGTTTTAAATACTATGTTTAATTTTTAGTAACAAAACAACTGAAATTATGATAAAAATATTATGAAGATATAAAATTGAGTATTCAGCTATCTTATCAATTTAAAAGTTTTATTTTTTTAACTTTTTTAAAAAATTATTTTAGCAAGAGAGGAAAAGAAAGAGAGAGAGAAACATTGAACTATTCCTGTATGTGCCGGGATCAAACCGGCAATCTCTGTGCTTCAGGATGATGCTCTAACCAACTGAGCTATCCGGCCAGAGCTTCATTTATTTTTATAAATATGATATTAGTCCTGTGATCTTTAAAGTGTTTTGATTTTATACTGTCAGGCAGCCATATGCTAAAATGAATTGTAATTGAGTAGCTTTAAGCTCATGGAGATTTCCAAATTGTATCCTATAGTATATCTTGATTATGTTGAGGAGTGAAATTCAAGGCCCCTTAGAAGTGTCCTGGGAGGTATAGCTTGATAACAGAATTGCTTAGGCTCATTGATATTTAACCCACAGTCTCAGGCTCATACCAGGAGTCCTCAAGCCAATGCTGCTTCAAAAAGGGAGGGCACATTTTGATATACCAGTTTTGTATCTTATGCTACATAACATCAAAAAATAGACATTTAGCCTGACCAGGTGGTGGCGCAGTGGATAGAGCGTTGGACTGGGATGCAGAAGACCCAGGTTCAAGACCCCAAGGTCACCAACTTGAGCGCGGGCTCATCTGGTTTGAGCAAAGCTCACCAGCTTGGACCCAAGGTCACTGGCTCGAGCAAGGAGTTCCTCAGTCTGCTGAAGGCCCATATGAGGAAGCAATCAGTGAATAACTAAGGTGCCTCAATGAAGAATTGATGCTTCTCATCTCTCTTTGTTCCTGTCTGTCCCTATCTATCCCTCTCTCTGACTCTCTCTCTGTCCCTGTAAAAAAAACAACAACAAAAAATAGACATTTACATCAGGGCTAATAGTCATCACACTGTAGAATGTAATAGTTGACGACTTTAATGATTTTGAACTTCTTTTTTCTTGTATGTGTGCAGCAATGAAAACTACTGGATGTAACTTAGATAAGGTAAATATCCTTCCTAACGCTCTGATCCCTCCACTCATATCAAGTAGTATGATTAAGAGTGAAGATGTTACACCAATGGAGGTAACCGCAGAAAAAAGACCTTCCCCTATTTTTAAGGTAAGCCACATTGATTAGTGTCCCATGTCTTAACCTCAAATATGAAAATTGCCTTTTATATTTTAAGTGGCTTGATATTTTTCTCCTGTTTATGCTTTTCACTTTTTCTGTTTCTTTCACGTTTGTTTCTCTTTGGATGCACTTAATGAATTTTGCTTTTCAGAGTAAATGCTGTTATAGTCCAATAAAATAGCCTGCAGAGTGACTTCCAGTAATTTTTGACAAGGGAGGAATTAATACGTTAGCTTGACCTATAGGATGGAGGGTATAGATAGTACTGGTTTAGCATTTTCAAAATTAGAAACATTTTTATTTCCTTTTCTTTCTGACTCTTTTCCTATAACTTCCTTTCCCTTTTTCACTTGTTTTCCCCTATAATGTTACCATAAATCACAGAATGGAGATTTTTTTAACTTGCTATTAATTCATGAACCATAGAATTAATAGTCATACTGTCCTAAGCATATCAATAGCTGACTATTCTTTTACTTCCTTGGTTGACTATCTTTGCCTTTAATATGTATTTTAAAAATATTCTTTTGACAATCAGACATGTTATCACCGAGAATCATAGTCTTAAACCTGTTTTCCAAATAATAATAATATAGAGTAGGAAATGAAAAGCATGCATATGCATGTTTTTTGAATAGTATTAATTTTTGAAGTATCTCATGAGCTCGTTTAATATTTTAAAATACATATTATTTGGGGATTTTTCTTTTTTAGACTACAAAGACAGTTGGATCAACTCAACAAACATTAGAAAATATCTCTAACATAGCAGGAAATGGATCTTTTGCATCATCATCATCTTCCCACTTACCCTCTGAAAATGAAAAGCAGCAGCAGATTCAGCCCAAGGCATACAACCCAGAGACCCTAACAACTATCCAAACACAGGACATTTCACAGCCTGGCACCTTTCCAGCAGTTTCTGCTTCCAGTCAGCTGCCTAGCAGTGATGCACTGCTGCAGCAGGCTGCACCGTTCCAGACAAGGGACACTCCGTCTAGAGAGATGTTGCAGTCAGACGGCACTGTGGTGAGTTTGTCACACCTGACTGAGGCATCACAGCAGCAGCAGCAGTCACCACTACAGGAACAAGCACAGACTTTACAGCAGCAGATGTCATCAAATATTTTCCCATCAGCCAGCAGTGTGAGTCAGCTGCAGAGCACGATTCAGCAGTTGCAAGCAGGAAGTTTCGCTGGCTCTACTGCTAGTGGCAGCAGTGGGAATGTTGACTTGGTCCAACAAGTTTTAGAGGCACAGCAACAGTTATCTTCAGTTTTATTTTCTACTCCAGATGGTAGTGAAAACGTTCAAGAACAGCTTAGTGCAGACATTTTTCAACAAGTGAGTCAGATTCAAAATAGTGTAAGCCCTGGAATGTTTTCCTCAACAGAGCCATCAGTCCATACCAGACCAGATAATTTAATACCTGGAAGAGCTGAAAGTGTTCATCCACAGACTGAAAATACATTATCTAATCAACAACAGCAGCAACAGCAACAGCAGGTGATGGAATCATCTGCTGCAATGGTGATGGAGATGCAACAGAGTATCTGCCAGGCGGCTGCCCAGATTCAGTCAGAGCTGTTTCCTTCAACCGCTACAGCAAATGGAAACCTTCAGCAGTCTCCAGTTTATCAGCAGACATCTCACATGATGAGTACATTATCTACCAACGAGGACATGCAGATGCAATGTGAATTGTTTTCTTCTCCTCCTGCAGTTTCTGGAAATGAAACTACTACAACCACCACCCAGCAGGTTGCAACCCCTGGCACTACCATGTTTCAGACATCAAGTTCAGGAGATGGAGAAGAAACAGGCGCACAAGCAAAACAGATTCAGAACAGTGTCTTTCAGACCATGGTCCAAATGCAACATAGTGGGGACAATCAACCTCAGGTTAACCTTTTTTCATCTACGAAAAGTATGATGAGTGTTCAAAATAGTGGTACCCAGCCACAAGGTAATGGTTTATTCCAGCAAGGTAGTGAGATGATGTCACTCCAGTCTGGGAATTTTTTGCAGCAGCCTTCTCATTCACAGGCTCAACTCTTTCATCAAAATCCTATTGCTGATGCTCAGAACCTTTCCCAGGAAACTCAAGGTTCTATTTTTCACAGTCCAAGTCCTATTGTCCACAGTCAGACTTCTACAGCCTCCAATGAACAGATGCAGCCTCCCATGTTTCACTCTCAGAGTACCATGGCTGTGCTGCAGGGCTCTTCAGTTCCTCAGGACCAGCAGTCAGCCAACATATTTCTTTCCCAGAGTCCAATGAATAATCTGCAAACTAACTCAGTAGCCCAAGAAGAACAGATTTCATTTTTTGCAGCTCAGAACTCAATTTCTCCACTTCAGTCAACATCAAACACTGAACAGCAAGCTGCTTTCCAACAGCAACCTCCAATGTCACACATTCAGACCTCTATGCTTTCCCAAGAGCAGCCACAACCCTCCCAGCAAGGTTTATTTCAGCCTCAGGTGTCCCTGGGCTCCCTTCCTCCTAATCCAATGCCTCAAAACCAACAAGGGACAATCTTCCAGTCGCAGCATTCAATAGTTGCCATCCAGAGTAACTCTCCATCCCAGGAGCAGCAACAGCAGCAGCAGCAACAACAGCAGCAGCAGCAGCAGCAGCAACAACAGCAGAGCATTTTATTCAGTAATCAGAATACCATGGCTACAATGGCATCTCCAAAGCAGCCTCCACCAAACATGATATTCAACCCAAGTCAAAATCCAATGGCTAATCAAGAGCAACAGAACCAGTCCATTTTTCACCAACAAAATAACATGACCCCAATGAATCAAGAGCAGCAGCCCATGCAATTTCAGAACCAGGCCACAGTTTCTTCACTTCAGAACCCAGGTCCTACCCAGTCCGAATCACCACAGACCTCCTTGTTCCATAGCTCTCCTCAGATTCAGTTGGTCCAGGGGTCACCCAGTTCTCAAGAGCAGCAAGTAACTCTCTTCCTCTCTCCAGCATCCATGTCTGCGTTGCAGACCAGTATAAGCCAACAAGACATGCAACAGTCTCCCCTTTACTCCCCTCAGAACAGCATGCCTGGAATCCAAGGAGCCACCTCTTCACCTCAGCCACAGGCTACTTTATTTCACAACACTACAGGAGGCACAATGAACCAACTACAGAATTCCCCTGGCTCGTCTCAGCAGACTTCAGGAATGTTCTTATTTGGCATTCAAAATAGTAAGACATTCTTTCTAATTTCTCATTTCTTAAATGCTAATGGTTTAAATGGCTAGATGATGATTAGAAAGCACAGTGGTTTCAAGAAAATAGACTGTGGTTGGGACTGAGTTCAAGTTCCAGCTATACCACATATAGGCTGTGAGATCTTAGACAAGTTATTTGACTGGCATGAATCTAAGTTTTCACATCTAAAGTGGTGGTAATATTACATACCTGACAAGGCTATTGGGAAGATTAAGTGTGGTAGTGTATGTAAATGTATATATGTTTGCTACTTTGAGCTATGAACCTGAAAGGAAAATGCAGAGTGACAGAAAATCTCAGCCAATTAAATTAAGTAATTTCCAAGAAGATAGAAACCCATCTTTAATGTTTACATACCAAGGAAATTATATAGGATTCAAGATGATAATTAGACAAAACTGTATTTATATACTGCCTAGAGCAAACCAAAAATGAATACCAACCAGTACTTTTTGGTGAAAACCTTTTTGGGGGACTGTCGGGTGCCTCACTTTTAGTTCTGTGGTAGGTGAAAATAATAATGACTTACCTTCAGCAACTAATACTTATCTTCTTATGAATTTTAACAGAAAGTAACTAATCAGGTAGCTTCTCTATTTTAAATGTCTCTGCAGACTGTAATCAGCTTTTAACTTCTGGACCAGCTGCATTGCCAGAACAGTTGATGGCCATAAGTCAGCCAGGCCAACCACAAAACGAGGGCCAGCCACCTGTGACAACACTTCTTTCTCAGCAAATGCCAGAGAATTCTCCACTGGCATCCTCTATAAACACCAATCAGAACATTGAGAAGATTGATTTGCTTGTTTCGTTGCAAAACCAAGGGAACAACTTGACTGGCTCCTTTTAACTGGATATGTAAGTATTGCATTTTGGCTTCCTTCTTATTGAAAAGCATCTATTAATTTTATTATTCTTAGCAGATCTGGGTTAAGTAATAGCACTGCTCAGACTCTAATCTTTCTTTCAAAATGTAGTGTTCTCACAAGATGGTACTTTTATTACTCTGAATAAGTTACTTGATGAGTAATAGCTTATGGTCATGTTAATACTGGGCATTCCTTCTGGCTCTAAACTTCTTTGCTTTGGAATGACAGGAAATCCAATGTGTGTATTATATATTGAAAATAATTATGTCTCATTTCTCCCTTCCTCAAGAAAGAAATATTGAGTCAGAATACTCTGTGGAAGTATAAAAATAATGATCAAGTATCATTTATAGTACTGTAAATACTTTGGGATCACTCAGGGTAACAGGAATTTATAAATGCTTTCTCTACCGAGTGAATTATATTAAACGTCTTCTTTTTTTAGAAATTCCATGAAGAAAATCCTGATTCCAAGATGTCCTGAGATCTTGTGATTCCATGCGGATTGTTGAACTGTTACTTTAAAAACAAAATGAAATATGAAAAACTGTGATTGAGTAAATGGATAGATTTTACTCTGGCTGCAAAAGAGCACACCTATGCTGCCTATTGCAGTGATTAGCCACCATTGTTAATGTCTTCATTTTTAATATTCCTAATAACAGTGATGACTGAGACTCATCTGAGGTTCCAGCTGACAGAATTAATCGTTGCTATTTTACTAGGCACTTTTTCTTTAAAAGTACAGTTTAAATTTGAAAGCTGGATTGCTCAGTTATTATTGCTATTAGAAAATAATTCATATTGTCATGTTTACTTTACTTTTTCATTATTTTCTTTCCTGCATTGTTTTAGTCAAGTAAGAGCTTTTGAAAAAGGAAAATTCAGATAATAACTTAAGGCTGTGATTTTTATTTTCAATTTAAAAAGCACAGCTATTGGCCAAAGTGAAGGAATTCTTTTTCCGTTTCTATAGAAAAGTTGGAGAGGTGACATTCTACAAATAAGCTGTATTAAGAGCTCTACACAGCTAGGAGGCTTCTTCATCACAAAGGCAGACAACACACAACTGGGAACAGCTGGAATGCTATTGCTTTTATCTTTCAGATTATTGTTAGATCTCTGTGTTTCTGGTAAGGGCTTCAGCCATAACTGCATAGAAAAATAATTATCTTGCTCTATTAAAAATGAGGGAGTAATATGGTAAATTATGTCCAGATCTCCTCCTGCAGTAGTTTAAACTGACACAGCAGTTTGAGTCTTCTTAACCCAGTCTTGTGCTGCTTGTTCCCTCTTTATATTCATCTATATTATTCCCCTCTTTCTCACTTTATTTTAGACAGTTGGTAATATATTCCTAGCTTTGTAACCCTGTAGCAACTTAAAGGAAAAGGCCACTTTAATCTGGGGTAACCCAGCAACTCCTGCAGCACAGGTGGGGGTACCTTTTCAGGAATGAGGAGAGCTGATTCCTAAGAAGCTAGAATCAATGCATTTTCCCCATGAACGGTGCTGTTCTGAAGTCTTCAAAATTTTCTTCCCTAATCAAAACCAGTGTAAATTTTAATTTGAAAACAGGCAAAGTAAAATTTCTTGAATACATCACTTCTCCCTGAGCTGCAGTGAGTGAAATTCACTTGTCACCTCAGTGCTTTACAGTTTGAAGTGGTCGCTTCTCTGATGGTTCCCACAAGCCTTAGGCTTTACAGGGTCATGTCATTGACTTAAAATGAAGAATTATGTGTTATATCTATAGAGAGCAAAATAACACACTCCAGAACTTGCAGTTGTAGCTTTAGTTATACAGTTTTGGGTGTTCTCACCACCCATGGGATGCCTGCTTCTCACTACAACCTGTTGTCTGGACATGTGCTGTACCTTATTTTCTTTTGGCATGTAGAAAGCTATTAATACAGTTTAAGGCCAAATTGTCTGTGGCTTCTATATGTAGATAAGATGTTTTGGTATTCTTGTCTATTTCTTTTTTTTTTTTTTAAGTATACAAAAAATAGCCTGCTAATTGTTTGTTAAAGGCTACTTTTCTGTTTGTTTTTTATTTTTTCTACCCTATACATGTAATTGAACTTAGTAGAATCGTGGTCTTGTTTTTGTTTATACAGCCAGGTTCCCCCTCCCCCCTTTTTGTGATGATCTTTGGTTCTTTGAATGTGCTCTTCTTCTAATTTGTTTTTTCTTTCTCCTCATATATTCTACCCTCCACCCCCAACCTTTCTTTCATTCTCTCTCTGATTGAGAGGCATTGAATTACGTTTTCAGTAGTACAGGCTTCTTGCCGATATGAAGGGAACTTTTCAGAAAGAGACCTACTCTGGGTCATTTAATTTTGAATACAGTTTCAATCGTTCAAGTTTTGGATGGTTTATATCTAATGTGTGTTTCATTTTTTTGGAAAGCTATATTTTGTATTTAGGAAATGGTATACTATTTTGCTATTTGTACTGAGTGAGTACATTGGCATAAATATAGAAATTTATATATATACATATATATAAACTATTCTTTTTTTTGCCACACATTTTTGTGGTAAATTTGTGAGTTTGTCTGATGTTCTACCACAACGTGGCATCTGATAACAGTGAGGGGGGGTTTGTTATGTCTTTATTGAGTATTTAAGTATCTTTTGAAACAAATGACCTGTTCATTGTGGCCATTCCATCAGGCAGTTCCTTGATGTGCTTAGTGGGCTAAAGGCAGCTTACTGTGTGTTTGCTGGACCTTTCACTCAGCAAAATGTTAATGCAAGGAAACCCATGTAGGCAGTTGTGTCAGTGGTGTTTCACGAGAATGAGCCATTCAGTCTTTGCTCACTATATTTAATATTTTATTGTTATTATTAATTGGCTTTCTGTGTTCTATACCTTTTATTTATAAAGACACTAAAAAAGTTTGTAATTTTAATAACATTTTCCCCTTCTTGTAATATCCAGAGCTACTTTATAAATTCTCTGAGCTGAAAGCATTTTCCTCACTATATCTCTTCTCTCCCGACCCCTATCAGGAAAAATTACCCAGTATAGTTCAGGTTATGAGAAAGACCAGCCACACAATCCAGTGCTTCAGTTTTAAAATGTAAAACTCAAACTACAGAGGGTTGACACATGGCAGAAAGCTTACTTGGCAGGTATAAACAAAAGTAGCAGAAATAAAATACTATAAGTTTATTCCTGAGTTTTCTGAAATTTTTTCTAAAAGATTATCCAGGAAACTCGGGAAGTCTGCTTGTTCACCAGGTTCTAATCAGAATGTTAGCATCGCTCTCTGAATAACGTGGTGGCCAGAAGACTGGCCATGTGCTGACTTCTGTCATTTAGCAAGAGGTTTATCATTGTGAAATGCTGATTGCCAATGCCAAGTCACCAGGGACCAATTTTCTGTTTTATAATATCTAAGTTTAGAACAGAACATATACCTGAACTGTAATGGTTTGATTGGATGGAGGCAGAAAACCCAATTTTTATTTTCATAAATTTTGTGGTTATTTATACAAGGGCTGTGCTATGCTACCATATTCTTATTCAATAATGATACTGTTATTTTTTTTAACATTGTTAAATGTTCCTCACCCCTAAAGGCTAATGTTAAATACAGCATTCTGAATATACAATTTGGTTACAAAAAATATTTGCCTTCTTATTAAAGAGCTAGTTTAGTGGTCAGTGGTTGATACTTGTGCTAATAATGCAGTTTCCAGATTACTGTTACAAGTTACAGTTACATATAGGAGAGATTCCGTGAGCCAGCAAAGGCCTCGGGAACAATTTATTAATTTATGGCAGAAGGACCTAAATAAGTTATGAACTACATGTTATTCCTTTATATTGTTACATTCAATTGTTCTTGCTTTTAGCAACTCACATTAATGCTTGGAGCTTATCTCTGTGTCTGTGTGAGTGTTTGTGTGTGTTTTATTCCTATTGTCATTCCATTAAATATCCACACCAACATGGGAGAATATAATTAGAAGTAATATTTTGCTTCTGAGCTTTATCATGTTACCTTTGTAATTAGAATATCATGTTGTTATTTGGTCAGTGCATATCTGTTGTCAGCAGCCTCCCTAGAACAGGTTTTTAGAGGCTTTATTTATTATAGAAGCATTATTAATGAGCGACCTTCGTTCCTTTCCTTCCTTTCCCTTCCTCCCTCCTTCTCTCCCTCCCTCTCTCCCTTCCTCCCTTTCTCTGTCTTTTTCTCTCCCTTCCTCCCTTTTTGTGTAATACTATGTGCTATAGTTGGGAATTTCATTATAGTGCATTTAATTTGCCTAGGGGAAATAGTGCCCAGGAAAATGAGAAAGAAATGATGTCTGAGTCTCTCTAGGATTAAGAGAATATGTAATTCCTTTTGAGTATTTAATCTATGATAGATGCTTGTTTTAGAAAAGTAAAATTTGTTTAGATGCATGAGTAATTAAAGAACAGAATTAAATGCATTAATAATCAAAGTTTCAAATTCAACATGGTTTATAAATATTGAGTAGGAGTAACTTGAGAATTTTTCATCTTTCTGGTAAAATTTTCTGTTGAGATAACTGTTTCTTAGTTGAGTTTTGAAATTAATTGAAAATTATGTAAGACCTGTTAACTTCACTCTCAGCTTTCTGACCACAGACTTCATCCCTAACCAAGACAACCGTGTGTGTCAGTGTGCCTTTGGTTACATGGAAGGACTTAATGAGAGAGACTGAAAATAGTTCAGCAGCTTTATTAGAATAACTCAGAGTATATGCCCTAGTACATGGTTTAGTAAAGTCTCATAACACGTATAAAAAGAGGTTTTCTCCTTTGCTTATTTGTATCACTAGAGCTGAATTGTGGAGATAATTCATAATGTGTTAAATGCAAAACTATTACATATAATGTCATTTGTGAATTTTCTGAGTCCTCTGATTACTTCTTTAATTCCCATTGATTTTCATGCCATTGTAGCCTCACTTATTAATTCTATTTTTACTCTAATTTCTCTTTTAGCAAAAATTTTAAATTAATATTTTATATCTAGATTAAATGGAAAAGTGCCTTTTACCATGATAGTGCCCTTTATTTTGTAACTTCCATTTTTGCTATTGCCAAAAAAACACAAATTATTTTAATAGGTCCCAACTTTCAACTTTTCCATTTAGTCATTCATTTCTCCATTTCTTTTATTTTTGAATATCTAATTGACTTTATTAAGCAATTCATGAATCAGGCAGCACCCCATCTAGCAACTAGATGGGCACTCCAAGGGGTTGTACAAAGTGGAAGGTTTTATAGCTCCATTTCTTAATCATCACAAGAAACAACTAACTACCTAACTCTTTTTGGCAAAAGAGTAACAGAAAAGATACATAACCAGAATTGTTCCTTTGAGGGAAGGTAAGTAAAGATTACAGAATTATACTTATTAACTAAATTTGTCTTCATCTCAACCAACTAATGATAGGTCTTTCCTGAATGCTAGTGAAAATTTTACTACCTGTGACTCCATGCACACAAATGTGTGTAGTTAAATTTCTGGAAGGAAGTGTTTAAAGCATCTTCCATGATCTTAATTAGATGAATGAAAATGAATCACTAACACAGAGTTTTAAGTAAAACCTGATAATGTCAGTTTTTCTAACTAGACGGAGCCAATGAATTATAGTGCACTTCTTGCCCATCAGAACCTCAGTAATCTACCTATGAAAAATAGTGTTAAAGGAAATTAAGTTAATCTGAGTCCCTCCAGAACTAAGAGAATTCCTTTCAAGTAGATACAGTTGAATGGAGTGTCCCTCTGAGTTTTGTTAATTTTGCCTGTGTTCCCACTCCTTAACACAGTTGTGGTGCTCAAAGAAGGAGCCATTAGGAGCAGGTCAGAATAGTAGTAGCTTTAGGGTGAGCTGCTTTCCCACTTGTGAATATCTCTGTGGTTGTTGGTAACACCGAAGACTGCAAACATTTATGCATTATTCTAATACCCTGTTGATATTATGCACTTTCATCATTCCAGAGAAGTAAAAAAATACTGTGTAGTCATGATTCCTTCTTAATGAATACATCTTAACTCTTCAGAATATTTATGTCCCCTTTTTTTTTTTTTTTTTTTTTCTTCCATTTTTCTGAAGCTGGAAACAGGGAGAGACAGTCAGACAGACTCCCGCATGCGCCCGACCGGGATCCACCCGGCACGCCCACCAGGGGCGATGCTCTGCCCACCAGGGGGCGATGCTCTGCCCATCCTGGGCGTCGCCATATTGCGACCAGAGCCACTCTAGCGCCTGAGGCAGAGGCCACAGAGCCACCCCCAGCGCCCGGGCCATCTTTGCTCCAATGGAGCCTTAGCTGCGGGAGGGGAAGAGAGAGACAGAGAGGAAAGCGCGGCGGAGGGGTGGAGAAGCAAATGGGCGCTTCTCCTGTGTGCCCTGGCCGGGAATCGAACCCGGGTCCTCCGCACGCTAGGCCGACGCTCTACCGCTGAGCCAACCGGCCAGGGCTTTATGTCCCTTTTTATTTTGGATAGCAGCTTGGTACAAGTGTTATGTGAATATTTTCTAAAATGACTATAGTAGGATTTAGGATGTACTTTGAAGTGTAATATACTATATGGGGAAATGCTTATACTTCAGGAAATCATTTTAGAAATATTAAAGTGTTCAGTTTGCTCATCTATATGTATGAGAGTTCGTTAAAATCTGCCCTCTTCCTATATATTTTGTGTCATGTACATAATAACAGTATAATATATAGTTTTCTACATATACAGTATATGTAAACCAGTGGTTCTTAGCTTACCGCCAAATCAGTATCACCTGGGAACTAGTTAGAAATGCAAATTCTTGGGGCCTATCCCAGATGCACTGAATCAGAAATTCTGGAGTAGGGCTCAGCAGTCTGTTTTATCGCCTTCCAGGTGACTGATGCATGTGTGGTTTGAGAACCCGTTACAGACTATTTACAGTAAGATATAGAAAGCTGGGGTTTTTATGCACTCATATATTATCATTGTTCTTTTGTAAATCCAGCTTAACCTGGTTATTCATAATTCTTTATCGGCAATGATAATTTATTCTCAGTACTGCCTATATTTATGTATATATACTGTTACTCTAGTTATTGATAATTTAGTTAACTTAGTTTGGCATATTCCTACCACTTACTAAAAAGTTTACATTAAGTGTTTGATTTAAAGATATAGGTGCAATGTCCTGTATTTCTTTTGTTATGACATTTAAGTAGCTAATATAATTGACAGGTGCTAAATTCTCCTGTTTATTCATAAAATGGGTACACTGTGGGCAGTGATAATACAAACTTTTTTCATTGCCTCTTAACTTTACCAGCAGACTGCAGTTTGGTCTGGCTAGGCCAACACTCAGAAACAAAATTGGCATTCCTCTATTTATATTTATATCTGAGATACTAAACCAGATGGCTGGCCAGATCAACAAAGCACCTTATTTAATTTCTTTTTTTAATACATGAAACTTCTTTAAAAGTACCTTGCTTTGTAGGAGAACTGCTGCAATATAGATATAACTATCCTTGGAACTTATGCTTTAGACAAGAGTTATTTACTAAAATAAATATTAAGATAATGCATTGTATAATTTGGGCATTTCTCCCTTGTCAATGTATATGCATCATGGTAAATATATATAAACTAACCACAAGACAAGTAGATTTATCCATTCATTTTAATCTCCCTAATTTAATGCCATCATAATTGTTCTAATATTTCTCCCACTGTTTACAAATCACCAGTTAATTAATTCATGAAAGAAAGATGCACATTTCAAAGTAAAAATTATTATATACTCCATAAAAATCACCACTGCCTAATACCAGCAGTGGAAATGTAAGTGGCTTACTCTACAAATTATGGTGCTGGCAAAACCATAGGCAGACTGTTGGGAGATGCTCTAGCTACATTCCTCCTTCCTTGTTCCCTTTCATCTCTCCCCCACCTGATGCTTAATATATTCCTGTACCCAAAGCTTTCTACCACAGTGTATTTGACTTCAACTTGTAAGGTCTCCTATAAAAACCCCATGTTTAAGCCCCAAATCACCTCCCAGAAGTAATTTGCCTAGTGTGAATAATTCCTAGGGATCACTTATTATTTTAGCTAATGAACCTCAGGACAACACACATGCGCACACACACCCCATCTCAGATATTTGAGAGTGGGTTTGGAATCAGACTAAGGTGTCCTGCACTGAAGTGTTTATGACTTTTATGACTTTAGGGGCTACAAACTGATTCCAATGACATTCAGCCAATTTCTTTGCATCTATTGAATGTATCTTCTCACCTTGTTCCCTTACTTCTAATTGATAAGCTCCAAGTAGTTGCTAATTTTTTGACAACTTTTTCTTAGCCTTTTAAATAAATATATTACAAGTATTTCATTAACCTGTTCTCAAGTGGTTTACCTACCATTCTGCCATTTAAATTTTATTTTAATTGCTTTGAGCACACTGATCAACCACTGACCTGCCTTCTTTCATTGTCCCACAAGACTAAGGGTTATATTTTTGTGTATATGGCTTTCATAGTTGGGGTTGCAGAGCACTGACACCAGATATTTTCCGTTTGTTCTCTGGGGGAGTTTTCATTTGCATCTATGTTTTTAGCTATCTGTGATAACTTGTTAAATATTAAAAAGATATTTTGCTTCTATTGGAACATTTGTATACTCGCAACTATATTTCTGTAAACAGCTGCAGTAAAAAATAAAACATTGAAAGTTTTCATTTTGCAGTGGATAACTGTCTTTTTTCCTCAAACTTGGTGGACAAATTCATATCCATGAATGTCAGTTTTGAGCATCATGATTATGTGGCTGAAATGATAAAATCTTTAGGAAAAGGTATGAAATAAATATTTTCAAGTAGTTACTTTGTGCCTACTATTATTATTATTTGTGCCAGTGTACAAGTGCTTAGTGTCATGGAATTTTTGTTAGTTTTACTTAGTTTATTTATTTTTATTTTTTTATTTTTTTAATGACTTTATTCAGTTTTCAGAGAGGGAAAGAGGGAGAGAGAGAGAGAGAGAGAGAAAGAGAAGGGGGAGGAGCAGGAAGGATCAACTCCCATATGTGTCTTGACCAGGTAAGCCTGGGGTTTCGAACCGGCAACCTCAGTGTTCCAAATCTATGCTTTATCCCACTGTGCCACCACAGGTCAGGTAGTTTTACTTAGTTTAAATGTTCCATGCTAGTAAAATAATACATATACATGGTGGTAAATCGAGTAGCATGGAGGTGCTCTCGATGAACACCAAAGCTGCCTAGCCCTCAGTCCCATATCCAGAAGCAATCTCCTTTTATTCTTTCCGCAGTTATTTCCTACATATGTAGGTTAGTGTTTACCAGAGTGTAACATGTAACAATGTATCACTAGTGGTACTCAAAATGATTTCAGGTGACAGGTGGGAAACATTATTCTTTTTTTTTTATTATTTTTCTGAAGTTGGAAACCGGGAGACAGTCAGACAGACTCCCGCATGCGCCTGACTGGGATCCACCCGGCACGCCCACCAGGGGGCGATGCTCTGCCCCTCCAGGGCGTGGCTCTGTTGGGACCAGAGCCACTCTAGCGCCTGGGCCAGAGGCCAAGCAGCCATCCCCAGCGCCCGGGCCATCTTTGCTCCAATGGAGCCTCGGCTGCAGGAGAGGAAGAGAGAGACAGAGGAAGGAGGGGGGGAGGGGGGAAGAAGCAAATGGGCGCTTCTCCTATGTGCCCTGGCCAGGAATCGAACCCGGGACTTCTGCACGCCAGGCCGATGCTCTACCACTGAGCTAACCAGCCAGGGCCTGGAAACATTATTCTTAAACATAATATATGTGTTTTAATGTGCATTAGAAAAAATATGTGCCCTGGCCAGATAGCTCAGTTGGTTGAAGCATCATCCCAAAGCACAGAGGTTGTCATTTCGATTCCCAGTCAGGGCACACAGAGGAGCAGCTCAATGTTCCTGTCTCTCCCTGCCTACCTCTCAAAAAAGAAAAGAAAGGAAAAATATAATGTGTCCACCTACTAGATTATGGGGAGATGTGAGTCAAATTAAAGAAAAATATTAAACCTATACTAATACAGATAATACATGGATATCATGAACACGATTTGTAAAACACTGATGTTTTAGAAGTACTGCTTTAGACATATTCTTATCAAATATAGACGACATCTGTTGATTCTGTGAAAGTGACTGACTTTTTAACATATCCAGATGGATCTAAATGAGTTGTCACTTTAGTAGGATTAAATTAATTAAATATGTTAATATCTAATTATATATATAGTTCAATGCTGCGATTGTTTAAAGTAAGTTTAAAAGTCTTTTAGCATTTATTGACTTAACAGCACTGGAAAGGAGTGATAACCAAGTGAAATTTAATAACTATAAATATTCAAAATACTTTGATCCAATAAAACAGCAAATGTAGGCAGAGGACTGATCTGAAGATGAGACTACAAATGGCCACAGAGAAGCAGATGCAATCCTGGGTTATGTAACTCATGTTATAGAGTCCACAGCAAGGGAACTAATTGTCCCGCTTTACTCCAGGCTGGTAAGAGTACTGCTCTTGTAAGGAGCCAATTCTCAGCAGCTATATATTCAGACCTCTAAGAACTGTAACATCATTTGTCCCTACTCAGGACACAACAGGCACTCTTAGAGTATAAAAGTAGCTACAGCTTCTCAACAGTAATACTTAATGGTCTTGCTCTCAGGAAGAGCTATCAATTGCTACCCTGTGCTCTCTTTTATGGTGTTATTGTCCCTGCTTCTACTGGGGCACATACAGTATTTAAAAGCATAGGCTCTTGAATTTGGCTTCTGGGTGGAGTTTTGGCTCTAACACATGCTTTTTAACCTCTCCATTCCTCAATTTCCTTATCTATAAAATGGAAACAAAAATAGGACCCTTCTGCCTGACCAGGCGGTGGCGCAGTGGATAGAGCGTCGGACTGGGACGCGGAGGACCCAGGTTCGAGACCCCAAGGTCACCAGCTTGAGCGTGGGCTCATCAGGTTTGAGCAAGGCTCACCAGCTTGAGCCCAGGGTCACTGGCTTGAGCAAGGGATCACTTGGTCTGCTTTAGCTCCCTGGTCAAGGCACATATGAGAAAGCAATCAATGAACAACTAAGGTGCTGCAATGAAGAATTGATGTTTCTCATCACTCTCCCTGTCTGTCTGTCCCTCTCTGGCTCTCTCTGCCTCTGCCACACACAAAAAAAAGGACCCTTCTCTTAAGAGTTGTTGCAAGAATAAATTAATCTATGTAAAATTACTTAGTGTTCCTAGCCCACATAAATGCCTAGTGTACTCATCCTGTTATTACTCTGCTCTTCTGTCTCTTGTGCACTGAATCTTATATCCTTTTGCTTGTTCAAAGATATGTTCCTTTAATTGTCCCCTTTCTCCAACATCAAAACCTTTTCTCTCAGTCATTCCCAGTGGCATATAAATGTCCCTCATCTCTTAAAAAATCAAATAACTTCCTTTAACCATACATCCCCCTACACATTTTCCACTTCCTCTCCTTGTATTCTGGAACCCATCCCAGTCAGGCTTTCATCACAACCCTCTACTGAACTGATTCTTGTCAAAACCACCGATGGCCGCCACATGGCCATATCCAAAGGTCAGTTTCTCAAGCCTGTCTCACTTGGCTTAGCAGCAGTATTTGACACACTTGATCACTCCCTTCTGGAAACTCGTTCTTCCCTTGGCTTTCAGGACACCATACTCAGTTCTCCTGCTTCATGAGCCACTCCTTTTCATTCTCATCTTGACCTCCAAACATTGGTGAGCCCTAGATGTCAATCATCAGCTTCTCTATCATAACTCAGTTCCTAGGTGATCTCATCCAGTCTCATTGCTTTCTGTATTACCCAGATGTTGAAGATTCCCAAATGTATATCCTTAGCCATACTTTCTCCCTTAACTCTAGGTTCCTATTATCCAACTGCCTACATGATAGCTTCACTTGACTGTCTTTTTTTTATGTTTATTTTATGGATTTTAGAGAGAGAGAGAAGGGGGGGGGAGACATTTGCTCAGACAGAATCAAACTGGCAACCTCTGCACTTCAGCTCAGTGCTCTAACCAACCAAGCTATACAGCCAGGGCTTCACTTGGCTGTCTTGATAGATATCTCAAATATCACATGCCTGAAGTCAGGTTTTGATTCTACCCTTCCCACCCTGCTTTCCTGCCCCCAATACTCTTTCCAGCTTCTTCCTCAAGTTAGCAGGTGAACTCTCCATCCTTTCCATTCATTGCTTTAGCTAAAAAATCTTTAAGGTTTGTTTTTTTATCTGACCTAGATCCAATCCGTCATTAAATCATGTTACTCCCAATTTGAACTATATCCAGAATCCAACCACTTCCCAACACATCTATTGCTATCAGCAATAGATCCCAAATAGGTCCCAAAACATAAGTAAACTGACAACAGCTTTCCAACAATCTCCCCGCTTCCATCATTACACCTTACACAGTACTTGATTCCACACAGAAGAGCCAAAATTCAAGCTAAATCAGATGTTACACCTCAGCTCAAAACCCTTCACTGACTTGCTATCTTCTTACAATGCTAGCAAGGCACTCTGTGGCCTGACCCCAGCTGTGTGTCGACCTAGCCTTCTCCTCCTCTCCCCACTTTAGTAACTTCCCTTCTCCTCCTCAAACAGACTAAGCATGCTCCTGCCTCGGGGTCTGCACTCCCTCCTGCGTGCAGTGCTTTTGCTTCAGTGATCACATGTCTCACGCTCTTACTTAATCAGGTCTTTGTGCAGATGGAGAGGTCTTCCTTGATCATCCAGTATCCCATTGCTAAACCGTCTCTTCTTTCTTCCTAGCATTTATCACCACTTGACATATTAGTTCACCTGTTGTTCTTCACTAGAATGCAAACTCCATTGGGAAAATCAGAATACTGCCTCTTGGCATTTGTTTACTGAATTGTTTTTCTTGATTTCTACATCACTTTTTCCTGGATCTCTTTAAATGTCCTTTAAATTCCCTGAAAGGATCTTAATCGGTTTCATTATCGTCCAGTATGAAGCAGCCCTGTTGGGCAAACTCTCAAGGCACCTTACTTTATAGGCTTCTGGCCATAATTTATTACTGAGTCCTCTCACCCCCTCTTCCCCAGTACATTCCACTTTTGCCTGAATGCCTTGATCTCTAGGTCCACTGAAACTAAAGAGTGTGGGTTTGTTTTGTAGAAATGGATTTTATTTTATTTAGAACTTTTAGAAATTTATATAAAATTGCAGTGAGGATGAAGGCAAAAGAAGATATTTTCAAACTGAAACATCTGTCATTGTGGATGTTATAAAAGGAAAAAACAACCAGTGCCTCAAGGCATGTGGTAAATGAGGTTCTCAGGCCTGACGCCATCATTTCCTTGGCAGGTACAAAGCTAGTCCCAGTTTCAGGCAACCTTGTTTTGCATCATTTGTTGCATTTTCTTTCTTCCAGTGCACCACAAGAGGGCAGTCTTTCATCATAGTCTACTTGTATTATACCAACTGTGTAGCGCTGCTCTAAACAACTTAAATGTGAAGTTAGAATATGTGCCAAAATTGTTCACCAAAGTAAATGAAACTCGGGGCTTACAACTATATCCCAAAAGTCATGGGACCAAAATACATCTTTAAAAGGAAAGTCATCAATTTAGCAATGATACAGGAAAAACCCTTCCAGATATATAAAATAAAGCAGTGATTTAGAAGGCTGTTTTTAAAAACGAGGGTACTGTTTCCTTTCTTGAATTCATTCACTGTAGCAAATTGTAGTATATAGATATGTTTTATTTCTGCAGACACTAAACTAGAACATTTAGGTAAAGAAGATTTATTAGTTTTTCATTTCAAGGGTATCTGTGTACTGTATACAAACAACAAAATTTAAAGAAGAGAAACACTCATATTAGGTATATCAATCACTACGTAGTAGTTAAAACCAATATATATCACAAACAAGCTTCAGTCATTGCTTTCTCTGGGCAATTCCTTTTGGCTGTAAACCACAGAGAGGGAATTAAAAGAAAAATAGATCATTGAAGAGTTGGATGCTTTCTAGCCAGATTTGGCCCTAAAAATTTATCCCTTAAAGGGGATTCACTTGTATACAGGACCTTATATTGTCTGGCATCTTTCCTTGCTCTGCATTTTTTTTTTTTTTTTAGCAAGGACAGAGACAGACAGGGACAAGCAGGCAGGAAGGTAGAGAGACAAGAAGCATCAATTCTTCATTGCAGCACCTTAGCTGTTACATTGATTACTTTCTCATATGTGCCTTGTCTGGGGGCTACAGCAGAGCAAGTGACCCCTTGCTCAAGCCAGCGACCATGGGTCATGGCTATGATTCCATGCTCCAGTTAGTGACCCTGCGCTCAAGCCAGCAAGCTTGGGGTTTCGAACCTGGGTCCTCTGCATACCAGTCCGATACTCTATCCACTGCACCACCGCCTGGTCAGGCTCTTGCTCTGCTTTAAATCTTCAATAGCCTCCTGAGCCTAATCAGATTTTGCCATGATAGCAACTGGAAGAATCTGTTATGTTTCATAAAACAATCCAAAAAAATCAATTGTCTATTCTCTCTCATACTCATTCCTCATGGAAAAAAAAAAAAAAAAACGCAAATCTTAAAAACTAAAGTCAAGGAAGCTTGAAAAAGAAACCTATATTTGGCTATGTGGTAGAAGGAAGTCAAACCTTGTGACTCTTATTTTCTGGCTTTGATCTGGTTATCAGTCGGAATAGACTTGCCCAAGTGATGGCCCACAGAAAGGCCACATTTCTTGTTTTTCTGCTCTTCCTGGACTTCCTTTTTCATTAAGAATCCTGCCTGGAAGTTTAGGTCAAAGAAAATACTTGGAGCAAAGTACAGTGGAGTCTCATCCCAGATATTCTCCAGGCGTTTCTTCCATCCTTCCAGGATCTGAATTCTGACATCCGCGGGAGTGTGACCAATGCTATATGTCAGTTGAGGTTCTAAGACCTGGAAGCCGCAGAAATGCAGAGTGCCGCTCTGGGGACACACAAAGCACAAAGGTGAGTCACAATACAAACCACCAACAGCCCGTACCGTGTACAAACCACAAAGGTGAATCTGGACTTCCCAATAACACTCTCACGTGGAGGCCTGAGGCACCCTGGAGAATCAGTTCAGAGCTGTACTCTCACCTGATCTCTCTTCCGACCTGTTACGGATGTTAGCCTGTTCAGCTGTGCTCTTTATATGAATAAAACCTTGAAATTGCCAGCCCAGGATCCTCTGCCAAAAAGCCAGGAGCTCTTTTCCATAAGGGAGAGTTACAGCTGCTTAGCAGCTAACACTCGCCAAGGTGTGTAGCTGTGTTCTTCCCTGCCTCTCCACAGAAGTGGACAAGACTTTATAAAGGGTCCTCACCACACAGTCTCCAATAGTAATATTAATTCTCCAGTCTGATAGGTGGCCACCTCATTTGCTCTTCTCTCACCCTCTTCCCTACAAGAGATTATCTTGAGAGTCCAGTGACCACCAAAAAGCATACTTCAGACTTCAGTTTTATTAGCTGAACCAAAGCATTTCTTAAATGTGGGGGGGGGCTCTAATAGACTGTAGCAGCAACTTGGAGAAAGGAGATGCCAGTCATCTGGAGAGAATCAGACCACATGGCTGTACACTCCTAGGGGTGATCTGCACTAGTCCTTGGTTAGGAAAGTGGTGTGTGGACACACACACAGGTTACCCTGTAAGCACAGGGGCCTAGGAAAGCAGGTGAGTCTTCAAAGGAAGCTCCTGTAGTTCTCTATCATTACTGTGCTTTCACCTCAGGTCTGTTTTCAGTTATCTTGAGGATATGGACCCCACAGAAAGCTTGATTAATTAATCCCCCTGAAGGTTCACTGGAAATTAGGTACCTGAATTGGCCAGAGAAGGATGTTCATATCCCCGTGGATACCCTTTAGAGAGTACATGGAATCGCTGCCACCCGTGGTGATGGAAAGCAAAGTCTTCTTATTCTGTAAAAGAAAAGTCACTGCCACTTCTCCAAAGAGGGCATACAGATGGCCAATAGGCAAATGAAAAAATGTTCAACATCACTAATCATTAAAGAAATGCAAGTTAAAACCACAATGAGATATCACCTCACACCAGTCAGAATAGTGCTCATTAACAAAACAACACAGAGTAAGTGCTGGCAAGGATGTGGAGAAAAGGGAACCCTTCTGCACTGCTGGTGGGAATGCAGACTGGTGCAGCCATGGTAGAAAACAGTATGGAGATTCCTCAAAAAATTAAAAATGGAACAAGCTTTTGACCCAGCCATCCTACTTTTAGGAATATATCCTAAGAATACCAAATCACTGATTCAAAAGAAGAAATGCACCCCCATGTTTATGGCAGCATTGTTTACAATAGCCAAGATCTAGAAACAGCCCAAGTGTCTGTCAGTGGACGAGTGGATTAAAAAGCTGTGGTGCATATACACAATGGAATACTATGCAGCCATGAAAAAGAAGGAAATCTTACCTTTTGTGAAAACATGGATGGACCTGGAAACTATTATGCTAATGAAATAAGCCAAGCAGAGAAGAAAAAGTATCATATGACCTCGCTCATTTGAGGAATCCAATGAACAATGGGAACTGAGAAATGGAATAGAGACAGAGGCGGGATCAAAGGGACCAGAGGGAAAGTGGATAAAGGGAAAGAGGATGAGAGGTTGAGATCAGAGAAGGGAAAGAGATTGGTGAAATTATATATACATAACAGCATTATAGATAGAGAACAGGAAAGCCAATATTAGAGGGAAGGAGGGAGTGTGTGGGGGGAGGGGGACAAGGGAGAGGTTGAAGGGAACACAGGGGTAGGGGGATGTACTTGGTAGGAAACTTGAATCTATGTAAACACAATAAATTAAAATCAAGGAAGAGAGAGAAAGAAAAGTCACTGCCCTGACATCTTGGTGGCAGGGAGTCGATGAAACAAGCTCAGGGGAAAGAACGCACAAGTCCACCCATCTGCTGCGGATGTTACACACGCTGGTTCCTCTGAGCCACATGGTATGACTCTGAAAGGACCAGCCTGGAAGATGGTACCACAGAGGGAGCAGGGGCCAGCTGAGGATTCCACACTCCTGGGTGTGGCAAATATGTGAAGGTTGTCATGGAAACACAAAATCATCGTTGACTGCTGGTGCCTAGGAGTTATTGGTTTATTGTTTTATTGTCCCCCACAGTGTTAAGCATGTGTCTAGGCATGTGATCTAGAAGGTTTCAAAATGATTCTTGTGTAGTATGTGGGTTTCTGAAAAATGAAGACAGACTATTTTTACTATGGAAAATTACAGACATAAAGAACATAGTACATTTGACCCATGGACAATGCAGAGGTTAGGGGTTGCCACCCCACACACAGTCAAAAATCTACATACTGGCCCTGGCCGGTTGGCTCAGTGGTAGAGCGTCAGCCTGGCGTGCAGAAGTCCCAGGTTCGATTCCCAGCCAGAGCACAGAGGAGAAGCGCCCATCTGCTTCTCCACCCCTCCCCCTCTCCTTCCTCTCTGTCTCTCTTCCCCTCCCACAGCCAAGGCTCCATTGGATCAAAGATGTCCCGGGTGCTGGGGATGGCTCCTTGGCCTCTGCCCCAGGCGCTAGAGTGGCTCTGGTCAGCAACAGAGCGATGCCCCGGAGGGGCAGAGCGTCGCCCCCTGGTGGGTGTGCCGGGTGGATCCCGGTCAGGCGCATGCAGGAGTCTGTCTTGACTGTCTCTCCCCGTTTCCAGCTTCAGAAAGAAAAAAAAAATCTACATACTATTTTGACTCCCCAAAATAGCCCACTGTTGACCGGAAGCCTTACCAACAAATGCAGTCAATTAACACACATTTTGTATGTTATATGTATTAATACTGTATTCTTGCAGTAAAGTAAGCCAGAGAAAATAAAATGTTATTAAGAAAACATAAGGAAGAGAAAATACATTTATAGTCTTTAGTAAAAAAGATCTGCAGGTAAGTGGACCCATGCAGTTCAAGCGTCAACTGCAGCTACCACCCAGCTTCAACTCTCAGTGGTTTGCCATTCTGTTCTATCTAATCCCTTACCTCTTTTTTCCTGGGGTATTTTTAAAAAGTCCTAAACATCATGGCAAAATATCTAATATTACAACTTGAATATGCATCTCTTCCAAAGACACCTGGAGCCTGATCTAAGTATGTAATTGTGCTCAAAACTCTGCCTCAGGATCAAATTACCCAGCATCCAGCTGTTAGAAAAAATAGAACCATTCACCTACCTTGAAAGGTCCCTTGTCATACATGGCAGCATACGTGTAAGCAAACTCCCCCACAAGCACGCGCTCAAACCAGCCTTTCAGGATGGCAGGGACTCCAAACCACTGCAGTGGGAACTGTGAGACGAACAATAAAGAGGTCAGGTTGCAAGCACCCCCTACACAGAAGAAGGCTCAGGATCCCTGGCTGCCACCCATGACCTCACTGAGGGGCGAACCTTTCTTCAGGTCCTTGTCATTTATCATCCTTGGTCAGTCAACTTGACACTCCTGTTTCTACCTACAGTTACAAATATTGGGTGGGTCTGAAGGCCACATACAAATAAGGTTTGTGTCTATGAAATACATTTGACAATGAGGTTTAGACAGCAAGGACTGCAGACAAAGTTTGCTTTGCTGTGTGATGCCTAAATCAATATTTTCTCAAGAGCTTGCTTTAACGTAGGCGTGGAGTCAAAACTATGAAACATGTAGTTTGTGCCCATGGACATAAAATTCTATCAGAATAAACAGAACCACTCCAGTATGCGAACAAGCGACCAAGGTTTATCAGGGCATTCTCATGAGAAAGTTGCTGGGCCGGCCTTTCATCCTGATAAAAGCAGGACAAGAACTAGACCAGTGTCTCTTCTTGACTCATGATTTAAAGGCAACGGCAACTGGAACAAGCCCAGAAGAAAAAAACTAGGACACAGAGGACTTTGTAGGACTCAACAGCTCTCCCGTTGAAGGGTTGCCAACCAACAGAAACAGGGCTAAGGAAGTAGGGTTTTAGAACAGAAAGAACACAGACCGAAAGAGAGTTGTGTTCCTGCCCTGGATCTGTCACTAACTTGATGCCTGACCTTTGCCATCCAAGCCCCAGACCTTGTTTCATTTGCTTCATCCGTAAAAAGAGGGGCTTGAGTGGTCTCGAGTGGCTCCTCCCATTCTCACATTTATGACTCTCCCATTGTGAGGGGTGAGATCTGCAGTGTTTTGGAAGAATTGGTCAGGTGTTTAGCAGATGTGCTTCCTTGTAAATGTTCTACAGTCAGAGTTGAGAACAGAATTGGTTGGCTTACAAAATATTAAGAGATTACTCTCTCTTTCTCAAGTTGTTTTTGGAGAAGTAAGTAACCAGAGCAGGGGCCAGCCCATGTGGCACCTTGGTATGAATTAAAGCACTCCTTCCCAGGATACTTTATTTCCATGTGGAAAGACTGTCATACATAGTACACCGATTTTTTTCTAGAACAAGACGTTTCCTGTCATCTGTTGGGAAACTTGTAATTAATATACAAAGCTCCCATGTTTACAGTGCCCTTCAGTATGTTGATATTTTGCAGTGATAACCCATACAAGTTGTACTGCTAGTAAAGAAGCTAAATTTAAAGGCCATTCATGTCCTTTCCAATTCTAAAATATGCTGATTCTGAGATGCAGACTTGATGTTGCTGCTTTGGCTGCACCCGGATAAGAGGCGGACAGCCTGGACCAAGAAGGCATCCTTTGTGGCTGATGGTGTGTGTCTTTGATTCATAGCAACAGACCTGGGCTAGAATAAGACTTCAAAGGTTGGGTTCTTTGTAGATGACTGAAAGATTGCAAACACCATAACCAGTATCACCCTTCTTGTGACATTTCCAATGTCATCTATGTTCCATGTTGAAGATCAAAAAGAGTTGGAATTGGTAGAAGCAAAATCATGGAGTGCATTCAGGCATTTTCAAGAAAAGATAATTCATAAGAAGCATACACTGCCAGTACTGACTGCTAAATAGTGAGGTGGCTTCCAGAAGAAGGGCTACGCCTTGCTGCTGAAACACATTAAACAGGACAATGCGTATGAACTGGGAAGCTCCAATAGCAGAGAAGTCGATCTCATGAATCCACAAATTAGTCAGGATTCTTACAAAGAGAAGGAGAGAATTGCAGGCTTTGTTGAGAGATTCTATGAAGAATCACTGATTGGTTCATTGCAGCATTATTATTTTTCATTGTATTTATTCATTTTTTAGAGAGGAGAGAGAGAAAGAAAGGGGGGAGCAGGAAGCATCAACTCCCATATGTGCCTTGACCAGGCAAGCCCAGGGTTTCAAACCAGCAACCTCAGCATTCCAGGTCGATGCTTTATCCACTGTGCCACCACAGGTGAGTCATTGCAGCATTATTTACAATAGCTAAAAAGTGAAAGGAACCTAAGTGTCCATCAACAGACGAATGGAGAAAGAAGATACGGTACACATTATACAATGGAATATTGCTTGGCCATAAAAAATAAAATAAAATCTGTGACATGGATGGACCTAGAGGGTATTATGCTAAGTGAAATAAATCAGAGAAAGACATGTCAAATGGTTTTACTTATATGTGGACTCTAAAGAACAAAATAGAAACAGACTCATAAATAGAACAGATGGATGATTGTCGGAGGGGCAGGGGGTTGGGGAGCTGAGTGAAAAAGGGATTAAAGAAGTATAACAACTGGCAGTTACAGAATAGTCACAGGGATATAAAGTACAGCATAGGGAATACAGTCAATCACATTGTAATAACATGTATGGTGCCAGGTGGGTACTAGACTTATTAAGGAGAATTACTTTGTTAAGTTATATAAATTTGTCTAACCACTATGCTGTACACCTGAAACTAATATAATATTAAATGTCAACTGTAATTGAAAAATTAAAAAATAAAAAAGAATCACTAATTGAAAAAAAGATTAAACATACTGGGGGGGGAGCTTAAGACTAACATGTCAAAAAAAAGACTAACATGTCACCTTTGCAGTTACATTCATATTTTCAAAGAGTAATACAGCCCCATTCACCAATAGTGCTGCGTTTGAAGTAATTACCTTTACAGAGAATGCAGTAAAGGGGGTAAGTGACTTTAAGACCACATGGCTAATTAGGTGGCAGGTCTAGGACAATAAGAATTCAAGTGTCCCATCCAACTCCCCTTCTGATGTCCTACCACACCTGAAAAATCACAAGGTCTGCAGCTTCCAGCTTCTTTTGTTCAGCCACAATATCTGGGCTCAGACGGCCTTCTTTATAAGCTAGAACAGACTCAGCAGGATACTGAAAGTTCTCAGGGTCCTTCAGTTTACCTGCAGAGAGGAAAAGGAGAGGCAGAGGCCCTGGGGCCAAGGCAGGACCAGAGAACCCCCAGGCGAGAAGTTCCACAAAGACCTTTATCAAAGGGGGGAGCCGCTCCTACCTGTGATGTCCTTTCTAGAGATGACAGGATTGAAGTTCATGGCATACAGGTCCGACACAGTGACCTCCCATCCTTTCTTCTTCAAAGCCTCTACAGCAGCCTCCTTCATGGCATAGTTGAAGGACGTCCTCTCAGAGTGAGCCAGTACGATCAGGGCTTTTTTGCCTATTTAGATACACACAAGGCATATGGAAAACAGCAGTTACCAACCAGCAAAGCCTGAGCTCCAGGGAGCTGAGCCCGGATCCCTAAGGGAAGAGGCGACTTTGTTAGACATTAGGTTATGCAGCCAGTCCATCCACTGCATCAGAAATAGATTTCCTCCTTGAAAATACCAACAATTAAAAGAGACATTTTAACTCGGTGAGAAAACAGCAGCTATTGTAATCAATGGTGTAGTAGGCATACTTACTTACCATTTACCAAATCCTGTAGGAAAATGATATCTCATTTTACTTTGCTTTTCCTGGGCACCTTTGCATTTATTTATTGTCATTTGTATTTCCTCCTTTGTGAAGAGTGTATTCATATGCTTGCCTTATTTTTCTTTCTTTTTCTTAAAATTTAAAACGTTTTCTTTATTGATTGATTTTAGAGAGAGAGAGAGAGAGAGAGAAAGAGAACCATTTTCTCTTTCTGGTGCTGTTTTCTTCCCATTCTATATGAAAATAGAATTATCCCCTTAGAAAACTAATACTGTAAAAGGTGTTAGAAGTCAGTGTAGCGATTACCCTTGCCAGATGTAATGACTGGAAGGACACAGAAGGGGCTTTTGGGGTGCTGCCAATGTTCTACTTCTTATGATCACACACGTGTGTGTTCCATTTGTGAAAATTTAATTAGAACTTGTGCACTTTTCAGTACGTCTGTTTACTCAATAAAAGTTTTTGTTTCAAACTGTCCTTCTAACATCACGTATAGAAGTAACTTATTGGCAGATTAAAGATCTAAGTTTTTAAAAAATAAAACCATAAGAATAGTCTAGGAGGAAAGGGAGAATTTGTATAACCTCAGGATAAAGTTACATAAAAATAAAAACAATTGTGTTTACTGAAAGGTACCATCAACAGAGTCGAAAGACAATCAACTAGAAGAAAATATCCTCAACTCTTAATCACAAAGTTAAAATCCGAAATAATGCCTACAAATAATTAGAAGACAGATGATGCAATAGATATATAAGTTGCCCTGGACAGGTTGCTCAATTGGTTAGAGCATCATCCTGATACGCCAAGGTTGTGGGTTCAATCCCTGCTCAGGGCACATACAAGAGTCAACTAGTGAATGCACAAATAAGCGTAACAACAAATCTATGGTTCTCTTTCTCTCTCTCTCTCTCTAAAATCAATCGAAAAGAAAATGTTTTAAATTTTAAGAAAAAGAAAGAAAAATAAGGCAAGCATATGAATACACTCTTCACAAAGGAGGAAATACAAATGACAATAAATAAATGCAAAGGTGTCCAGGAAAAGCAAAGTAAAATGAGATATCATTTACCTACAGGATTTGCAAAACAATTTAGGAGAAGCACCACTGAGGGCTATAAAAGATTGCAGGAAACCGGCACATTGCCAGTGGGAATATAAATTGCCTCAGCCTTTAGGGAAAGTAAATCAGGCTGAATCTCTTAAAATTTTAAAGGCATATAAATCTTTGATCTAGCTGTCCAATCTCAGAGAATCTGTTTTACAAACTGACACCCTGAGGACAGAGGGGCAAGAATATGTACTGTACTCTTCTTTTCATTAGCAAAAATCAGAAATAACCCAATTGTCTATTTTGGGGGGCATTTGAATAAATTATCGTATACACATACTATATTATGTTGTTAACAAGAATGAGTTAACTATATCCAGTGACCCAGAAAGCGATCCATGACATATTAACTGATAAAATGAAGTGAATGTGAATCCATTTTTTATAGAAAACAAAGAAGGAAGCTACATGTAGGTAGGTAGATTTGCAGTTATATTGGTATGAGGGACAAAAGATGTGGAGTGATAATATGTAACTATTGTATTAACCGTTTTCTTAGATAAGTAAGAGATGGCAAGGGGGTAGGGGCCGAGGGCAAAGATGAACTTTTCCTTGGCCAGTCTCTGTATTAATGAAATTGTTAGAATAAGCATACTTTACTTTTGCAATAACAGCAATTAACAGCAGCTTGTTCTGTGCTAGGCACTGCTCTCAGTGCTTTGCATTCTTTTTCCATTGTCATGGTAAACCTACAAGGTGGATACAAATAGTATCCCAATATTATGGATGAGAAAGCAGGCACAGGAAAATTAAGCAAGTTCCTACCTGAATTTACATAGTAAGTGGAGAAGCTAGAATAATTTCAGAGTGTAGATAGAGACAGATAAATCCATGCAACAATGAATGTCGAGTGGGGAGGAGTACCAGGAACAGGAAGCTCACCACCATTTCTCTGTCACTGGTGCCACTTTTTCATACCTCGCTAATGCTTAACAGGGGCAACTGTGGGTGGGGCTGGGAGAGAAAGCACCTGCCACTTTTTTGTCTTGTTGGAAGAAAATGTTAACTAGAAAGGCACAGGTAAGCCTTCAGTTCTCTGCCGGCTTTTATTATGAACCACACCTGTCATAGGCAGTCCCTATTAGGTTAAATTCAGCCAGGTGTACCACACCAAAAAAGATCTCCAAGCGTGGCCCTGGCATTTCTGACTCTATAATGCCATAAATTTGATAAGGATTTAAATGCTATGCAAGTGATTTATCTGTTTCCGGACGTCCTGGGATAATGGAAAGGAACCCCTGAAGCTGCCTTGACAAATTTCCACCCCCTTTCTTTCAACTCAGGGACTGAACAGCACTAGAAGAGTGAGTACATTACGCTCTGACACGCATTTCTTTATCTACCTCGACCTGAGTCATGTCAATGTTGACTGAATATGCTTTATCGATTTTTATTTTCTTGGCTTACTTGTTAATGTATACGTTATTTACTTCTTATCCATAGTAACAAGCGTTTTCTAAGTAGTAAAACATAAAGTTGCTTCTCAGAAAATAGGAAAGTCAGGGTATACGCCTTGCTTTCAAGGAGCTCACTATTAGCTATAGGCATGATTATTACCTTCAACAACAACAAAAGACGACACACAAACAGGAAGAACATATGTGCAAGAAATATAACCAATAAAATTTAGTACCTGGAAATAGGTAGAGTCCTAAAAACAACCCAATATAAAAATGGTCAAAGGTTATGAGTAGGGCGGCAATTAGCAGAGCATTCATTTATAATGAGCTGACAGTTATGCTTATATACCAGAGGTAAAGAGTCAATCAGATTTGTAGCCCAACTAAATACTCCAAGTATCTGTTTCTGGGCCGTTTTTCCTAGATAAACCTGAGTTTTGGGACTTGGAGGGTTCAGTTTCCCTGTCTGCCACTTACCTTCCGTATTTCCCCATGTATAAGACGCTCTCATGAAAAAGACGCGCCTTAATTTTGGGGCCCGAAATTTGAAAAAAAAAAAGTATTACATAAAGTTATTAAACTCAAGTTTTATTCATTGTAAAATTCATACAACTCCTCATCACTGTCAAAACTCCCGTCCATTAGCTTGTCCTCATCTGTGTCTGATGACGAATCACCGTCTTAAACAAAGAGTGCAAAAACAAGCGTGAAAAAGCGGGAAATGCAAGTAAAAAAAATCTACAACCACTGTATAAGCCGCACTCAGTTTTTAGACCCCAATTTTTTTTAAAGGTTCGTCTTATACATGGGGAAATACGGTATGTGACAAGTTAGATGTTCTCATAATTTACCCAAAGAGAGGTGATACATAGACAAATAACCAATGGAATTAACCTGACAGGGGAGGCAAGTGACACAGTTGCACAGAGTTAAACTGTCTACGGATTAGGAAGGGCCTTCAGAAGCTGCTGTTAGAGCCGAGTCTTGAAGGGCAAATGGAATTATTATCAGCATCTGTAGTTTAGGGATGCATTTCTGCTAGTCTTGCACGCCATTCTCCTGTCCAACAGAAGGGACCATACCTAACACAGCTGAGTCCATCTTTGTTAACGCGTCTCTCTCCCTGCACTGGTTCACTTTTAGACCTCACTAAAAAGGTCGTCTCTTCTCACAGCCCACCCGAATTTATGGGGGAAGGATAGAAACAGGAGCTCCCCTCTTCCGGCGCCTGGTCAGGGCTCAACCCGGAATCCTAACGCCTTCACTCTCCCAGTTTTAAGTCAAGAAAGAAAACTCAGGGCCGAGCCCCTGCGTCTCCTGCAGAGGAAGGAGGGATGGGGTCTGCGTCCTTCATGGGCACTCACCAGCCATGGCTCTGGCGTTGCGGTAATTGGCTGAGCTGGTGGTTGCCGGCCGATGCGGGGGTAAGATTTTGGCAGGCTTGCGGGTGCTACTCCCGGAGCTAAGGCTACTTTATATCAGACCTAGCCCAGCCCCCGCCGACTGGAGCCCGGGATCCAGCAAAGGCGGGGCAGGCCACCCGGGCCCTGGGGCGTGGGGCGGAGCTTGCGTGGCTGCGGTCCCGGAATTAAGGGTGGGGGTCTGGGGCATGGAGTAGGGACCCTGGGACGTAGGAGAAGGGTGCTGGGGTGTGGGAGGCGGTGAGAGGGACCTCATGGGTTGGGTGGGGGTGGGAGGCATGCCCATCTAGCTATGGTCTTTGTCCTTCAGGCCGGGGAAATTGCCTCTGCGTGTCTTGGGCTCGGGGAAATTGCCTCTGCGCACTCTGGGCACGGGGACAGAAAAGGGAGGTGCAGAAGATTGCGTTCCTTTTAGTTTTAGACTCGCTGAGTCACTGTGATTCGGAATTTAGGTATTGAGTGCTAAGGCGTGTAAGCCTGAGCCGGGCTGGGATACTTGCTCCCGGTAAAAGAGTTTTTTCTTCCTTTGTGAGGTTTAGATTCTTGAGAGGGAGGCGGCGGAGGGGGTGAAAAGAGGCGAGAATTGGTTTTACCCCCCACCAAGACTAGCTGTAAGAGAGGAGCATTTACAGGATGGCCAAGACGTAGAAGTTCAGTGGCTTTACACAAAGTCCTACTTAGGGCAACCGAAAAGAAGAGAGTAAAAAGATCTCAACAAAGTAAAAATCACTGTAAAATCTTCACCCTGTGGAAGAGAGGAGAGATACTGTAAATGTAAAGGAAAAAAGAAATAGAACGTCACAGTGTAGGCACCAGAAAAGCTACCAATAGTAGCTAAATTTCAGAGAGAAGACAGGCGAGAGGTGCACAGTGTCCTTAGGGTGAGGTACTTTGGGGTCACAATTTAAGGAAGTGTGAGAAGACTTAAGTGGTCAAGATAAAAATAACTCTTTAATACAGTGTTTTTAAAAATCAATCTGTGTATTTTGTACATCATTACTTTTTCCAGCAAAAGTTAAAAAGACAGGATTGGTTAACAGTGCCAAGTCAAGCTATGGTGAATCTAAAGCAAAAGAAGAAATTAGTTAATACAGATTCTTTATTTTGTTAAAACAAAACAAAATTCAACTGAGTACCTTTTAAAGATCTTGGCTTTACACAACAATTCATGAATCAGGCAGCATCCAGGCTGGTGGACAGAAAGAAGTTCACAGGAGCTGTACAAAGAGACTTTTATAGGCGGAAGGGAGCGGGAACAAGGATGTTCTACACCACAAAAAAGCCAGCTGGTGCCTGACCAGGCGTTGGCGCAGTGGATAGAGCATCAGACTGGGATGCCGAGGACCTAGGTTCGAGACCCCGAGGTCGCCAGCTTGAGTACGGGCTCATCTGGTTTGAGCAAAAGCTCACCAGCTTGGACCCAATGTCGCTGGCTTGAGCAAGGGGTTACTCAGTCTGCTGAAGACCTGCGGTCAAGGCACATATGAGAAAGCAATCAATGAACAACTAAGGTGTTGCAATGCGCAACGAAAAACTAATGATTGATGCTTCTCATCTCTCCGTTCCTGTCTATCCCTCTCTCTGACTCTCTCTCTGTCTCTGTTAAAAGAAAAGAAAAGAAAATAGGCCAGCTGGTAATTGCAAAGTTGTTGTCCTTTAGGGGATAGCGGGGGTCTACCAGGCAGGTTACATAACTGAGGCAGAACAGTGAGAAGCTACGCAAATTCCTGGGTGAGTGGAATGAGGAGAGAGACAAGATGATGAAACAAGGCCAAACAATCTGACCAGTTTACAGCCAGCTACTAGATGACAAGACCTTATCCTCCCCAACCAAGGACAATTGAGAACAAGTGGTTTATACCTTTCCTTCCTGACCAGAGAGGAATTGACTCTAGAGCACATCCATGCCCCTCCTCAAGCATGAACTTTTTACTTGCTAAACTCTAAGGGTCCCCTCTTACAACCAGGGAGCAGTGGGCAGTGACAGCTTGTCCCAGGCTGACCCCCAAACCTGTCTCCCAGGCCCCCTTTTCTCTGACTTCCCAATGAGCCAAAGCAGCTGTGCCTTGGTTCACTGCTTTCCTATAACATTTCTAGGGAGCCAAAGCAGAGCATTGCCTAGGCTCTCCTGTTGCTTCTACCCTAACTCCTTACTCGTTTCACTGTCCCCAGCTTTAGTAAACATACTCGCAAAATCACCTGGACTTGTAGCCCTGGCCAGTTGGCTCAGTGGTAGAACATTGGCCCAACGTGTGGAAGTCCTGGGTTTGATTCCCAGCCGGGGCACACAGGAGAAGCACCCATCTGCTTCTCCACCCCTCCCCCTCTCCTTCCTCTCTGCCTCTCTCTTCCCCTCCTGCAGCCAAGGCTCCATTGGAGCAAAGTTGGCTCGAGTGCTAGAATGGCTCTAGCCGCAATGGAGCATTGCCCCAGAGGGGTAGAACAACGCCCCAGAGGGGCCAAGCATCGCCGCCAGGTGGATCCTGGTCAGGTGCATGCGGGAGTCTGTCTGTCTGCCTCTGCCCCCCACCCCTTCTCACTTTTGAAAAATACCAAAAAAAAAAAAAAATCACCTGGACTTGTGACATTTTTCCTGCACAAAGTCAAGAACCCACATGGTACTGACTGGGCCTAGGCCGACTCAAAGGGCCAGTCCCCCTTTCTGGTAGCATAACTAGTGCTAGCCAAGTAATTCTCCCTCCCCGCCTGACCTGTGGTGGCGCAGTGGATGGGACATCGACCTGGAATGCTGAGGTCGCTGGTTGGGGGTCCTAGGCTTGCCTGGTTAAGGCACACATTGGAGTTGATGCTTCCTGCTCCCCCCCCTTCTCTCTCTCTAAAAACAAACAAACAAAATTTCTCCCTCCCACCCTTCCTCAAGAGGGTGGAGGGGAGAAACATCAATTTGTTTTCTATTTATTTATGCATTCCTTGGTTGACTGTTATGTGTGCCCTTGGTGTATCAGGATGGTACGCTATGCAACTGAGCTACCCAGTTAGAGCCAGGCAAAACTTGATTCACTGATTCAAGAAAGCCTAAACTGTCATTAATTCTTTGGTAATGTGGAACTTAGCACAAGCACTCTAGTTTGGGAGTGTTGTTTTGTTTTTAACAATTCCCCCCTTTTGATCAGACTCAGCCTGAGAGCTGTGATCAACGTAGAGGAGGGTAGAGGGGAGACAGATGGTGACGGAAGGAGACTTGACTTGGGGTGGTGAACACACAATGCAGTATACAGATGATGTATTATAGAATTGTACACCTGAAACCTATATAATTTTATTAACCAGTGTCACCTCAATAAATTTGATTTTAAAACCTTTTTTTTTTATTATTGAAAGCTTTAACACTACTTCTAGCTAAGTTCTATAATTCTCAGTTTTTGCTGAATCTCTCTGTGGTATTTATACAAGTCACAACATTGGGTTCACATGCTTTAAGTCATTCTCCTTGCTCTATTCCGATATTCTAGTCTTGGGGAGATCATCTATCTGCTTGGTGGATAATAGTTACAAACACACATTTAAAACTTTTGAGAGGCCCTGGCCAGTTGGCTCAACGGTAGAGCGTTGGCCCGGTGTGTGGAAGTCCCAGGTTTGATTCCCAGCCAGAGCACACAGGAGAAGCGCCCATCTGCTTCTCCACCCCTCCCCCTCTCCTTCCTCTCTGTCTCTCTCTTCCCCTCCCACAGCCCAGGCTCAATGGGAGCAAAGTTGGCCACGGTGCTGAGGATGGCTCCATGGCCTCTGCCTCAGGCACTAGAATGGCTCCGGTTGCAATGGAGCAATGACCCAGATGGGCTCAACATCACCCCCTGGTGAGCATGCCAGGTGGATCCCGGTCCAGCGCATGTGGGAGTCTGTCTGTCTGCCACTCCCTGCTTCTCACTTTGGAAAAATACAAAAAAAAAAGAAAAAAAAAAGAAAAAAAGAAGACTTTTGAGAGAATACAGCACACCAGGGAAACTACTATGATTATTAAAAGCAGGGTAATTAATTCTAATGTCTGGAATGCATTTTGGAGCTATGGTCCTCAAGACCCCAAAGTAATCAAAATCAAATAACTCAAAGGCTCCATCAAAGGTGTCACTGTTAACCTGACCTGTGGTGGCACAGTGGATAAAGCGTCGACCTGGAAATGCTGAGGTTGCCGATTCGAAACCCTGGGCTTGCCTGGTCAAAACACATATGGGAGTTGATGCTTCCAGCTCCTCCCCCCCTTCTCTCTCTCTGTCTCTCCTCTCTCTCTCTCTCTCTCTCTCCCCCTCCCTCCCTCTCCTCTCTAAAATGAATAAATAAAAAAAATAAAATAAAAATAAAAAGGTATCACTGTTTTAACACCAGCTGGCTTCATCAGTGATCTGTAGTTGGGAGGCAACCTCCCCAGAAGAGTCCGTCCAAGTGCAGCAGGTGATGTTGGCCATAGCACAAAATGAATAAATAAAAAAATAAAATAAAAATAAAAAGGTGTCACTGTTTTAACACCAGCTGGCTTCATCAGTGATCTGTAGTTGGGAGGCAACCTCCCCTGAAGAGTCCGTCCAAGTGCAGCAGGTGATGTTGGCCATAGCACAAACACCTCTTTGCCTAGCTAAAAGATAATTAAGTGCTCTCCTAGTATCAAGAACAACTTTAGGCCTGACCAGGCGGTGGTGTGGTGGATAGAGCCTCAGACTGGCATATGGAAGGACCCAGGTTCGAGACCCTGAGGTTGCCAGCTTGAGCGCGGGCTCATCTGGTTTGAGCAAAAGCCCACCAACTTGGACCCAAGGTCACTGGCTCCAGCAAGGGGTTACCAGGGGTCTCAAACTCGCGGCCCGTGGGCCGCATGCGGCCGGCCGAACAATTTTGTGCGGCCCGCAGACTAATCCACGAAGTTCAAAATATTTTGGATAAAATTAAGTAAGCCTAGGGGCCTACTTGTATTTTTCATTTCTCTAGCATCCTAGCTAGATATTAGCTTAGTTAACAGCAGTTGTGATGCGAACTACAATTTCTGGTCGTTTTGTGACACTGAAAAGTGTTGCGTAACAGTTGCCTTTTGTAGACCTAGTGCGCCCACCTAAAGGCTGTGATCTTGCTCTGCAGCCCACATGCTGAGTTGAGTTTGAGACCCCTGGGTTACTCGATCTGCTGAAGGCCCGCGGTCAAGGCACATATGAGAAAGCAATCAAAGAACAACTAAGGTGTCGCAATGCGCAACGAGAAAGTAATGATTGATGCTTCTCATCTCTTCATTCCTGTCTGTCTGTCCCTGTCTATCCCTCTCTCTGACTCTGTCTCTGTAAAAAAAAGAAAAAAGAAAAAAAAAGCTTTGGGCCCTGGATAGGGACCTTAGTTGGTCATCCTGATGCACCAAGGTTGCGGGTCCGATTCACCAGTCAGGGTATGTGCAAGAATTATCCAGTGAATGTATGGATGGGTGGAACAGCAAGTCAATGTCTCTCTCTCTCTCTTCCCTCTTCCTCTCTAAAATTAATCAATAAAAAAATTCTTTTAAATAAAGAACAACTTTGGCCAGGGAATCTGGGGATTTTGTGGGGCAGCCATTGCTTTGCATCAGATTCTGCAGTATTTTCAGGTATTAAGGACATGTTCCTGATCACAGCTTCATCTGCACTTACTCTTAGCCAGGGATCCTGGTCATTCCCATCCGAGTCTGTGACTCACAACTGGAAAGGTGACAGCCAGTGTAGTTTAAGGATCTGTAGACCATGCACAGTTTTATTATGGTTACCCTTGCATGTGTCCCTTTCTTTGTACAGAGCCTGGGCACAAGGTTCCCAGGTTTAGGGTTGTCTTCCAGAGTCAGAAACGGACTCCCACCGTCAAGGGGTCTGACAGAGGGGGCTGAGTCTTTTTCAGAGAAACTGAGGCAGTGAAAATCAGGGAGAAGTTTGTGATGGCCTATAGGATCATCAACACTGGGGTATGGATCCAACAGTTGCATGGGGACTGGATTGCCACACT